>NC_133619.1:78280991-78609667 GCF_048593235.1 Sminthopsis crassicaudata | reverse complement strand
AAGAAAGAAAGAGAAAGAAGGAAGGAAGAAAGAAAAAGAAGAAGGAAGGAAGGAAAGAAAGAAAGAAAGAAAGAAGAAAGAAAGAAAGAAAGAAAGAAAGAAAGAAAGAAAGAAAGAAAGAAAGAAAGAGAGAAAGAAGGAAGGAAGAAAGAAAAAGAAAGAAGGAAGGAAGGAAGGAAGGAAGGAAAGAAAGAAGGAAGGAAGGAAGGAAGGAAGGAAGGAAGGAAGGAAGGAAGGAAGGAAGGAAGGAAGGAAGGAAGGAAGGAAGGAAGGAAGGAAGAAAGGAAGGAAGGAAGGAAGGAAGGAAGGAAGGAAGGAAAGAAAGAAAGGAAAAAAGAAATTTTCAGAGTATTCCAAGTCCCATTCGCAGGAATCATACTTTTGGGGAAGGTTTTTCACAGCAGTTTATGTATGTATGTGAATTAAAGGTAACTGATTTTTCAAAGGAGAGCTAAAGAATAGTTTTCATATCTCCTGTTTTAACCTTTAAATTTTAAACAAAGATTGATTTAGTTAATCTGTTCTTAGTGTATATATACAACATTAAAAAAAAAAAAATGAGGCCGACTTCAAGTCTGAGGGTATTCATGTAGTTAACTGCTTTTATAATTCATTTCAAACTCACTTTAGTCACTTTTCATCTTCTTTTTGTATAAACATGTTAGTACAGTGTGGGGCAGAGGGAGGGTGAAAAAGGATTCTAAGAGACCTGTTCAGACATTTTCCTGTCCAACTCTCAGTTCTCAGTGAATTTAGTGTTCAGTTTCAGCCCATATCTAGTCAATGACATTCACCAACCCATAATGTATAATTTGGCTAAATAAGCATTTGTATTTGGGAGGGTAAGCATCAAGCCTGAAATCTGGACCCTACAGAGATGATTATTTCAAGGGAAAATTTCAGTTATCTTGAATTCCTACATTTTACATGATATATGGGTGATCTAAAGACTGGAAAATTGAAGGCTGGCAGACACAAAGTACCTTATGCTCCACACACAAATTTAGAAAAAGTTCAGATTTTGGAACCAATATGTGTTTTTTGCATATTCATGAATTATTTACATAAAATCTCAAGTAGAATAAAAATTCTTCCCAAGTTCCTTTTTATCTGTTCCTCTGTTCTTTAGTTGCTCTTATATTTGAAATGATGAAATTTGAAAATACTTCATATCTATTTTGTATCTAGCAAAACCTCTTGTGATAAAAAGTTTTTTAAAAAAATCTACTTGCAGAATATTTTTCTCTACCAAACCTAATTTAAAAGATTGACTTTGTCAGGCAGTCTAACATAATTTATCCCATATTTTTCAAAACATTTCAGGTAGGTTTTAAAGTTCTCTTTTATTGGAATTGTTTAGTTATGTCCAATTCTTCTTCACCCCACTTTACTTTGTTGTTGATGTTGTTCATTTGTTTGTATTGTTTTGTTTTTTTTGGCAAGAAAACTGGAATGATTTACCATTTCCTTCTCTAGCTCATTTGACAGATGAGGAAATTGAGGCAAACAGAAGTAAATGACTGCAATTTATTGATTAAGGGTTATTAAATGTTCATACTTTAACTCTGGCACTTGATCAATTTTGAGGTAAAATTTTCATTTCATAAATAATATAATTGCTATATAATTAAAAACACTGAGCACTGTTTCCTAAATTCCTTTGATTGTTATGTTCATTTGCAACTTAACTGGAATTCAACTCCATGGTTATGAAGAATTCAAGAAATTGATATATGATATGACAGAATTATTTGGCATTAAGTTCATATAGCTATTTGAGAAGGATATATCCATCTAGGATTTTCTTTGTTTAATATTTTTAGCAGTTTTCTAATTCTAAGTTAGATATATTCTAGGTCTTCAAGCTTATCTTCAATATGTAACCATGGACTGTTCTATTATGGCCCCAAACTCTGGAATGCTTGAATCTAATGCAAGAGTACAGTTCTCATCATTGAAGAGTTATTAGGAAAATATTGTCTAGGAAACTTCATTTTGGTTCATTGGGAAGAATTGTTGGATGAATAGTGAAGAAACCTTAGATTCTCATTGTATCGGTGCCCATAACTTCATGAAGCAGTGCAGTAAGAGAGAAAACTGGAATTGGAGTAAGAAGACCTGGATTTGGGATTTAGACTTGGGGATTAGTTCTAGGTCTTCTTAGGCAACTCAGAGTCTCAGTTGCTTCATCTGTAGAATGTGAGGAGGATGGATTATATGAGGTCTAAAAGTCCTTTTGGCTCTAACTTTCCATTGAGCTGTGATTCTTAGGTTCTTCATCTCTCTCACCATTTAATTTCCCTTTCTATAACATGAAGCTGTTACATTAGAAAGCCTCTAATATTTCCCTCTTTTGCTGCTATGACACTGTATGATGTTGACATGGAAATTTAAATTTCAATGGCAAGGAGAAACAAGCTTGTTGGAATTAAGGCAAATCTGAGTTGATAGAAGTATGGACCCCAGGAGATCATGTGTAATTGGAAAAAATCATCTCCAACTGTACTAAAATCAACTTTACTCTAAAAAGGGAATCAAAGTGGCCCTCTTTATGTAATGACTTTAGAATCCCATGTGTCAAAAACTTATAAGAACTCTTATGTATTCCAGCAAGGTTTCTCTTTTCCAATCCTTCATTTTTTTCTCTGAATTGATCATCATAAAAATCCAAAGATTTTTAAAAATGCTAATTGGTTTTTTCCTTTATTTTTTCTTCCTCTCTCCCTTCCTCCCTCCCTCCCTCCCTCCCTCCCTCCCTCCCTCCCTCCCTCCCTCCCTCCCTTCCTCCCTCCCTCCCTCCCTCCCTCCCTCCCTCCCTCCCTCCCTCTCTCTCTCTCTCTCTCTCTCTCTCTCTCTCTCTCCTCTCTCTCTCTCTCTCTTTCTTTCTTTCTTTCTTTCTTTCTTTCTTTCTTTCACTTTGATTTCCTTATCTAGGACAAAACTTCTTAAAATGTGGGTTGTGACCATATTGGGGTCATGTAACTGAATGTTGGGGTCATGAAATTATGATTTGTTATCAGTAAAAGTTTGATTTGTATACTTATATACCTGGAGTTACATAAAAATTTATTGGGTGAAAAGGGATTGTAAGTGGGAAAAGTTTTAAAAACCCTGGTCTAGGAAACTCTGGGTATGGAAATTAATGCAGATTAGCAACTACTCTGCAATTTGCTGTCTTAGAGAATTGCCTATGGACCTTTAGAAGTTCAGACATATCCAATGTGTGACAAATACTGGACCTGACCTAACATTTCCTGACTCAGAAACACATTCTAACATTCCAGCCATTATCCCATACCATTTCTCATTGAACTATTAGTTAAATAGAAACATAAAATGTTAGAACCCTGGAGATAATTTTGCCTGACCACAATTTACAGATGAAGAAAATGTACATAGAGAAATTATAGGATTTTAGATTTAGAACTAGAAGGAACTTTTAATGCCTTTGAGTATAAAATCCTCATTTTGCTGATACCTAAGGTAACTAATATATAGAGATCTTGCTTGGTAAATAGGATCAAAGAGGAAAAATGTATAGCAAGAATTCTGGATTTGAAATCAGAGAGTCCTTGAATTCAAATTAGTCCTGCCAATTATATATGATTTGGGGTAAATTACTCAACCTCTGTGTGCATTTGTATATATGTGTGTGTATGAGACTTGCTCAGAGTTACACACATAGGAAGTGTTAAGTGTCCACATTTGAACTCCTGACTATAGGGCTGCTGTTCTATCCACTTGTACTGCCTATCTGTCTTTTAATCTCTTTGATCTTAGTTCATCATCTGTAAAATGTGTTGGACTTATATTTCTAACCACCTACAATCTTCCTATATCAAGATTCTTTCCTGGTATTACTCTATAACAGTGGTAATACTTTTGGCAAGTATACATTATTATGTTTTATAACTTGCTTGATGACTCCTTATCATTGGCAGGTTATTTTGTTGTTTTTGTTACATTTCTCATGTAATCTTAAATGATCTTGATGTATGAATATGAGATAAGCCATCATAAAAGAGCTTCTAAGATAACATTTTGTTCTACTGAGTGAAATATTGTTATTTTAGGAGGAGAGGAATTGTAATCATTGAACAATAAGCACAATTGGAAGCTATATTATCTACATATTTCATTCATTTGTGTTGTATTGTTGATTATCATTTTCAAAAGCAAGCTTATTTCATACTAATGCTGGCATTTAAGGATGCCCTTGATTCATTTATAGAAGACTCAGAAAGATAGATTAGATGTAGGTCAGTAGTTTTCATATTTTACAGTTATGTTTTTTGCACCCATTCACTTTTTAGAATCAGTTTGGAATCAATTCATTTTCATGCTTTTGATATCCTCCCCAATTCCTTCATGACTATATTTCTTTCGGAATGAATCTTCTCTATATATTTATTCTAATTTGTCTGCTTTTTATTTCTTTATATTTTGTTTTCTGTAGGACTACGTCTATTTCCCCAGTAAGCACCTCAGAGATTGTGAGGTTAGTGTCCAAGTTTAGTGGGGTTTAATTTTTTTTTTATTAAAGCTTTTTATGTTCAAACAATATGAATGGGTAATTTTTCTTTTTTTTCTTTTTTTTATTAACTTTTATAATTATAACATTTTCTTTGACAGTACATATTCATAGGTAATTTTTTTACAACATTATCTGTTGTACTCCCTTCTGTTCCAAATTTTTCCCCTCCTTCCCTCCACCCCCTCCCCTAGATGGCAGGCATTTGAATGGGTAATTTTTCAACAATGACCCTTGCAAAGCCTCGTGTTCCAAATTTTCCCCTCCTTTCCCCTCTCCCTCCTCTAGATGACAAGTAATCTAATATATGTTATATATGTTAAAATATATGTTAAACCCAATATATGTAAACATATTTATACATTTATCTTGCTGCACAAGAAAAATCAGATCAAAAAAGAAAGGAGTAAGAAAATAAAATGCAAGCGAACAACAACAACAAAAGTGAAAATACTATGTTGTGACAAGTTTAGTCTCAATGGAAAAAAACTCTTTAATACTATTTTGCAAATCTTTTCTATTTTTTTTTTTTATGTTTCCCATCTTCCATCTTTGAATGTCTTTGGGATGATGCTGTTTAGTTCAATATCTTGCCAAGTTTTCTTTAGCCTGGATTTACTTGCCATTGCTTTGCTCTTCTTTATGAGACATTACTGCACACAATCATCTATCATGCTTCTTTGTAAGACTTTACAAATTACTTTATATTCCAACCCAGTGTTGCCTTTGGCAGTCATCTCTTTCCATTTGGCAAGTAAATCACATGTTGACTAAAGCGCTTCCTGGATTCTTTTGGTCTTGTAACAATTAATTTACATTGATTTAACTTCTGGATTAAATTATCTTATAACAAAGAGTAAAAAAGAGGGAGTAAACAATTCAGCATAGTAATGAACACATCAACCAAGACCAACATTATATGGAATGAATAGAGTATCTGCTAGGATACTCTAGAGGGAAGTGCATCATCATATCTCTTATTTGGAACTCAAATAGATCATTATATTTCACAGCATTCAATTTATATTGTGTTGTTGTTCTTTGCATTTTCACTGTTGTAATAATAAAGCCTATTTTTTTCTTCTTTGGCTTCACTTTTTATCTGTGAGTATATGCCTTCTCTCTTTTTTTTTCTCTTTATTCATTATTTCTTATAGTCCAGTAATATTCCTTTCCATGCATGTACCACAATTTGTTTGGCCATTCTCCAATCTATGATATTTAATTATTTTATTTATAGTGTTAACCATATTATCAAATGTCAGAACTTGAGGCAAGCAAGAAAATACTAAAAAGTGAGAGGTTATTTTGTTTGATTCATTATTTATTAAGGTTACTCTATCAGCTTAATCAGAATCAGAATGAGAAAATTTTTCTCAAGTTTGGCAATAGGGAAAGGGAACTGGATCTGTGGTTTTATTGGTATAGAGAAGTCAGGTGAGAAATTGCTACCAGCAAAGATCAACAACTCACCTGTAACCTTACACATTTAGAGTACTAGGGTACAGAAAAATCAAATAATTTGGTCATCATTAAAAACCAATATGTAAGAGTTAGGGCATGAACTCAAATTTTATTGAATCTTCTCTCATACCATACTTCTCAGGTGTGTGTATGTGGGGGACAGAAGGAGTGGGGGTCATATGTGCATGTGTATAATAGAGCAATGGCAAGCTTTTTGTAGTGAGAAGGCTTCAGTTCAAATCCCAAGCCAGCTACTTTATTAGTTGTGTGATCTTCAGTGACACAAATTATTACCTCTCTGAATTTTGTTTCCTAATGTGTACAGTAGATAGGAACTGCTTCACAGGATCGATATGAGAATCAAGTAAGATACTGTAAAATTATTTTTGAGCTGCAGAATTCTTCATAAACATAACCTATTATTAGGGGTAGCAATATTATTATTGTTATGTCAGGTCATCTTAAGGTCAGATTATATCATCCCAATGAGAACTTACTAAATTTTAACTTTCTTCCTGATTGTCCCATTTTAATCATCGCTTTT
Organism: Sminthopsis crassicaudata; assembly: GCF_048593235.1. Classification (NCBI taxonomy): domain Eukaryota; kingdom Metazoa; phylum Chordata; class Mammalia; order Dasyuromorphia; family Dasyuridae; genus Sminthopsis; species Sminthopsis crassicaudata. Next base: position 78,603,128 of record NC_133619.1, on the reverse strand, counting down.
TAAAAAAAATCACAACTTTTAAGTATCTCGTGAAATGTTACAGTTAGTTTTTCACAACTCCATTGTGTTTATTAGTTTAAAAAAATGCATTCTGATCACTTTACTCCATATTCAGCATGTATTAGATTAATTAGAAGTTCTTTTACACTTATTCTCATGTGGTATGATGCTTACAGTCTCCTAGATTAGAAGGCAGGAACTATGATTTCTTATCCTTGTTCTTATGGTTACTATAGGCTTTTATTTCCTCCTTTGTTAAAAAAAAAAAAAAAAAAGTATGTTAGCACAAGGTTAATATCTGAAAATGCTTCTATTAGTCTGGATCTATCCATTAATTAGCAAAATATCATGGAGCGGAATCTGGAGTTTGAATCAAAAAGACCTGGATTAAAATTTCACCTAGAGAATTTAGTAGTTGTGTGAACATTGACAAGTCATTTAATCTCCCTCAGTTTCCCTAATTCTAAAATGAAGGTCTCTTCTGGCTCTCAATCCATGATTATTGTCCTCAATTTCAGTAAGAGTCAAATGAGTCTGCTATAACCTTGGGTTCATAAATAATTTTCCCTCAGAGAAGGGTTCAGTTTCCTTGTCAGTAAAGTAGTTGGGTGATCACAGATGCCCTTTCCAGCTGTGGGGTGATATTTTGAGTATTTGGCAGGCAGGAGTGAGGAATGACAGCATGGTTTCAGGCTCTTTTGACACTTTTGACAAAAAAAAAAAATCTACCTGTTTGCTATAATGAATGACTGATCACATGTCTGTTGATTCCAAATATGAAGAACCAACTTACTTTAGTTTATTTTTTTTAATTATCAATAATTAAGAGTTTAAAAAGGACATTAGAAAAAAAGGTGACCTGCTTCCTCTAAGGGAAGGACATGAATCTCCAGCAAATATGTAATGGTATCAAATCAAATAAAATAATAAAGTAATAAAATCATTCAATACATATGTCCATTTAGCAGTTCTTTCTCTGATTGCAGAATATCACTTTATTAAAGTAAATGATAACCTCCTGGTTTAAAATATTACCAGGCAGTTACCCAAGCACTTAAGAACTTAAAAAAAAAAAAAACACAAAGTGTTCTAGTAGATAAACTACTAGATAGATAGATAAATTAGGTAGATAGATAAACCCTCTGGATTCAGATTCCTTAAAATAAGAGTGATCGTATTTGATGATGCTATGATCTTTTGAATCTCTCATAGGAAGTAGTATAAGTAGGAAGAGTGCATCATTACCTATATAAGGCTGGAAATGTTTTAGGAGCAGATTTGACAACTTCAGAACTTCAGTTTCATTATCTGTAAAAAGAGACAAAGGTTGAAGAAGTCCCCTTCCAGCTTTCAAATCAACGTATCTATTGTACTAACTCACTTACTATTGTGCTGTGGCTGTCTATGTAGGTGTGTTCATGCATCCACACTCTATATATTTTAAGGCAATTTCCCTTTCCTTTGTCCTTTCACACTCAAATGCATTCTTTAAATCAGTTTTTCTTCATACTTGTGTTATTTCTCTGTATTCACATCTCACTCAAACTATCTGGAAAGATCTCTCTAATTTTGTTTGAAGCGTTCCCTCCTAACTGGCAACAAGTGACCCTGACATTATAAAGATCATGGTTTTCTTTAACTCTCATTGGTTTTCCATCATGTGTTATAAGTCTGTGGCCCCACTAATTCCACAAGTATACTGCATTATCACTATTAAAATGAGTTTTGTTAATTGATTATATGATTAAACTTGGCCAAGCTTGAAGTGACATTACTTTACTGTCAGGCCTAAAAAGTATTTTGAGATATTTTCTTCTTGTTTCCCCTTTATAATCCATTACATGACCAAATTTTTGTCTAATGGCTAACCATTATCCTCCTTTATAAAGAAGTATTGAGTATATGATAAAGGTATACCTCCCTCCCACTAAGATGCAGGTACTCCTGAAATTAGGTTTTGTCTTTGCTTTGTAACCTGGGAAAGCCACTTCCCTTTTATACACTTTTTTTCTTCAACTTTATAAAGGGGTTCATAATTGCATTTCATAGGATTGTTTTAAGGATCAAATGAAATATTTGTAAATTGTTCAGCACAGTGTCTGTCACATAATGAGTGTATAATAAATGCTCCTTCCCTTCCTATCCATGCCTTTCCACCCTCCCTCATACTGCAGAATGTGTTGAAATTAGAAACTTCTTGCTTACATTAAGGTATTTAAAATCATTTTTTATTTTTAATTTATGGAATGAAACAACCATTCTCATAACAATACATTAAAAAGGTATTGAATATGAAATTGCAAACTACTATGCAGAACTTGCTGTTCTTTTCAAATATATAACAGAACTATCATATAAATTTTCTACCAATAAGACATAAATAGTTGTATATGTATTATATAGATGCATATGTGTGTGTTTATACACACACACACACACATACATATGTATGTTTTATAGAGAGGGGGAGAGGGAGAAGAAGAGGGAAAGAGAATGTGTAAAATTATTTTATACATACTTTTATTTAGCAGTTATTTCTCAGAATACATATAGCATCTTTTTTCATATGTTCTTTTTTGGTAATCTGGTTTTTTTATAATAGTCAAAATAACATTCACTTAAAGTCATTCTTAAACAATATTGCTATTGTTGTATACATTATTTTCTTGGTCCTGCTTATATCACTCTTCATTATTTCACGAGAGTCTTCCCAGATTTTAAACTACTTATAAAGCTGCAATTATCACAAATATTTGGTGCTGGCTAAGAAAGGAATAATGTAGCTATTAAAGTATTTTTAATGTTAAGGACTTCAGACTTTTAAGTTCAATGAAAACTCCAAGATTATTCTAGAATAATGCTTTGTTTCTTTATCCAAATTGGTAATCTGTTTAATTTTTTCTGCATTGATTTTCTGTTAAATGTTGATTTAAAATGAGGCTAGTTGGCAATGTTAACATGTGATCATTTTGAAAATCAGTTTCAGGGAAAAATAAATAAATAAAAACAAGTTATGTTGTGGATGAATTTTTATGTACATTGATTGACAGCAATAACATATTACTTACCAATAATCATCATCATCATCCTGTTATTAATCATTAACCAGCAAATCATCTTGCTATTATTCAGGCATTAGAAGTACCATAATTGATAGAGTGTTGAATTGGTGATCTGATTTTAAATACCAACACTTGTTAGTTGTATGATCCTGGTGAAGTCAGCCAAGTCTGATAAACAGCCTCAGTTTCCTCATCTGTAAAATGAGAAAAGTAATAGCACCTATTTCACAGGATTGTTGTGAGGATAAATGAGATTTTATATATACATATATACCTACATACATATATACTCACATACATATATATATATATATATATACATATATATATACCCATATATACATGCATGCATGTTACTTTTTAAACCTCAGAATGTTATATACATGCTAATGATTATTATTATTATCTTAGGTTGATATACATATGATCATTTTTTCTAAACTCAGTAAACTTTTTTTTAACATATTCTTTTTATTGGTTTCTTTGAGAAAAGTTCCCAAGGATCGTGGAATTTCAGTTTTAGAGAGGGCAACATTTAGCCCAACTTTTACAGAAGAAATTAACACCAGAATTGGCTTCTCCAAAGTCACTCAGAATATCTGTTAGTAGCAAAACCCAGACTAAAATTGAAGTCCTTTCATCATCATTCTGATTCTCTTTCCATTGAACTATAATTTTTAAAAAGTGATATTTATTGATATATACATGGACTGGATTTTCTGTAATCTTGGCAAATGGGAAGTGGGAGAGTATTTAAACTTTGACATTTTTATCTCTTTTGAAAAAATAGCATTGCTTAAGTTAATCAGATCGGGTTTATACTCACATAGAAACCAGCATCCTTTTATTCAAAATTGTTGTAATTTCTTATTTAAAGCAGATTGATTCAAGTAGTTTCTGCATTTCTTTGCACTGACTGGGGAAAAAAAATCCAAAACTATAGTAACAACAATAACAATAACAACAACAACAACAAAACCAAAACAAAACCTTGTCTTATTTGCTTTGAAGTAAAAAGCTAAGACAAAACTAAAATGGAATTAAAAGGAGCACAGACAACATTTCATCTCATACTATTTTCGAAAGAATCTAAATATATACTGTAACCTTGTGCCTTTGTAGTAAGTCTATAGACATTATCAGATCAATCTAAATTGAGTTAGTGTATATGTGGTAAGCAGAAACTGGTGGAAATTAGTTTATCTTCCCCAGACTCTTTCTGTTTTCTTTGAACAGTGCAGGATAAACTAGTTTTAAGAGCTGATTAGGTTTCTTTTTTTCTTTTTTTCCCCTAAAAGGGCAAGAGAATAACATTGCGATAGATTCACACTAGCTCTTAGCGCCAGGAGCCATTACATACATAGCCTATGACCCATGTGTGACATCTGTAAATATGAGAAGAAAGACCTACTGAATATCAAAACGGAAATATAGTCATTGTGAGGTGAGGACTATAAGCAGCTATCCCAGATCTAGCCTAGTTTCATTTATTGTAAATACCTGTGTGAGTTTCCCTTTCCCTGACATGCATAAATACAAGGAGGGTAGCCTGCAGTTATTCCCCTTGATTTTATTAAGGGACTCTGTAGAAAATGCTTTTCAATCTCATGAGACAAAGTGGAAAGCTGCTACATGGCTAATATTAAAGGGCATTTTAGAAGCTTTAAAAAATCTTAATGGTTTATTTTTAGTCTCATATGTAAAATTATTTATGTGTAAAGAATAGGATAGTTTCTTATTTTTCTAATTTATGCTATGAGCTCTGTGAATTCCAGTTTTTTGCTATGTTATTTGTTACAAAGATTTTTTTTTCTTTTTCCCTTGTATTACTTTTTAAATTGTGGAAGTAGGAAAAGTTAGCAATATTCGTGTAACCAAAAAAAAAAAAAATAGAGGACTACTAGAAATATTTTTTAGTGCACAGAAGAGAAGAGAAGAAAGATAAGTCTGAAGGAAACACAGATCGGGAGGACAGTTTTGAAAGTAATGTGAAATTTATCCTTGTTTTTTAAAGCAGATACTATAAAATTGAGATCCATGGCTTCACAAACAGCCCTCTTTTTGTATAAGGAAATGCTCTTTTTGTTTTATAATTTCAGAATTAAAAAATTAATTTAAGAACTGTAGTAATAATTTTATGTATTGAAATATTCAGAAAAATACAGTGAATATATGGAAAACATATGCACAAAATTTTTATTGTTGATTTATATACAGGCTTAGAAAAATGGTTCTGAATAATTCCAGAATGATTAAACATGTAAATAAGAACACAGCTAATCCTAAATTTATGTCTAAATTCAGGAAACTTTTTTTTTCTAGGACATGTTGATATATTTTTAAATTTTTCATTGAAGATAATAAGGAACTGTCATCTTCCAAATTTACAAATATGAGATACTGGTTTCAAGCAAGTTAATAATTAAACAAATGCATTCTCATTTTTTTCTTGTAAGATTTAAAAAAGGTGATAACTTTGGAATTTTGCTTGTAATAATTAACCTTGCATGCCATCAGTTTCCCATTCATTTAAAATGAATTAATCGTTTCACATGCATTGATTTAGTGTCAAATAGATGTTATGCACTGGTTACACAAAAGCAAAAAAGAAACAGTCACTTGCATATGTAAACACAAAACAAATAAATTGATGAGAAACATCAGGACAGTTTGAAATTAAATTTTTATCTACCTCCTTCCTCATTTTAAAGATTTTATGATTTATCTACTCAACTAAAAAAACAGCCATATATACACAAACCACCTTCAAATAAGCCATGAAACAAATGAAAATTAAATAGCCCCTTCTCTTATTTGAGCAAATCAAAATTGATCCTATGCAAGACTAATTTGATGAATTCTTCCCCCTCTACTCTTTTTGGTGAAAGTAATGTTACCTCATTATATTACAGCTTTGATTACTTTCTGATTTCATTGACATATGTAATTCTTGAAAATTATATTGCCTTCTTATTGTGTATAACTCTTGTCCAAGTCCTTCTATAAATCTTCCCTATGGGGGTACATTGAAAGGAATAAAAGGTCCTCTTTCTCTTGAATCTTTTGACATTTTGTGAGTAGCAAAGGAAAATGCAGACTGACTCTATAGGCAAGGTGATTAAATCTTAATACCTCAGGAAAAAAATAGACAAAGATACTGCTATTTAATAAATGCATCTATATCTATGTGTGTACACACACACACACACACACACACACACATACACATACAATACATACACACACACAAACAGAGGAACCTACAGATACTATAATTGTAACTTCTCTTTAAATGGCTAATGTCATAGTTGTAATCCCTAGTTGTCTATCCATTTCACAAAAAATATTTATTAATAATGCTTCTAAGATACCTTATTTTCTAATGCATTTCAACTGATTTCACCATACATAACTGAACTTTAATTAGTTGATACATTATCAGCTTAAAGTACATCTTGGTGTATTGTTTTAAAATAATTATGCTTTATAGTACAGAGAACTGACTATAATTGCTAAGTTGAATGAATAACGGAATTTTTAAAAAAAAATTCTTGCTGTATCCTGAAGCAATTATTGTAAGAGGCAAAAATTTATAAATCAAAGTAATATATATGTTTTTCATTATGACTATAAAAATTAGTCCACTTAAAACTGGTCCTACCTATAATTTAATGCAAGTTTAAATGGGACATAATGTACAATGTGAAAGAGGCAATCATTTACAATAACGTAGACATTCTTCACTATTTTTTTTATGATTGAGAAACATTGAAGAGTTTTAGACTTCAGAGACCTACACAGTCAAAACATGAACTTCATATTGTGATGTGGCCTTTTAATTTTAAATTAAGAACATTTAGTCAATCCTTGTTGGAAAAAGAAAGGAAGGAAATAAGAAAGAAAGACAAAGAGAGAGAGACAGACAGACAGACAGAGACAGAGAGAGACAGAGAGAGAGGAAAGGGAGAGAGGGAGGAAGGAAGGAAGGAAGGAAGGAAGGAACCAAACTAACAGTAGCTATCAGATTACTCAATGACAATTCATTTATAAAAGCCTAAGCTGTAATAACAATATATTTTATCTACCCATAATAAATTCTTGGGAGACTACAAATTAAAGAAAATTAATTTCATTGCCATTGGGGGAACTAAGTTTGTCATTGCCATGAAAATAAAGTTTCCCTGTTTCTGCTATATGCCATAAACCCTCCCCATGGTTTTTAGAACTCTACCTATTTAAGGAAGGCAGAAGACAGTGTCAGATGGCACAGTGGATAGAGTTTGGACAATTCATCTTGCTGAATTCAAATGTGGCCTTAATCACTGGGTAGATGTGTGACCCTGGGCAAGTGACTTAATCCTGTTTGCCTCAGTTCCTTATATATAAAATGAGCTAGAGAAGGAAATGGCAAGAAAACTTATAATGGGTTCACAAAGAATCAGAAGTAGCAGAAAAATGACTGAAAAATTAACCAAAATTAAGGAAGAAATTAAAATCCTTCAATGTGAAGTATCTTCAAAGTGGTAAAGGTAGTAGTTAGCAGAACTATTTGATCCCAGGTCCCCTAAATTCAAAGCTATTATTCTTTCCATGCCCCCATACTGAAATGTGGTGACTCAATACAGATGAAAAATACCTACCAATTTTAATAAAGTACAAGGTCATTCTGAATCAACAGGTTATATAGCAGCCAAAAAAAAGCTAATATGATTCTAGGATATAGTAATATATGCCAATAAGATCAGAAAGTAATCAAAGTACCAATTTAATCAGATCACAGTATTTTTACCAGAAAGAACAGAAGGGAGCAGAATGAATGAAATTAATCCTGTGTGAGACCATCTTTCTTTGGTCACACAAGATGGGGGCATTTTAATTTTTGTTTGTGTTTTGAGAATTTATATGAGCTTTTTAGTTGTTTAGAGAGAATTCTAAGATCTTTGAAGTAGAAAAAGTGGACCAAGATGGTGTCTCTGTCTCCTTCCCACCCTCCCTCTCTCTCTCTCTCTGTCTGTCTCTGTTTCTGTGTCTCTGCCTCTCTCTGTGTCTGTCTTTCTCTCTCTCTCTCCCTCTCCCTCTCCCTCCTTCCCTCCCTCCTTGCCTTCTTCCTTTGGTACTTTCTTCTATCTGTGTGTGTCTCTCTCTCCTCTCTCTCTCTCTCTCTCTCTCTCTCTCTCTCTCTCTCTCTCTCTCTCTCTCTCTCTCTCTCTCTCTCTCTCTCTCTTTCCCTTTGTTTGTCTGTCTGTCTATCTCTCTCTCCTCCTTCTCTCTTTCTCCCCCTCTCTCCCTTTCTTTCCTCCCTCTCTCCCTTTCTTTCCTCCCTCTCCTTTCTATATCCCACCCTCTCTCATTCTCTCCCTGCCCCTCATTTGCATAGCATTTAACACACAAGTAGTTGGCACAAACTTATATGAACATTTTATAATTGTTATGTTATTTGATCCTCACAATAACTCTGGCCATTAAATGCTATTGTTATCATCCCCATTTTACAGATGAGAAAACCATAGCAAACACAGGTTAAAACATGTACTCAGGGTCATTCACCTAGTAAGTGTCTGAGGCTGAATTTCAACTCACTTCTTCCTGACTTTAGGCCTAGCATTTTCTACACTGTTCCACTTAGCTCTGGTCCATAAAGTAGAACCAATATATAGAATATATATAGAAGACACAAGGAGTTGAATTTCCTTCAGTTTTAGGAAAAAACTTCTTGGCAATTAGAACTATCCAAAAGCTGAATGGACTAGTCTCCTATACAAGATGCTGGATGACCATCAGAGATGTTTTATAGGCAATTCTTATTTAAGTTAGGGATTATATTAGTTACTTTCTTAGTTATCATAACACTGAGAATATTTTATTCCTATTAAAGTATTTAAGGGTCATCACATAGTTTCTATGTTTGCTTGCTTTAATCATTTCTGTTAAAAAAGAAGGGAATCCAAAAAAAAATTGAAATAAAAAAGAAAAGAATGAGTAAATAAGATTAACCAAAAATAGTAATTATGATTAGATAGTTACCATCAGTGAAAATTAATATTTCCTCATTGAGAAACTATATTGTCATTAAAAGTAGGCAGAATTACTAGCAAATAAAAAGTACTCATACCTTATCAACCTACTATACCAAATTTTGGGTGATCTGCCAGGAATTACTCAGATTGGTTGTCATTTTATTTTACCATTTACAGCATTGAAAGCACTTAAAATATAATATGATTCATCCCATCTCATTAACTACTCTAGCTAGAGGCCACTTCCAGGAAGAAACCTTAAAATTACCCCTGTTCTCCATTATTTAATTAACTTCTAAGGATTCTTTATTTACATACTAACCTATTGTTGTTGTTTTTAAAGATTAAAATGCTTTTTGTCTAATTGCTAAAGAAGCCTTAGCAATCAATTTTGAAGACAATCAATCATTAAACATTTATTATATGCCTACTACATGTGATGCAGTGTATTAGTCACTGGGGATGCAAAGACTTTAGTTGAATTCTTAACTGGTGCAATAATTCTGAAAAACAATTTGGAACTATGCTAGAAAAATGACTCAATTGTTCATACTCTTTGACCTAGCAGTATTAGTACTGGACATACCAAAAGGAAAGTATTCATATATACCAAAATAGTTAGAATAGCACATTTTTGTGGTAGCAAAACCAACAAACTAAACAAACCCCAAAACAACAACAACAACAACAACAACAAAACCTGCGAACAAAGAAAAAACCATTCAGTTGGAGAATGGCTAAATAAATTATAATATAAGAATATAATGGAATATATTTTGTGTCATGAGAAATGAAGAATATGAAGAATTAAGAGACTCAGGAAGAAATATAGGAACAAATTTAGAATGAAGTGAGGAAAACAAAGAATAACATATATAACAAGCACAATAAAATGCTAAAAGACATCAAAATAAAAATTAATGTAATGATCAGTCTTGACTACAGAATAATGATGATGAAATATACCTATTTCTTCAGGCAACTAGATGGAATAGACACTGGGTCTGAAGTCCAGAATTTTAAATCTAGTCCCAGACACTTACTTATTAGTTATCTAACCCTTAGCAATTCATTTAACCTCTGGCTTCCTTAGCTTTCTTGTCTATAAAATAGGGATAATAAAAACACTTACCTAACAGACATTTTGTGAGGATCAAATAAGACAAAATTTGTGAAGCATTTTACAAACTACAATGCTGTATAAATCCAATCTAATAGTAGTAGTAGGATGGTAATAGTAATAGAAGTTGTATTGGAGTAGCAACATTATCAGAAGTGGTTGACTACAGGTATGGTAGAAATACAGAAATGACAGAATGGCAGAAATAGACATTTTGCCTTAACTGTACTACTTTGTTCTAAAGGAAATGTCAGTTGCAGGATGAGTATTGGAAAGTGATAGCAGTGAAAAATGAAATTATTAATAAAAATAAGGAATCAGTAATAAAGAAATTGGACTAGAAATTCTATGAGATATCAGACAATTCCCTGAATCTCTGTATGGTCCAATTTCCTTTTATATTAAGAGACAGCATCATGTGGTAGTAAGAATGCTATTCTGGGCATACCAGGACTAAAATTTGAATCCTCTCTCTGTTTCTTGCTACCTGCATTACTTTTAAAGTCACTTAAATCTATGTGATTGTAAAGGGATTGAACTAATTGTACTTCTCCCAAGGTCCCTTCCACTTCCAAATCTGATCCTATCATCTTTACAGACTTCTAGCTCAAAAATTCTGATTGAAAGAGAAAAGTACACTTATCTTGATTATAGAAATGAAAACGTTTACAAGATAAGAGTTCAAGGAACACCTAAAATGGTTGAGAGATTTTGCTTCAGACTTTGTTGCCTTACTTGGAAATTCAACTATAAAGGAAATACAATGACATTCATTCATGCTTTGTAACTTTATACTGAGTAATCTCTGTAAGTGACCTCTTTTATTTGAAGGAAGCCAAGAAAGAGTTTTTCTGTCTTGTTCTTAATGAAACTATAAATGTTTTTTCTAGCTAAATTGAAACCAGGTTGAGGATCTCCTATAGATTGGGTTGGTAAAATGGTAGAACTAACTGAGAGATAATACCACTAGAGGAGATAGATTAGATTTGTCTCCTTTCACTTTGTAACAGAGCTGCCTGGGTTAAATGTACCCTTGGGGAATTCTTGTTTACAGAAAGCAGCTAACATTAAGTGATAATGCTTATTTTAAAAGAGATAATGTTGTTGGAACTCTATTTTACTACTAATTGCTCTCACAGCTCAGTTATTTTCCTATTTAAGCAAAGGAAGACCAGTGGGCCAGAGAACTTATCTTGTTTGTGTGAGGAAGTACATGAGTAATGAGATACCTAATAACTTGCTCCATTGTCTCCATTATTGGGAAGTACTTATTTGCTCCTGTCACTAGTCACACTTACCTAAGCATTAAAATTCAAGCCTCTTGTCTTTGACTGGGAGATTTGGATTGGCTCCACTGCCAGTTTTAATGAAAGCCAATCAGATTTTATATGCATACCATACATAGTTTTCCAAAAGGAAGCATTTTGTTTAATGAAAGAAGCTAAATTATGATTTATTTATGACAAAGCTATTTTGTATAACTAGATATTTAACCTGAATTAATTTAGAGACTTGAGGATGTAAGCTAGTCTAAGTAAGAGTAAAGCCTAAGAAGTCTGTGATTAGATGTTCATTATAGAACACTGAGGAAACTATAGGTTTTTCCCTTCTGACTTCATCATTTTCATATGGTTCTACTTAACAACAATAAGAGGGATTTTTTTTTGTTTTGTTTTGTTTTTAAAGCAAAATAGTTTATATATATGAACTTATTTGATGTAGACAATAATGCTGTGAATGTGACACCATAATGCTTCCTTTCTTACAGATAGGGAAAGTAAAGTACAAAGAGGTCTAATATGGAACATCAAGAATTCAAATACAAGTCTTGTATTTCTGAATCGAATACTCTTTCTAGTCTGCCACACAAAAATTCAACTTTCTTTGTATATTTCCAAAAGAGAAACATTTTTTTTTTCTTGGAATCCTAGAAGTTGTAAAGGATTTTAAAGATCATCTCGTTAAATGAGATGAGAGAATAAAGACTCAAAAAATTCTAAAACCACTCTGATCTCATGTCTTCTGATTTCCAAAGCCAGCATTTCCCCCCGAATATATGATGGCGTAGATGGGCCAGTGATAGATTATTTCTATTTTTTATTAGTTATGATGTTTTATCCATACTGAGATATAGTCAATCAATATGTAATATTCTAAGAAATGTAGCTTCATAAACTACAACTAAAGCTTTTCACTTAATATTGTGATCAATGAAGTAAAATTATAGATGTGTGTATGGATGTATAATATGATTTTATACTATTCGGAAGGTCAAATAAATGACCAAAAGATTTGTAAGATCAAATAACGTATTCAAACAAATGATCAGATTTTTTGGTTTGAATTACCTGTATAGTTAAAATAAACCAATGATATTAATATTTTCTCTCAAGAGAAAACAATTGGTGAGTTGGTATCTTTTCATAACTATGAAGTTCCAATACAGTGCTGTACAGTAGTATTTCTAAACATAGAAATCTACATAGAATTGTTCAAAATTCTTAATTAATTGGTGATAGAGATGGCTTAATTTTCATTGAGTACTTGGAGACTTTCCTATAGGGAGATATAACTTCTATAGGGAGAAATTTAAATTAAATGATTCTGAGATTGGTAAAAGATTTAATCTTAACATAAATCTTTATAAGATAATAGTGATCTGGAATTCAATTGTCTTGAAGCTAAGAACCAACCCAAAAAGCAGGATATTTTAATAGCTAAAGCAGTTATCAACCACAAAAGATGGATATATTTTACTTATAGGCAAACTTTTTGGGTCATCACATAATTTTAACAAGTTTGTTATTGTTTTTAACCCATATAGATTAGAAGAAAAGTTGGTATGAACAATGAAAATTATAGTAGAAGTAATAAAAGACAGGCATAAAAGGAGTCAGAAAACTTAGAAATTAGCCAAAAAAAAATTCAAAAAAATAGCAATTTGCATCTCAGTATATAGGTAGTAACGTTACATACCTCAGTAGACCTAGAATCTATTGTATTATTATGCAATATTGTATCTTGGTATCAACAATAATATCTTTAATGATGTCCTAGTGTCTTATATGGATTTTAAAGCAGTATACAAGGTTCATTAGATTTTTGAAAACATATATATGTTAAATGATTGACGTTTTTTCAAATGAGGTAAATACTTAACTATCAGGAGAATGAATTATTGCCTGAAAGTTTAAGATAGATGAGGTGTAATTACATATCACTTTATTAGTAGTATGTAATATGTATATATATGTATATATACATACATACATATGTATATGTTTATATGTATATTTAAATATTCCCCATTTACATGTAAAATATTAGCATTCATTATTTTAAATTTTGATTTCAAAATTATCCTTTTCCCTCCCCTCCTCTACCTCTCTAGAAGGCAAACAATATGATATTGATTACACATGAGATATCCTTATTAGCCCCTTTGCAAAGGAACATACACATACATACACCCACACACACAAACCATAAATAAAGTTTTAAAAAGTATGTTCAGTCTGCACTCAAAGTTCATAAGTTCTCTCTCTGGAGGGGGATAGTATTTTTCCTCATGGGTCATTTGTTTTGGATCAGTGTCTTGATCGGAGTAGTTAAATCTTTTACAGTTGATCATCCATCCTTACAGTATTGATGTTGCTAATGCAATGTTGTCCTAGTTCTGCTCACATTACTTTGTATTATTTCACGTAAGTCTTCCTAGTTTTTCTGAAATCATCTTACTCACCATTACTTACAGGACAATAGTTTTCCATCAGTGTCACAATTAAGTTGACCATTCTCCAATTGAATTGCATCCTCTCAGGTTTTAGTTCTTTGGCACTAAAAAAGAGATTTCACAAATATTTTTGTAAAAATAGATCTTTTTCCCTTTTATTTGATCTTTTTGGAATACAGACCTAGTAATGGCATTATCATGTCAAAAATATAGGCTGTTTTATAGCCTTTGAATATAGTTCCAAATTGCTTTCTCAGATAGTTGGACTAGTTTATAATTCAACCAATAGTATGTTAATGTCCTATGTTTTCCACAGCCCCTACAACATTTCACATTTTCCTTCCATGTTAGTCATCTGATATCACATGATAGTCATGTGAGATGATGTTTCAGAATTGTTTTAACATGCAATTCTCTAATTGGTATTGATTTAGAGCCTTTTTCCATATGACTTAGCTTTGATTTCTTCTGAAAACTAACTTCTTTATATCCTTTGACCAATTTATCAATTGGAGAATGGCTCTTATTTTTATAAATTTGGCTCAACTCTTCATATATTTGAGGAATGAAACTTGTCAGAAAAACTTCTGTAATGTTTTCCCAGTTTCCTATTTTCCTGATAATTTCGACTACACAAATTTTATTTATACTAAGTTATTCATCTTACTGTCATGATCATGTGTCTCTTGTTTGCTTGCAAACTCTTATCTGTCAATTGAATTACTATAGTTAATAAAGGAAATTCTTGTTTCATTTCCTTTTGTGTTGGGAAAGTTTTAAGTTTATCCTCATTATAGATAATGCTCACTCTTAGGTTTAGAGAAATATCGCTTATCATTTTAAGAAAAGCTGCATTTCTTAAGATCTTTTGTATTTTAATAGGATGGGATATTGTATTTTATCAAAGGCTTTTTCTGTATTTACTGACACAATCTTATATTTTTTGTTGATTTTGTTATTGATAAGGTCATTTATTCTTAAAGTTTTCCTGGAGGGTGAAATCAGCCCTATAACCTTGAAATGAATCCTACTTGGTCTTAGTATTTAATACATTATGTTATGATACATGGTTATAATCTCCTTGCAAGTATTTTATTTAAAATTTCTGCATTTCTTTCTTTCTTTTTGCTTTCCCTGGTTCAGGTATACATTTTTTGTCATAAAAAGAATTTGGTAAGATTCCTTATTTACCTATTTTTTCAAATAGTTTATGTAGTATTGGGACTTTTTTTTTAAGTTTGATAGAATTCATTTGTAAATCGATTTGATCCTCAGGACTGTTTCCTAGAAATCTCATTGATCAATTATTCAATTTCTTTTCCTGGGAGGATTATTTAAGTGTTTCTTCTTCTGTTTATATGTGCATTTTATTTTTTGTGAATATTCATCCATTTCACTAAAATTGTCAGTCTTACTGACATATAATTGGGTAAAATATTTCCTAACATTTCCATCTGATGGGTGAGTTCATAACAGTTCCAATCTACTTGCCCAGTCCTAATTTTTGAAGGAATTATTTCTTTGATGAGCTTTTGTACCTCTTTTTTTCCATTTGAACAATTGTTTTTAAGGAGTTATTTTTTCATCAGTGAAGTTTTATGCTTCTTTTTCCATTTGACCAATTCTGTTTTCTTCAATATTTTTCTGCCTCTTTTAACAAGCTGTCATTTATTTTTTTCATGATTTTCTTATTTGTATTTCTTCAACAAATTTTTCTTTTTTACCTTTTCCAGGAATTATTGTTTGACTTGCATCTAATTAATTTTTTTTTTCTTTGCGGCTTTGCTTGTAGCTGTTTTGATTTCAGTGTCTTCTGAATTGGGATCTTGATAACCCTGTCATCATGGTAGCTTTTTTGTGTTCAAGTTCTGTTGTTGTTGTTTACTGATTTTTTTTCAGTCTATTTCTTGACTTTGAATTTAGATTGAAGTTGAGTTCAGTTCCCAGAATGCATAAAGAGAGAGGGTTTTTTCACACAGTGATTGTCTTATGTATTTGAATGTTGCAGCTGTTTCCAAAGTGGTATGATCTAAGAAAAGGTGTAGTCATTCAATGTCTGGTCCTTGATCTCCTGAGATTGCATTAATACTGTTCCTCAATATCCTTGCTCCCTTGGGACCAGAAGCAACACTGTTCCTCAGGGTTCTGCTACTCCATAACCAAAATCCACTAGCCTTAAATTGTGATCCACAAATGAGTGTAGACAATGGAGCTGCCAAACAGCTTCTAGTCCTGCATCCAGTGCTATCATCTGGGTTCCTTATAAATTTTTTCCTAAACAGGTGCCATGTTCCCTTATTTTCTCTGGCATGAGATCTAAAGCTGTTGATATTTCTTTTGCCATCGCCTTGTCTCACCACTAGTATTGCATCCACATTGTTTCTCAGTGCCATTTTTCTGTTACAAATCTTTTTTTTTTTTTCTTCCTAACTCCTAAGTTATCTTGGGCAGAAAAAATATCTTATCCTGACATTTGTTGGTTCTGCCACTTTAGATTTTGATTTGAGGTGTTATTTTAATAAGTGTTTTGGGGAAAGGAATGTTAAGAGATGACAACTGAGTACTTCCTGTCCTCTGTCATCTTGGTTCTGCCCTCTACATAACACTTTCAGGTTTTTTTCTTCTCCCTGTATAATTTGTAATTAGCAGTTTGCCTAATTAGTGATCAGAATTTTGACTGATTGCACTTAAGAAACTCTGTTCTAATGTATTTTGATGTATTTAATGCATTTTTGTATAATTTAATAAGCTTACTTGAATGAAGTAAATAACTGCTTAAAGAAATTCTTATCAGAATTTTGTTTTGAAATCTTGAGGTTACTACCAATTCAGTTCAGATGTTCTATCAGATGTTCTATGTTTATTATCCTAAACACTGAAAACTGATTATTAAAAGGATGCACTTGAGGTGTATGAGATTCTAAATCATTATAGGATAGATTAGATTATGTTCATTATATGCTATACTTCCCAAAATAAGAAAGTAGAAATTTTAGAAATATTTAGATGAGTACGATGAATCCAAAGATTCATCTTTGGAAATTACTCCTTATACAATTGGAAAATACCCCTCACGTTACTTTTGGAATTTCACTTAATCTCCTGACCAAAGCAAGAAAAGTTCTTGGTGACATCCCTGAAACATTTTCTAGTCTTTGCTTTTATACTTCCACTAGAAGGAAGAAGTTCTTTCTTTTCCTATATAGGAGCCAATTTAATTTCTAGATGAGTCTGGCAGAAAGCAGTAGTTGATGATATAGCCAATACAAGATAGAGACAATATAATCATAAGGATTAGCTTTTTCATATGTAGAACTCTAGTCTCCCTAAAAACTGAGGGACTGTGGAGTAGGTGGTTAGAAATGTCATCTGATCCTCTAGCACATGAACATTGGCGCAGGATACCAAAACAGGAAAATAGTTACTCTAAATGGGGCAACAGCTTATTTCCCACAAACAAAGTAAGAAGCCATTTTGTAAAACCAATTTCTTCTTTTGTTTTGTTTTGGTTTTTGTTAAAGCCAATCTAGAAAATCAAGGATGATTTGATGCTTCTAACTGTTCAACTATGGCTTCTTCTATTATCTCTGACTAGAGACGAAAAAAAAAAAAAAATCCAGCCTCAGACACTTATCACCTGAGTGTCTTAATTCCTGGATATGTCACTTAACCTTATTTCCTCAATTTCCAGTTAATAAAATTAACTGTAGGAGGAAATGACAAATAGAATATCAAGTACATCTTTATATATGAATTTCTGTTATTGATGGGTAGAAGAAATGGTCTGAAACCTAAATTGTCTCCCTTCCTTTTTTCCTTTTTTATTTCCTTCTTATACAGAATGCCTTCAGATTAAAACAGCTGCTGCTATCAATCCCAGATTAACATAATCCTGGTTTTACCTCTAGACTTTGTCTCTACCTATAATTCTAGATTCCTGTTTTGCAGCCTGGCTGGCATATGGTTGTTAACCTTCAAATGATATTGCTATACTTTGACCTTGCACCTTCTCCTAGATGTTGCCTATTCAACTTTCAGCTTAAGTAGTCTTTCTTATTTATAATTAACTTCTTCAGAGTTTGCTGCTGAAGTTCTTCCTTATGGAGTCTTATCTTTTGTGCCTTTCCTTCTTTTGTTAGACTGTAGGGTCAAACAACAATAGATCATAATGTCATGAATTTAGAGTTAAAAGGGACCTTGGGGATCACTAACTCCAATTTTTTTTTTTTTAATTTGAGGAGACTAAGTATCAGGAAGGGTGGATGATTTTCCTGATGTCACATGGGTAAAGGATTGAAGAAAAACTACTCTGACTTCTACTTCTAGCATTCTCTTTTCTAGCTCACACTTTCTTATTGTCCATGAGGCATTAGAAAATAATGAGAGAAAATCAAGAGATTGTGTCTCTATTGAAAGAGTGTACTTACACACATACACTATACATACAAACACACACAGGGAAAAACAAAGGAAAAAAATTATTTCTTTATAAGCAAAAAAAAATGAACTCTCACACTCTACTATTAAATATCAAGAGGCTGGAATCCTACTTATGAAAGGCTAATCATCATGACTGTATTGTTTCTTTTTGGTGTTGACTGCATCGTCAACTACTGTTTTCTGCCAGACTGGTCTAGAAATATTGTTTGAAATTCAAAAATGAAACTTGCCAATATCTCTCTCACTAATTTTTACCAGCAAACAGCTTCAATTTTGCTGCCTTCAATACATAACTAACAGTTGAATATTTTGAAACCATTTTAAAATAAGACTTAATGCCCTTACTAAAATAAAATATTTCTAAAAATTTCAAGGTAAAATTATTTTAAAAATAAATACAAACATGTTTGAAAGCACAGAGGAAACATTCACATATAAAAAGTTTTTGAGTCAAAGAATGAAGTTTCCAAAATGATAATTCACATTTTACCTCCTATCACTTGTCTTGAAATGATCTGATATCCAAGCAAAGGTAAGATTTACATCATTCTTTGTGGTTCTAACTCAAACTTCCAGTTAAATAATATACCATTTATTTCATTCTAAAACACTTAGTGTCATCTTGTGGAAATTGCTTTCAAAAACTTTGTGTAAATGTAGGTTTTTATGCTTCAGTTATATTGTGAGTATTCTGCTTTGTTTTTCTGCTAATGCAAGATTTTGAAGTTTCAAATGATCTTTTTTCTCTTATCAATCTTTCTCATAAACAGAGAGGGATGGGTTTCATGTGGTGCAAAATGAGAGTAAAAAATGCTATATTTTATGAATAGGCTGTATATTCCAAACAAATTTCTGAAAAGTGACAAAGATTATTCTTAACAGCAGAAAGAACTGGGAAAGGAGGGGGCTATAAAGGAGGTAGAAGTGGAGAAAGGATTTGTGCTAAAAGTTCAATACCCTAAAGTAGTTTGCAGCAATAATTTTTGTTTACACGATTACTGTATATTTTATTATATTAGCAATTGAAGATTACTGTTAATCAATATAGTTTCTAAAGGCTTAAGAGGAGGTATAACTTGACTAACTATTGTTGGCATTTCTAACCACCATTAATTTGCTGCTTTAGAAAGAATTTTAAAAAGTCATTCCTATTTTATCTAATTCCAAGATGACTAAAAATAAGAAAAATAATGTATTTCATAAAATAATATTGAAATGAACATTCTTTTTGACAAGTTTTTTTTTTTAAACAAATTGTGATTAAAAGGCCACTTCCGGTCAAGGAAGAACAAGCTAAACAGTGAAGCATCAAGTCAGTGCTTAGGACTGATAGTTTTTCTTGACCTTAGCAAAGAAGGAGACCATCTGGATCCTTGTTCTCCTATAGTCACATTACCTTTGTAATTTTGTATTAAAATATATCACATTTTGAGAAGAGAAGAATATTGATCAACTAGAAATTGTCCAAAGGAAATTGCCCAGGGGAGTGAGGCCATGTTTGCTGAGTCTGAATGAGAAAAAGAATATAAAGGACATAGACACTCAATTAAAAACAAGTGACCAGGTCATTCAAAGCTTAGTTCAAGAAACTGAAGATGTTTTGTTTGGAGAAGACTTAGTGGGGTGGGACATAATAGATGTCTTTCAAGACTAGTCAAGTAGAAGAGGGGTCCTGTTTATTTTGCTTAGTTCCAGATAGAAGTTGCATTGAAGTAAGTTTTGTTATGGGTTGTTTTTTTTATGTAACAGAAAAAAAATCCTAACAATTAGAATTTTTTTAAATTGGAATGGGCTGCCTTAGGAAGCCCTCCGTGTGGGTCTTCTAGCACAAAATGAGTGACCATTGGTCAGAGATCCTAAAGAAAGACGTTTTGTCCAAATGTGAGTTAAAATAAATGGCCTCTGAGGTTGTTATGATTCATTAATAGATGTATAATCTTAATATTTGAGGACAAATTGTGCTGAGGACAAGCACAATCACAATTTTTGTGGCTTCTAATAAAAATCTTTCTAGTTTCTTTTCCCATTTCAGAAAAATCCTAGAGCTTCAATATCTAATTTGTTTTGTTCCCTCGAAAGATCCTTATAAATAGCTCTTCAGAAGCATTCAGGCTTTTAAAAAAGCATTAAATAATGAAAACATGAAAAGGAATTATAGTGTAGGCCATAGAGAGTCAAGAAACACTCTACTCTATGGGGATATATTTTCCCTCTTTTATTTATTAGTTTGTTTATTGAAACATGACTAATGCAGAAATATGTTTTCCTGACTACTTATATTTTTTACCTTCTCAATGCATGGAGGAGGTGAATAGAACAGGAAAACTGGAACGGAAAATAAAATAATATTAAATTTTTAAAAACTTTGGAGAAAAAAAATCTGATCTCATCTTCTCACTTTACAAATGAGAAAACTGAGGCCCAAAATGTTATAATAATTTGCTCAAAGTTGCAGAGATACCAAATGGTAAAATTGGGAACCTTTTTACTTCACTGGTAATTCAGAATCCGTGTCTTAAAACCAGCTGCTTCTTTTTAGGAGCTATATAAATAATACAATCCGTAACACAAGTTTCCCATCAGAGTAGTGTGCCCCATCAGATTTCTTTTTGTCATCAACTCTATTCTTCTATGTAGATATAACATATATAATATTATATGTTAGATATAATATATAATTATGTTAATTTATATTTAATATATAATAAACATATAAAATATAAATATATGCATAATATATAATGTGCAATTATATATAATTATATAGTATCTCTTTCCAGGTTTATTCCCTCCTCTCCCTCCTTTATTATACCTTCCATTGTTATCTGCCTCTTCCTCCGTGTCTATATAATGTGTCTTCTATTTGCATTTGTCCTTCATGGCCAATAGGATCCCTATAAGCAGTTCAATCAGTCAATCATATTCTGTGGAAGTCTTCCACACTTCAAAGGGTAGAGAGCCTCTTATGACTTCTCTTGGAATATACCTGTCACATTTTCATTATTCAGTCTCCCCCAGTAACCACCACTAGGCTATTGGCAGGAGGATCTAAATCACTGTATATCATGGCTTTCTCCTTTCTTGTGCTGGCTGCTTATCCAAAATGCCTATTATTTTTCTGAGTCTCTGGCCATTCACTCCCATGGACCCTGACAACCTTGATACACCCAGGTGGTCATTTTGGGGCCACAAGCTCCCACCCCCATCATCCCTGAAAGACATTTTTTTTCAATTTTGGAATACTTTTATATAACACGCACATTTTATAAACAATGTAAAGTAGTTCATTTAATCCTCATCACCACCTTATAAAGTACTCTTATCTCCATTTCACTTATGAGAAAACTGAGGTCCATAATCATTAGCCAGTGTGCCCCAACTCTGATAAATAGAGCCACTTCAGTTTAATTCTTCTGGATCTAAATTTAGCATTTGTCCATGATCCTTTAACCATTTTTGCATTTGAGGAGGGTTCTATCCATTCAAATGAAGATAATTCTGCCTAATTGATATGTACTCTCTTAGTCTATATAGCTGTTGAATTATAATAACTTTGATGTACTTTGAAAACAATAAAGTGACTAAAACCAGCCCTCTTTCTATTTTGGGGCTACTTATAAGAAAATGTTACTGATATTGAAAGGCAAAAGTGGGGCAGTTTTCCCCCATGAAAATAATACATATAGTCTGGGGACAGAGATGGATGTCATAAATGTATCCAGTCCACCAAACATTTAATCAAAAAACAGTTTCAAATATTTCTGAGATTTTCTTAATATTAAAGAGTTTTACTAAGTCTCAAGAAAAAGTGAAGTTAATGAGACATGTCAAAACAATTTTTGCCCCGATTTAACAACCTTTGGAGGCAAAGGTTATTCCATGTGTTTTAGCTCTTTTCTTGGCTTTTTCACTTGAACTTTGAAGGATTTAGATGAGATTGGTTTGGGTAGTACAAACAGTAAATGTAAAAAAAAAGAAAAAAGATAGTACTATTCTGAAGCAAGGATATTAACTTCTAAGGGATAGAATGTATGGAAAGGATATGGAATACTACTGAGCCAATCCCTCAAAAAGGTCACAGAAAGAAATCAAAGCTTCATGTAAAACTGATGACATAGCAGTTAGATAACAGTGGATACAGCCCTAGACTTGGAGACAGGAAGACCTCAAAACCTTGATCCAGACAGAAATTAGCTGTGTAACCCTTCAAGCCCCATGACATGAATTGGTCTCAGTATATATTGGCCCTCATTCTATTAGGTTACTTTCTTTATCATCCCAAGTAGGACCACTGACTACCCTCAATCTTCCTTACCTATTTGGAATAAGTGCCCATGTGTTGCTGAGATTATCTCTCATGTCTTCCAGAACTCCAGAACTCCTTTATCCTCTCTGATAGTTGTAAGGATGGAACCTCAGGATCATTTTAATTTGTTTTTTTTTTTAATTATTTGGGACATATTTATATAGTCATAGTTAGCTTAAATTTCTTACTTTGAGAGTTTCATGTTCATACTACTTGACCATTTCTCTCTTGGGAAGTAGCTCTGGTTAAAATGTCAAAATGTTTGGTTAATATGTTTAAAAGAACATATTTCAAAGATAGAGAGCTAGAAGAATTTATCAGTGCAAATCTACAATTTAGAGGATCTGTCCAATTAATAAAAAATGCTAATCCAATGAATGACAGACATTGAAAAGAAATGATAATATGCTTAAATATTTTATAATTGATTACTAAGATGTTTGTATGGATGTATGTGTATATGTATTTATATAAATATACAGGTATCCTTTGAGTGTATGTGGAATAGGGTGGTATGTGTATTTATCTTGAGCATCATAGTATGATGATAGAAGATAATCTTTGGACTCCCTGAATTCAAATCCTGAATTCAAATTAATCAGACACATAATCTTATCTATGTAACCATGGAGAAGTCACTTAGCTTCTCATTGCCCTAGACAGCTCTCATACTATAAGTTATGCATGAGTTGCTATTAGATCTGCATCAGTAGAGAGCTATTTCTACACTGGGACTTTCTGGCACTTAGAAAATCTCAAGTCAAATCACATACACATATATATGTGTGCTACTTTTAGGATACAAACAAATTAAAATTTAGGTTGAGGATTTATATGAACACAATAGGAAAGTAAATAGTAAATAAACAGCAGATGTCCTAATGAAAGAATTTTTTTTAAAAATAGAAATAATAACTGAGAGAGAGGAATGTTATATCTTCTAATAGATTTAAAATAGATTTTAGTCCCTCCAGGTAGTATTAAAATAATAAGAAAACAGTAAGACAGAGCTGTTTTATTACTTATAACAATAAATATGAATGGGCTAAATTTTCCCATTTAAAATATAGTTGTAGGCTGGATCAAGAAACAAAACCTATCAATATGTTGTTTATAAGAAACACATTTAAGAAAAAGATTAAATTTAGGACATTTTTCTGAAATGTACAATATAAATGAAAGTTCAAAAACTTTGGAGCTCTAGTGCTATCTGATAAAATGGAATTTCAAACTAGAAAACATTAAATGAAATAGACAAAGACATATCATAGGAAATACTAAAAATGAATAGCAAGCTATGTGTCACAGGTCTCAATATGTATCATCTGAACAATTCAAGAATTAAATTCATGAGGAAAAGATTAATAACAATACAGAAATAGACAGAGATAAAATAATATGTCCTTCAGTACTCTGTTATCAATTCAGTTAAACAAACATTTGTTGAAGGACCATTTTATATAAGCCCTAGACATATGAGGCCAAAAAATAAATAGTCCCTATTTTCAGTTCATAGTCCACTAAGAATACAGCATGTATACAAATAAGTTGAATTAATAGACAAAATACTCAAATCTGTATGGAAAAACACACAGCAAAGAATATTAAGGATCATGCTGAAATAGTAAGAGCTGATAAAACTGATATCTCACTCCTAGATTTTAAAACATATTACAAAATTATTAATATCTAAGCTGTTATTGGTAAGAAAATAGTAAAAATGATCAATAGAGTTGAAAAAAGAATATCTATATACAGAATATTAATATGCAATAAACATATAGGAAATAAAGATTTAGAAAAGGTTCATTATTTAACAAATATAAAGAAAAATAATTTGATGGGAAATCAATTTATATTCACATTTTACACCATTTTATGACTATCATTTTGGATGAAAGATTTAAATATAAAGTATTATACAGTATAAAAAGACAGGTTGTAATGCATTTATATTAATTGTAGAGGAGAAATTACTTTTTCTTTAAACAGAGGAATTAATAAAGACAAGATAGAGGTACTTGATTACATTAAAATTAAAATCGTGTGTACAACCAAAACAACACAATCAAAAGGAAGATCATAGTGGGAAAAATATTCATGATAAATATGATAGATTAGAAATTTGACATCTAAAATATACAAGAAACTGTTGAAATGTGCAGATAACTTTAATCTACAATGGATAAATGATCAAGGTATATAAACAAATAACATTTCAAGAGAAACAAAAGGAAGTCTTAATAATCTAGTGAAAAAATACTCAACCTCATTAATTATTCTTGATGTAAATTAAAAGAACCCTGAGGTACAACCCATAACATTGATGAAGATAATTACAAGCAGCTAAGCTTAGTGCTGATATAGTT
The DNA here is from genome assembly GCF_048593235.1 of Sminthopsis crassicaudata. Lineage (NCBI taxonomy): Eukaryota > Metazoa > Chordata > Mammalia > Dasyuromorphia > Dasyuridae > Sminthopsis > Sminthopsis crassicaudata. The sequence goes on along the minus strand of NC_133619.1, from coordinate 78,578,081 downwards.
GTGGAGAAACCAACAAAATCATTCATTGCTGGTATAATTGCTAACTTTATAGTAAAAATAATTTTAAGCAATCTGGCATTATGTCTTAAAAGTTTCAAAACTAATCATCAGTCATGTCTTTTGACCCAATAGTTGTATTATTGGGAATATGCAGATACAGAAAGAAGAAAAGAAAAAAAAAAACCAAAAAAAAAACAAGATGAGGAGAGCACAATCTGTTCCAATATTTTTATAGCAGTATTATTTATAATTATTTTTAAAAGTAGGGGGGATGGACTGGAGATCTGAATAAAATATAAAGGCCCAGCCGTTGGTTCAATAGATTGTGATAATCAATGTGATTATATACTAAAAGGTTCAATATTAATAAGTATGGGAAATATAAGGAAATATGGACAGTCCCTTGTGAAATGCAAAACAAACATACAGCAACAAAAAAAGCAGAACCAGAAAAACAAAAAATTGTAAATGAATGGACAAAGAATCTCATTCTTGGAGGAAATGATTGAAAAGTTGTAAAATGTTATGTGCTGAAACTCATTTTTATATGTCAATAGCTATAAATCAAGTTTAATTATCTCGATCAAAATTGATCATTTTGATATTGAATAATGCTTTGGAATATGCTTTTTATGAATAATCTTTCAAAGACAAGAAGCAAGAGAAAAGTAAGACACTACAGAAGCAGATGCCAAATGACATGGTGATCAGATCTGGTGGAGAGAGGGAGAATCTTGGTTCAGTAGAAAGGACACTGTATTTGAAGTCAGAGGAATTGAGCTTGAATTTTTCTTATATTATCCATTTTGCATAAATCAAATTAAACTATACAGTGCTCATCTTCCCTGTCTATAGAATAAACATGTTGCAGATGATAAGTAAATTTTCTCCTATATCTTAATCCTATGAATTGGAAACAACTAGGGATTTGATTCCAGGCACTTACTGATAGAATTGTGTTAGGAAGTCCTTAGTTCAATTATGGCATCAGATACTTACTAAGTGTGTGCTTCTGGGCATGTCACTTAACTTCAGTTTTCCTTAGTTTCTTCATCTGTAAAAATGGGAACAGCCACGTATATTTTCTCCTGAGGTGGGGAAGAATGAATGCACAGACTGAGTTCAAAGGTTTGTTGATGAGAGATGGAGAGAGTCCAAAATGAAAAATAGTGAGTCCAGACCAATGTGACTGGAACAGTGTTCAAGAGGGAGAGTCAAATATAAGACAGTAAAGATAAGATTGGATCAAATTATGAAGTTATAAAACACTCTAAGTATTAAACAGAAGAGTGTACATCTTGAGACGATGGGGATCCTATGGTGTTTATTGATTAGGAAGTTGACATGATAAGGCCTAAGTTTTAGGAAAATTACTTTGGTTGTTGTTTTGTGTAGAAGAGTTTGAAAAATAGAGATGAGGCTGGAATCAGAGAGACCAAATAGGAGGCTATGGCATGAGTTCAAGTAGAGTTGAGAAAATAAAGATATATAGATATATATAGATATATGTATATAGATATAGATAGATATATACATATATATTTTAAAGAGAAAATAAAGATTACTGTGTGAGTTAGAGAAGATAACATGTCTTAGAGGAGCTGAGGAAATGAAAATGACAGTGAAGTCACAAACCAAATAAGTTTACTGGACAGAAGCATAATGTTATTATGAATCTACATTTAAAGAAAAATAGAAACCTTTAATTAAATAAATAAAAATAATAAATTTATGGACATTGTAGTCGAAAACATAAGACCAGAGCCAGAAGACTGATGTTTGGATCTGACTTCTGGCACTTAACTGTATGACATCGGTAAACCCTTCAGCATCTCAGATCCCAGTTCTATAAAATAAGAGATTTGAATTAGTTTTATCTATTATTGTTATTAGGGACATCTAGTAGGCGCATTGGAGAGAACATCAGAGTCATGAAAAACAGTTCAAATCCAGTTTCAGACATTTAATGGTTGTGAGATAGTAATTTAATCTCTGTTCACGTCTACTGGAACTCTGTCTTCCCAGAAATCAGCCGGAGTCAGGATGACTAAACAACGTCTTTATTCTTGATCTTTTACGGTCAAGGTCAGGGGGTTAGGTCTAACAATCTCACACACCCCTTCCTCCCTCAAACGCCAGGAGAGACTGACTCAGTGTCAGTGTTTCAATTCCTCTTCCTCCTCCTCCTCCTCCCAAACACGTCACTTCCCCCTCTTTGTCCCACCAATCAAGTCAGCACAGAACAGCTGGGTAGGGTCAACCTTCAAACAAGTTAATAGGGAACTGTCCAATTGGCAATTAGTCTCACGTGCTTCATTATCCAAGTGCATTGCTCAGTTCTAGCCCTTTACATACTTCAGTTTCTTCATTTATAAAATAGGGATCTTCATAGTACTTCCCAGAGTTTTCATGAGGACCAAATGAAATAACTGTAAAGCTCTTAGTACTGTGTCTGGCACATAGTAAATACTATATGAATGTTAGTTGATTGTTATTATTAATGTTTACCTCAGTGTTCTCAATTGAAAAATGGGGATAATAACATTTTTTTAGCTCCCAGGATTTCTGTGAGGATGAAATGAGATAAGACCCCTGGCAAACTGATTTACAGTAGGTATTTAATACATTGTTCTTTCTTTTTCCTCTCCTTCCTTCCTTCCTTCTTTCCAGCCCTGAGTCCTATGAACCATAGACTCCAATCTATTTATAGTTTTCTTTAAAAAAAAAAAAAAGTATCAAAGAAGGGGAAAATCTGAAACACAATGATATGTAAGGGTCAATGTTGAAAAATTATCCATGCATATGTTTTGAAAATAAAAACTTTTAAATTTTTTTAAATTAACAAAGTAAAGTAGCATCATCTTTTATCTTTGTCTTTTTCTAATAACCTTTTTCTTCACAGATATTCTTTTTTGTTACATATTAAATAGCCAGTCTGCTTCACATTTTTTTCTTATTCCTTTGAGAATTTCTGTTTGACACACCCCTTTTCCAAAAACTTAACATATGTGCTTATTGAGAAAAATTATTTTCTTTCTTTCTTGAAAGTAACCATTACAAAAGTAGTGATTTGGTCATTTTAATTGCTCATCAGTAAAACAGGATTATAAAGATTACATTTGTAGTATGATTCTAGTCATTAAAGCTATATAACCAGTTTTGACTTTTAAATGGAGAAAATTAGATAAAAATGTCCCTGTGCAAAAGTGAAATACTCAGATATTATGAATACAATCAAATATATTGCGGGTGATTTTAAGGTCTTCAATATAGTAAATATTCTGTATCCTGAAAAACATTGTCTTTAATCTAATTTTATACTATTGTCATGTAATTGTTTTATAAGACTCTGTGATTATCAGTAATGACAGTACAGTAGTACTTTATGTTATGTATTTGATTGCATTTATATGTATGATAAAAACCTCATCCGATTCCATTATTCTGAGAGACATTTATAAAAACCTAAGAATGGAAAAAGACTAGAATCTTACCATCTGCTTATCTGCCTTAGAGTAAAGGCCAATAGCTGTGATCATAGAACTGAATAGGAAGGAATCAGAGGAAAAACCTACTCTTCTGTTGAGAAGAACCTGAGCCACTGAGTGCCTGGATAGCTGTGTGAATGATTTGCTAGATCCAGCCTATATAAGGATTAAGGGATGAATTAAAATGTGTGATTTCAGGGAATATAGCTATTCCAAACCAGATGCTTAGACCACTAAGCCATCCCTTCTGGCACATTGTAAACTGTGATGTTGTAAATACAGCAGATAATTGAAATTTAGATTTTAGATATGGGCATTGTTAGCAGCCCTCCTCTGGTTTTCATTGCTTGAAGTCTTACAAGTAGATTTAATAGTTTATATTAATGCAATTCCTTCAAAGGAATTGAGCCTTTGTATTTTTATTTTTAAAACAAGTGCTTTGATGAGAAATGTAATAATAATAAAAACCAGAAAAAGACTGTGAATTTCCAGGTGTGTGCCTTCTTCAAGGTGGAAAGCAGACTTTATCCTGGAAATTAAGTCCTGACCTTCTTTTTCTGATATCTTTCATCTTTAGCATTTTTGTGCTTTCCTCCCTTGCTTAGTAATAGAAAAGTAAGGCTGCAGGAAATTGCAGCTCTTCCTAAACATTATTATCATTTGGTTCTCCTATTTTGGTTGCCTTTTTTTCTCCACTTTTTTTCTTATTTGAAATTTTGTGATCCTGACAATTAAATGAAGAGGGAAACCTGGATTTATTCTGATTCTCTTATACCATCCCTAGAATGAATTGTGGTATTATCACCAAGAAACTGGATTTGAATCTCACCTCTATTACTGATTAGCTGTGTGGCCAAGGACAAGTCATTTACACTCTCTGAGATTGTTTCATTATCTATAAAATAGGATAATACTCTATACATTACAGAGTTGTTGTAAGCCAAGTAGTTTGTAAACTGGAAAGGGACCATATAAATGTCAGTCATTATATTAAAATTTGCACTAGGCACATCAGTTGATCCATTCCTAGACCTTAGGCTTCCCATCTGTACAATGAAGAGCTTGGATCACTGGTCTGTAAAGATCCCTTCTAGTTCTAAAATTCAATGAATATAAAACCCCAATGAGTCTCCCCCAGGCTCCTTTTCACTTTTTGTTTTTCCTGAAAATTTTAAAAACTTGTATCAAATACTTAATAATGCTATTTAATACGTTTGTGACCAACTTATTTATTTCCCTGAGTCACAGTTTTCTTATTTTTTTTAATAGAGTCAAAAGGAATATAAGAAAGGGATCATGCAGTCTAATGTCCTTTTTAGATAGGTAGATAGGTAAGATGCTGGCTGGCCCAAACAGTTACAATACAAATATAAGCAGGCAAGAGAGTCCCTGCCCTCTAGAAACTTACTTTGCATTTGGAGAAAGATAGTACGTAAAAGATTCTGAAAAGTGGATAGAGATTTGACAGTGCAGACATTACATAGTCTTGTACCAGACATTACATACAGGTGAACTGGAAGGTCACTTAAGGGACTGGATGCTAAAGGTCTGGAGGTCACAGTTTGGCATTGAGCTCAGGGTGCTTCCAGGAGTGAAATCTAAGGTTCTACTAGGGAAAACATGGAGCTTGTGAGACAAATGGATGTGACATGCAACGGAAATGACCCAGATAAAGAAACTAAGCCTTGAATTGAATATATGAATTCCCTGAACTTAAATGCCAGGTCTCTTCCTACTCTGACTTATATGCTTCCATAATTCCACTGATAAATGTGTATAAGTTTAGACTAGTAAAAAAAAAAAAAAATGGGGGGGGGGTGAAGGAGCTCAGCAAAGAGAAGAGAATGAGTTAAAAATCAAATTTTACAACCCAGAATCATTTAGAAAAGTGATTTCAGTTTATATGTTTAGATATATTCAGATTTTCCAAATTCTGTGTACCTAGTTTATACTTATAAATTACATAAATATTTGTGTTACAAAAGTGATTATACATAACAAAGTTGAAAACTGGAGAATCAGATAAATGGATTAATTTTCTTGGGGATGAAGACAGCATATCATGTTTAATGACATAAGGTACCACAAACTGATGGAAATATGATTTAATTAGGAATTAGGACATTTTAATTCTAAGTACCTTTTTTATATTAGCCTCAGTTGTCTTAGGTTTGAACTCTAGCCTACAAAACGTGTGACATTGCAAAAGATTAAACTCATTGCCTCTCAGTTTCAGTTCACTCATATTTAAATTGCAAATAATAATACACTCAAAATTGGTTTAGGAAGATGTTTTTAGACTTTAAAACTTTAGATAAATTTAGTTATGTTAGTCATTACTGTTAACATTTTCCCCCTGAGCTATCTGTATAACTTAGGGAAAATCAATTTACCTACTCTCTGAAAAAAAAAAAAAAAAGTATTATACAATTGAGAAACGTATTCAAGGCAAATTCAAAGCAAAGGACAGGTATATAGTAAAATATTATATCCTGGATGATACTAAAATGACTTATATTGTGTCACAATAACATCCTTAATACATTATAATGAAGCATGATCACAACACTCTCTCTCTTGATGAATTTTTTTCTATGGAACTGATTTCCTAAAAACATTTCTATGTCATATTTTTGTGATACCAATTATGACATTAAGCAAAGTATGACTGTAGTCAAATCATGGTTTGACAGAAAGATTGAATGACTGAAATACCCATTCACCGAGAAACTCCTTACTCCCTGAGCCCCTAGGAAAAGTTCCCTGTACAAAATTGATTGATATTAGTTGTAGCTCCTTTTTATCTTCTGCTCATCCTCAGAAAGAAGAAAAAAAAAGGGACAATCCATAAGGAAAAATACTAAAACTAGATGTATAATCAACCATAAACAATCTTAACAAAACTTTTAGAAATATTTTCAAATTAGAAAAACTAACCTGGAATTAGACTTATTATATCTTATTCTGAAAATTTAAGTCAACTAAGCCTAATTAGCAAATTACAAGTAATTTATGATAATTATTCACTAACCTTTGGCTTTCTTTATAATCTTGTATATTTTATTTTATACATTTAAAAACATTACTAGAAAAAAGTCCATAGAATTCATGAGATTGCCAAAGGGAATGGTTTATCATATACACAAAAGGTCAAGAACTAGTGCTAATTAACTAACTCTTGAATAAATTCCAGATAGTATGCTAAATTGTAGGGATTAAAATGGTCCAAGCACAAGGGAAAAAATTTCTCATCCTCAATATGTTTTATATTCTAAATATTGGCAAATGGTTGTTATCCTTTGTTTTCAAAGACAACCAAAATGACATCACTATATTAGAATCAAGTTACAGTGTGTCCAACTGTGGCTGATCAGACCAATACAAGCTCAGAATGCTCTGTCAGTCTACCACAAATAGTCCATATGAACATTTTTGGGTAACTTCTCTGATTTTGCATGTTTCACGTTTCCTTTGAACTAATTCAATCCTGCTTTGCTCATAGAGCACAGGACCTTCTCTCATGAGGGCACCCCATGCTGGGTGGTCCTGGGCCAGTATCTCCCATGGCATGCAATTTTTTCTAAAGTTTTTAAGAGAGACCTAAGGAGTGTCCTTATATGGCATTTTCTGATTTTTTTTTTTTTTTTTTTTTTTTAGTCAGGGCCTGATTTATTGGGGTTTTTTTAGAGCTTTTTATTTGCAAAATATATGCATGGATAATTTTTCAACATTGACACTTGCAAAGCTTTCTGCTCCAACTTTTTCCCTCCTTCCCTCCACCTCCTCCCTTAGATGGCAGGTATTCCAAGACATGTTAAATATGTTAAAGCATGTGTTAAATCCAATATATGTATACATATTTATGCAGTTATCTTGCTGCACAAGAAAAATCAGATCTAGAAAGAAAGAAAAAAGAATGCATTGAAAAACAATTCAAGCAAGAATAACAGAAAGAGTATAAATGCTGCTGTGCAGTCAGGGGATTAGATCTAGCAATTCCACACCTCCTTCCTCTCTCTCCACAGCCAGGAGAATGCCTCAATTTTCTCCTCCCATTCCATCCACACATGTCACTTCCCTTTCTTTGTCCACACCCACTGATCCAGCCAGCACAGAATAGTTGGGTAGGGTCATCCTTCAAACATGTTAATAGAGAATTGTCCAATTAGCAATTAGTCTCATGTGCTCCATTATCCAAGTGCATTTACTCAATTCTAGCCCTTTACACAGGTCCCTTTCCCTTCTTTAAGTTGTCTTTGGGATATAAGCCCAATAGTAACACTGCTGGATCAAAGAGTACACACAGTTTGATAACTTTTTGAGCATAGTTCCAAATTGCTCTCCAAATGATTAGATTTGTTCACAATTCCACCAACAATGTATCCATGTCCCAATTTTCCCATTTTTTTTTCTGATCACCCCTTGTGAGCCCTTATCCTGTGTGAGTTCTCCATAAAACAATTGTTTTGGCAAGCATACATTTGGCATTCGAACAATGTGGCCAGCCCAATGAAGTTGTGCTCTCTGAAGTAGAGTTGTAGTGCTGGGCAGTTTAGATTGAAAATGGATCTCAGTGTCTAATGTCTCATCCTGCCAGATGATCTTCAGAATCTTCCTAAAACAAACCAAATGGAAGCAACTCAGTTTCCTGGCATGGCGCTGGCTGATATAATTTCTGGCTTTCTCAGGTATTCAACAATGAGATCAGCACAACAGCTCTGTTTACCATCTACAAAAGTTTCTTTCTTAGCACTATGCCTACAATTTGGGCAATTTACCATTCAGTAGATGGTTGTGTCTTTTGGGGATTTTCTTCCTTTTTCCAATTATAATAACTTTAGAAGTTGAAAAAGTATCCCCAAAAGAGAGAAGATGTGATAGCTGTCTTCATATCTCTTTGAAAATAAAGTCTGGGTAATGGAAAGAGTGCTAAAATATGAGTCAAGAAGACATAGGTTTAAAATCCTATTTGACAATTACTAACTGTGTGACCAAGGATTAGTCATTTGACTCTATGTAATCCTCAGTTTCATCATGTGAAAAATGGGGGTAATGATGCCTATAATCATTCAGAAGGCTTCCTTTCAATGAATGAGAATTTTGTATATAAAGTGCTCTGCAGATCTTAAGGCATGGCATTATTACTAGAGTTATTCATCTCATTCTTCTTACCTTTTTCAATGAACTAAGGCAGAAATAGTTCAGGAATGAAGGAGTTCCCCTATCCTGACATTCTTTTATATAGTATTTTATAGATCATTGCACTGTGCTTTTTTCTAAACAAATGAAAGTGTTGGGATATAAGCTCATCTCTGATTTTGCTGAAAGTATCTTTGGGACAACTAAAATGGCAAAATAGGATGACAAGTATAATGTGTATTTCATTCTGTTATCATATGATCTTAATTTTTATGTTTAATTCTCTCTCTTCTTAAAATTGTTCCACATAGCTTGGAAATTAAGGACATTTGGTATTTTTACATCTATTAAAAACATTATTCTTGAATTTTTATAAATCAGTGAAATGTTTGTCAAATTGTTATTATCATTTCTATCTGTGATAATGATGCAGTTTCATTAGTTTAATTGTTGAATTCTTACAGATATTTGTTAGCATAAGAAATGCAATGTGCTTTTGATGTATAATTCTAGCCACAAAAAAATGCCCCTTTACTTTACTAATGTCAACACTATACTTATATAGTTATATATGTACTTATATGTGTAATTACTTATTCCTCTTTATTTTTTCTGTTGTTTACCTTAAATACTTAAAGTGTGCATATTCACAAAATATGATAAACAAATGTGCTCTAACTATATGTTGTACATTTGATCCATTGTTATCTTAGTACCCAGTTTTGCTGAATCATTTGAAAGAAGGTGATTGTGAAAGTGTCATCATAATTTTTGGAAACCCTAATCCTGAGACAACTATTCAAACCTCTTAAGGGAAGGAAAGACAAAATGATCCATAAAAGTCTGAACTCATATCTAGTTAAATGAATAGGTCAGATATATGAGCATTTTCCTCTGTTTCCTGTTTCTTCAATATCTTGAGCTCTATACTCCATCAACTCTACTTCCCCAATTCCTACTGTTGAGAATTCTCCTATACACTCAACCTTGTCAGTTCCATTTCTGTTTAATATCCTAAACTAAATCCATTTCCCTCATTTTCCCCCATTTACCACTTTATCATTGTATTTTTACCTAATTTATATCATACTTAGTATTTAGATCATGACAACTGGTTGTATAAGTATCATGAATAGATACTCAAAGTAGGAAGCCTAGTTCAGTTCAGCAAATCAGCTGAAAGAGAGAGCTTGTCCTCTGGGTCAAAGAGAGCTTCAGTAGAAAAAGTGAAATACCCTGGACAGCTCCCTCTAAGAACTAAATTTTTCTGACAAATGAATTATTATAATATCATTCAATTGACTCCAGTTTTTACTCCCTATATTCTCATTATTAGAGATACCTGGACCCCCTTTTTTGTCATGTTAGAACTTATGAAGCTTTTCAATTATCTTATCAAAATGTATAGTTTTTCTAACAAAAAGAAAACACCCATGAATTTTATCCTGACCAGTTTTTTACTAAAATGGTCCTTCATTGAATTATCCATTCTATAGGTCTTTCAGAATGGCTTAGTAAGTGGGAAGAATCTTACTTCTCTATGTCATACATTCTAAACTCTCAGAATACTCTTTTCTTGAGCCATAGATGAGGTACCTTCTCTTTCAAAATTTCTCCATTGTCCAGGCTATACTTCATTGAATCCCTTTGATGAATGATACCAGGACAATTCAAAGGGCATGAATATTGGCAAATCAATACCAAGGAATGGTCCTGGGATCAATTATATATGAGCATTGTTTTCTTCAGATCCAGATGACCAGAATTTTTATGCCTATAGAACTCATTATCACCAATGTGGATGGTCCAGTTCAAAAAGTAGGAAAAGAGATTTGTGTGTTACTATATGTTCTCTTAAAGTTATTGATATTTGAAAGTCATGGAATTATTTTTATGATAGAAAAATACTCATCTAATTTTTAAGAGACAGTCTACAAAAAGATACATAGGTAGCCAAAGCAGCTTGTTGCCACATACCAAAATATCACTAAATTTGTCAATAACCAATACATTTTTATGATTTGGGCTTTTTGTTAGTTTGTTTTGGGGTTTTGTTTTGTTTTTGTTTTGCTTTCCTTTTTTGTTTTTGCTGAGCTAGTTGGGGTTAAGTGACTTGCACAGGATCACACAGCTAGGAAGTGTTAAGTGTCTGAGGCCAGATTTAAACTCAGGTCCTCCTGATTTAAGGGCTGGTGCTCTATCTGGTGTACCAACTACCTGCCCTTATTTTGGTTTTTTTAAAGAAGTTTTGGAGGTCAGTCAGAATAGCCTCTAGCTTGGAGAAAAGTTGGGACAGGGAAGTATTATGGGCAGAATGCAAGACAGAGAAATAAACAAAAATGTAGCATTCCATATCTGTAAAGCCCCACCTCTCCACTGAGAAAAGGGAGATAGATAAACTTCACCTTCAATTCTGGGAGTGTCTTGTTTAGGTAAATTGATTGTATTATTATTCTTGAATTTAGTTACCTGAAGGTAGGTAACTTGACTATCTAGTCAAAATTTTACATAACAACAGAGATGATGTGCAGCCACTTTATTCAGACCCCACATATATTCTGGTTTGATAGTTGTGTGATTTGTGATACTGGAGAAAAAATTCAGGCTGTGGAAACCAGAGTACCAAATTTCAAATCTCATCTCTGCAACTTATAGACTTGGGTAAAATAAGTTACTTTTGAGATTTTCAGTTTCTTCATATGTAAAATGAGGGGATTGAACTAGATGACTTCTCATACTTTCCAGCTCTAACTCAGTAATAATATAATCTTACTAAAATAGGTAAGCATGACTTTTTTTTACCAAAAAGGGGGATGGATGGAGGTTCCTATATGTAAGATATGAATTAGAAATTGAAATGGAACTAATATGATTGAGAATCACTTGAAGATAAAATACTTTCTGGAGTTAAAGTACTGGAGACTCTGGCACGGTAAGTTTGTTATTCCCTCTCTATAATGCTTCTTGTTTTCTAGAGCATTATGAATGACATTTCCCATGACCTAAGGGATCATTATATCATAACATACTTTAAATACAATCTGATTTAACATCTGTTGCACTCACCAGTTAATGTGTAAATTAGGTATGGGTTATCATGGAAAAAAGAACTAACTATACCCTCTCAATATAATTAATGTTTTTATTAATAACATGCAAGTGACACAGACTACACCGAGAGAGAGTACAAGAAATTTTGCACATCTGCTCTATTTCCAGCTGCTTGAGTCTCCCCTCTCTGTCCGGTCACAGGAAATAAAACTGTGTGTAACTACTTCCAGGAGGGAGGTCATTCAGTCAGAGCCCAACCACCTGCTGGTTCACAGATTTTAGGGGCTACTCAGTTTTTAAGTTTTTATAGAATACCTTTGGAATGCTGGACCACTTTCCTGAATATTCATCAGTTATTTTTGCTGTCTTTATCTGCACATATTCCTTCTACTCTAGGTGAAGGAACTGATCTTACTGAATTGGATTACTGCATATGGCCATTCCATATTGAACTGGTTCTTTAACCAGCAATTATATGCCAAATTAGAGCAGTGTGTGTGAGATCTCATGTGGCTAGATTTTGGAGACATGTTACCATGGTATTAGGAAGTTTTTAATAAATAAGAGTGTAGCCTCATATTATTCTTGCTCAGGTGGGACTGTGAATTGAACTATATCATTTCATCACCTACCTGCTAACAGAAGATACCCTTGACTGCCAATATCTCTGAAATGTCTGGCAGTATAAATGAACCAGCAAAGTTTCTCCAAAAGGGTTTTTCTTCCAAATGATTCCAGAACTTGACTGTGTTATACAACACTTATATACTGAGGAAAAGAAGGATAGTTTATCTCTGTTTACAAGAGATAGGATGCTTTGGGTCATGTCAGATAAGTTCCATTGCAAGCAGTGGCAGTATACTTTTTATAATCTCCATGAGTTAAGGTAACCAAAAATCCAGTGAGAGTGAGCAGCAATGAATGAGATTCACATCCTGATTCCTTCAGTGTCATCCTTAAAGTGAATGAGCAGGTGTAAGACCCCCAGAATCTTCTGATAGGTCCTGTCCTGCTAGAAGTCTTGTATTTATAGTGGTTACTTATTAACTTCAGACCTATCAATGGTTGCACTCCCAGAGCAACCACAAAAAGCTATTAGAATAGGTGGATACAAGTTTGCCAACACCACCTAGCATCTAATGCCTGCCAAGGCTTGTGGGTTGATTCCATATTATCAATGATGAAGGAAATTTCTATGAGTGACCTTGATATGGACAGTCAAACAATTCAACCAGTCTTAGTGCCCACCTTTCAATTTCATTAACTTTCAATGTGTTTTGCTATTTGAAGACTCATTTTGCAATTTTTTTCTTTCCAATGTTTCTCTCTTACCATGGCATTGACAAATATATTCTGGAAGAATCACCCATTACATGTTTTTGAAACTACTATATAAAGATGTCTCCAATCCTTGTTTAGCCTGAGCCCTAGTTGCTTTTTATCATAAGGATATCAGATGCCATTCTTCAACTTTTTATATTTTATCTTTGCTCAAAGAAGCAGTCCCTTTTCTGTTTATTCTCTTGTTTCCTGGAACTTCACTCCATTATTTGAAGTTATGCCCCCACATATTGTTAACACTTATTGTATCCTTCTTTGAAAGTGTCTCTTTCCCCTTCACCTCCCCCCTGGATAGTTGTTTGGATAGCATCCTGTTGTTATGCAGTCTCTACCTGTCATGGTAGGGATTGTGTCAAGTGAATCTTGTTCTGGTTGGTTAGGCAAGGCCTTTCAAAATGTGCTTATTTTCAGTGTTTCTTCTAGTGAAAAACAGAGAATCAATTCTGAAACTCCCAAGAAGGATTTAGCAAAGAAGAATGTAAGGATGACAGATTGGATGGCAAAATGATTGTGGAGAAAGATATATGGAAGCCAAAGGAAAGAAATAAGGGAGAGTATAACAGATGAGAACAGAGTGAATTATGTAAGAAATAAGAAAGACAGACATGGGGGAAAAAAACCTACAAGCATTCACTTTCCTCTTGCACAAGGTAGTTTCCTTTTGCCACAATTTTAGAATTTTTCCTAAAGTATGTGACTTCATCTTTTAAAATCTCAAAGAGATTTCACTAAAGTCCTTATATGCCTAGAATATCTTGCTGTAATAGAAAATGAACTTGTCCAAAAGTTTCAAGATTTTGTGAGGTTCTGAATGAGAACAAGTAGTCACTTGTGACTACATGTGCAAAATTTCTAAGCAAATTAAAAGTTGCCCTTAGAGAATTTGGTCCTTTTAACTATCTTCTTATTTAACCAAGTCTGGAATTTTTATTACTTTGCTAAAATGCATGTAATAGATTTACTACAGGAGAATTTAATTGAAATCTTTTTTCAGCCAACAAACCTAAAAGAAGGATGGGACAGAAACTTTTATATTTTCCATATTATCCCCACTCCCTCTATTCTATTTTACTTACCTGTCTTAGGAAAATGATTTGTAGTTATAAAAACACTCCTTGGTCCATGAAACTGTCCATGTCGACAGAGCTACATTCTAAATAGTTAAGAGAATGACAGCGTTTAAACAGCTAGATTAAATGAAAGAGAAACAGATGTTAAAAATACCTTTGATCATATTTTATAGTAGTAGCATGATCCATACCAGGCTCTTAGCAGAAGAGAACATCTATTAGGTGAAAGCAGTTTTCTTCTTAAATATTTTTATCATTTTGAAAATTAACAGCATTTGGTCCATCCTCAGGAATATTTATTTTGGAAGGAGAGAAATGATATGGAAAACTAGGGGTTTGGGAGGGGAAGATAAATTGAAATTGAAGGTTTTTTTTAAACTCTAAAGGGAGTAATGTATTTATAAAAATGATGTTACGGAAATTAGAAAGAGCTTTTGCTCTGTCACAGCCTTACAAATAAATTGGGTTTTTTTGTTTTTTTTTTGGTTTAAATACATTTAATTTTCTGTGGTCTTTTTAACTATGCTTGAACTTTGATCACTGAGCATGAGTAAGAAACACTAGAAGTTTTTTGCAAGGGGAGCTATTATTTTCTTGGTGAACAGATCAACTTCCATAGCGTGAAGTATTTTAAAAGTAATCTTTCATTCCATGTATTTGTGTAGAAAGGGGCATAGTTGGTGGTATTAGTCTATGCTGAAAGACTAACGGAGCAAATGAAATGCTGATCTTAAAATCAATAGTGGTTTTCATTTTTTTTTTTTTGGTACCTAAATGAGGTTTATCAATGTGTCTGTCCACATACAAGACACATTTTGTGATTTTTTTTTAATTCCCAGCTGTGTTTTGACTTTATAGTACCATGTTTAGTCAGAGCCACCTTGCAGATTTTTCAAGTTAAAAAAACAACACATGACAGCAAGTTGAGTAAGTTTTTAAAAAAATCTTACTTTATCTTCCCTACCATATTTCAGTATAAATAGATGGAAACTCAATATGGATACAGTTTGATATGAGTCACCTCAGATGATCTCTATTAATTTGTTGTGTAAGAAAATTAATCAGATAGTAACTTATTAAAGACATATTTAGCTTAACAATGTGCTGCAAATGTGCCTCTGCTTTTGCAAAAAAAAAAAAAAAAAGAAATTCATAAAAATTTTAAAATATTTTAGTTTAAAAATGATTAATTTTATTGCATCCAGGGATATCACCAATTCAAAGGAATCTATTAATTCTTTTTAGGAGAAATGTAAGTTATGATTCCCTAAATGAGCTGTTTTCCTATATTTTTATCTTTTTTTTTTCCCTCAAAGTGAGAGGTTACCTTAATTTTATTTGATTTACATTTTGTTTGCAAATTATAACTAGATAGTGAATGTGCTAATCAGTTACTTGATGGTAATATCTATATGTTCATCCCTATATCAACAAAATGCTTCTGTAAATTTCCTTCTAGGGCCTAACTATCCTTCCTATCCAGTATTCCTTCATATTCATGCTTTTGAATTGCAGGTTAGGTCCTCCAGAGATTAACTACTGATTCCAGGTACAGGGTTTACTGTGAAGTTCTCACTCCTAAAAGTATAGCTCATGGGTCACCATCCCTCCCCATCAATGAGTTTTGTCTTTAATAATCAAGCAATTGAAATAATTAACTCAAAGTAAAGACATTTACTTAAATGATATCATAAGTACAGTAACCATAAATTATTCTTCCCATAAATCAAAGAGAAAGTACAACTAAAACACACTTATTCATTTATTTTTTGTTTGTTATTTAGTCTGTCATGTCCAACTCTTCATAATTCTATTTGTGTTTTTTTGTTTGTTTGATTTTTAACAAAGATACTGTGATTTGTAATTTCCTTTGCCAGTTCATTTTATAGGAGCAGAGGCAGACAAGGTAAAATGCCTTGCCTAAGGCCACACAGCCACTAAGTGTCTGAGGCTACATTTGAACTCAGGAGTATGAGTCTTCCTGACTCAATCTCTTTATCTTCACTTTTTTTGCCTCATTGAATGTGATATCTCCTACTGTCAGGGTAAGATAGTTCTACTTTAAGATACATAGCCAATGGAGGAAGGGAGAAGAGACAGGAATCTCCTGATATCCAGCTGTCCCCTGGAAGTGAGAAACATGTTGAACTCCACCAAACTGCATGCCTTCTAAAATATATTGATTCTCACTCTCTTGACTCTCTTGCCCTTTCCTGGTTGTACCATTGATTGGTTTGCTCTTTAAAAACGATGACCACTCTACAAAAGTAGATTTTTTTTTTCCCCTTTCTATAAATTTGGGCTGACACGCAGCTCTTCTCTGTATCTTACAGCTAATATAGTTATGAATGTTATGTGTTTTGAAGTGTTTGAAAGAAAGATGCTGTATCAATCAACCTACTAGATTTTGTTGTAATAAAGAGAGAAAATTAAAAATGGGTTGGAAAATGAACATTTGTTCACCAAAATATTTATTCTTTCCACTCCATTGAATATTTGACTGATATGTTATTCTTATAGATCAAGATCCACAGACACAGTAAGAAAGTTTAGAAGATCTCTGTCTACATGAAGCTTACATTCTAGCATTTATTCAAGTTTTGTGTAGTGAAATTATTTTTTATATTAAGTTCTGACCTATATATATATGTATACATACATATATATATATATATATATATATATATATATATATATATATATATATATATATATATAGGCAAGGTTCAGTGTATAGTTACAAATTTCATAAAATTTGATGATTTATAAATATCACTTTCATCCTAGGAATAGCTGCTAGGAAGATGGATGGGAGATATTCCAATATAAATTAATGTCCAAGAATGAAGGGTAGAGTTTGTGCCAAAAATAATACAGTTCTGTAGTTCTTTAGTATTTTATAACTATTTTAACATACACCATCTTATTAGCTTTTAAAATTTTTGTGAAGCCAACTAAGCAAATGTTATTTCCATTTTACTGATGAGGAAACTGAGACTTAATGATCAACACATTGGAACAAAGCAAACCCAAGATTACAATATACTTATTAGAACTTATATACCTAGTACATTTCTATCTATCCTTTGAATTCTAGTTTGTTCCACATCTTCCAGAAAGGTCCCTACTTTGTCACTAAAGATTACAAAGTTAGAGCCAAGATTTTAACCTAGATTGTATCACTATAATCCCAGTGTTCCTGCTACCATATCATAAGTCTCTATGGAAACTTATGAGCAAAATTTCAATGTTAATTGAATTTACATTTTGTATGCACACAGATTTGCTTGAGCCACCTATATGCATGTCAACATGTTAAGTGTACTCATCAGATGTAATTGGATTTGCCTTTTTTTTTTTCCAAAGGTATGACACTCTTACTCTGAGAAAGTGAAACAAGTATTCCAAAATTATGCCTAGGAATAACTTCTCATTATAATTATTATGTGGAGTTGCCAAGCATGTAATATCCTGGTATTTTTATAACTCCTATATTTTAATTCCCATATAATTTTAGAATGTGCACATGACTAATATCCAAAATGAAAATCATTTTTTTTAATTCCAAAAATTTTTTTAGCATAAGTCAATTTTAGTGTAAAGGTATCTTGAAACCTGGTTGAAGTTCATCAGAAAAAAACTTCAAGCCCATATTCTTTCCTTTATTTATAAAGAGAAAATATTATTTGAAGACTTTGGCCATTCTATCTTTGCTACAGAGAGGGGAGTTGAGGGGTTTTGATTTTGAGTTTTAATTCACATCTGAAAAATGAAAGAAAACAAAAACAAAGAAAAGCTGTTGAAATTCATCTAATTGTTTTTTATTATCTTGAAAAGGGAGGCATGGCCAAGGGAATTTAAGAGGTCAAAAAACTCTTTCCCACCCCTGATCATCTAGATAATTTTTTTAAAGTAGAAAATATCTGTTTTGCAAAAGTATGACTCATGATGTTTCAATAAATATATTTTTTTATATAAAAGCAGTAACTCTACCAAGGACAAGTTACAAAGGATAACACAATGCTAATACTCATACCCCCTAGCATCCTGGACTTTCAGTCTTTGTTCTGTAGCCCATGAACACTTCTAGGTAACTAAATGTAAACACCTTTACTTTCCAGCTGCTGCTAATTGGTTTGGGAATATTTATGTAAGTGTTGATTTTAAAGCTAAATATAGTGTGTTGATGTTTAAATCCAACTCATTCTGGCTGTCAGAAAATGCTCCCGTGATCCTGAAAGTGTTGCTAAAAATGTTCACTTAAAAAAAAAAAACCAAAAAAAAAAAACCTGGTAATTAAAGTTGTCTGTTGTGAGAGCCACATTACCTGCCCAAATAAAAGAGAGACACAAATGTTCTTGCCTACTTGGCAACACAGGGTGTTCTATTGAACTTTCTTGGCAGGAAAGCCTTCTAAAGAGATTAAATACATTTTAAAACAGCTTCACATTTGATAAAACTTATCACATCTCTGTATTCCAGAGCAAATACAAAGAATCTATTTTTTTTTTTTTTTAACATTTAAATGTAGATCTTCTAGAGGCATTACCATTGCTGGAAATGAATATAAGGCATTCAGGTGAAAGCAATAACATTTCCCATATCCAAGGATTACACTCCATTCCATAAGACTCAGTGTCTGTCTCAAGTTTGTCTAAATTAACATTCTTTTTTCCTTCTGTACTTCCTAATTTAAAAGACATGTTCCTACAGATCTTCAAATTACATAAGCATGCTGAGTTTGAAAAAGAAAGTCATCTTCATTTTTAAATCTGTGGCTTTTCCTTTGCCCATGTAATTTATTGAAATAAAGACTCAAGTACTTTCACACTATTGCCTTTTAATTATTTCCTCAGATTCTTGGAATGAGAGAAAAGATAGAGCCTATCCAAACTCAACTACTAAGATCCCAAAACCTGAAAGCATTTCTACAACGTTAAAAATCAAACTGGATTTTTTTTTGCTTTGTTTTGTTGTGCTTTTAAAAATTATTATTATTTTTTACTCTTTTGTAGCCTTTTAATCATTGCTATTACTCAATATGCAAAGGTATTTGTCATTCCTTTCACTTATGGAGCTTGAAGATAAGATTAGATTAGATAGAAAAAGTAGAGAATACTAGATCTAGAACTAGGAGGGTCCTCCCTTTGATGTCATACATTTGTACTGAATGCACCTCCCATTTATATTCAATACAATTGTTCAATATTCAATACATTGTTCTTTAGAAACAAAGCCAGAAATAAATGTCTAGAATGAAGTTTGAAGTCTTATAAAATGTTCCAGAAAGATTCAAACTATTCTAAGCCACAAATCTACAAATTATTGCCTTGTCCATTCTTTCCTAATACTAATGAGGAGGAATCCATCCTTAATCCAAGAAAATATTTGAGTCACAGATCATACTTCAATTCCTTTATTTTACACACACCCCCCCCAATTTGTGTCCCTCACTGGAAAAAAGTCTAAAAAGTTAAGTGACTTGCTTAAGTGTATAACAGGTAGCAATACATGGTATTGCTAGGTGAGAAATATATTAGCTGAAATAATATAATAGTTATTACCCATTTGGGGGCATCTACTTCAGGATACTTTTCATAATAATATTCTTTTATAGAGGAATTAAATATAAATTCGGAATACTTTTAAAAATAATATTCTTCTGCTGAGAAATTGAATAGGACCAATAGTCTACTAAGAAATTAAACAATAGGCTTCTATTAAATATGTATGTTTCCTTCCTGGTACCCACTTGCTGACTAATATGATTGCTTCTAATTTATAGTTAACTCTGAATTGTTTTGGAGCAGATTATCTGCATTTGAACAGATTATCCACATTTGAGCTGGGCCAATCTTGCTTTCCGATTCTAATTGATATTGCCAGCTACTCAGCTTAATTAAGTATTTTGTTGAAATAAATAGGATCTTTGCTCCTCTTCAGGTTAGAGGAAAAAGGGAAAGAAAGAGAGTTGTTTTGTTTTGCTTTTTTTTTTAATCTAAAGAGTGAGGGTGTGAACTACCAAGTGAATTAACTTCCTGAAGAAGAAAGTGTGAACTAGAAGGCTTAATGTCAGTGACCAGTTGTATTTGGTCAGTTTTCGAAATATCTAATACCACTCTTAGCATAAAATGAGGGAAGGTGATGATTTGTTGCTTTGACATTTAATCTCTCCAGGATTGTTTCTTGGTATACAAATTGAGTGGATTAGAGTAGAAAATCTTTAAGATTTCTCCCAGCCCTCACATCTTATGAGTCTCTGAGACTAATATGGAGAGTCAGACTTTTATATAACAGGTTTCATTATTCTCTTTGATGTATTGGGAATTCCTATAACCATGCATAAGCACAAAAGCATTTCCCAAGGCTAAATAAAAATGATTTTTTAATTATCTGCCATTTTGGGCTTATCTATTTGACTGTGTCCCCATATTCCTCCTCATTTGAGTCAATAAACAAGAATTGACTTTCTATTTAATACATTTTGATTTATAAACAGCCATAAACAAATACCTAGAATGAAGTTTTGTAGCATGCTGGAAGAGTATTCAGATTACTCTAGACCCCAAACATTCAACTTGTTGGCTAGGACATTCTTTCACAGCACTAATAAAGGAGAGTCCACTTTTACTACAAGGAAATGTTTGCTTACCCAAATAATCATTAATAGCTAGCTATTATGTACAACAATCCTGAGAGATAGATGCTGCTATTATTTTTTTGTTACAGATGATGAAATTGAGGTAGACAGGGAGCAAGATTTGAACTCAGGTTTTTCCCATTCTAAGTCTAGGATTCTATCCACAATATATATATATATATATATATATATATATATATATATATATATATATATATATATATATAGCTGATCCAAATGTCAGATCACATCACACAACATTTAACCTACATCCTTGATAGTACATAGATGGACATGAAGTTCATATTCTTGAATCTGAAGCTTCATCGATGATTTTTAATTGCTGTAGCTCCTCTATACTATGAGATAAGATAAAAATCTTTGGACTCAGAATCCTAAGATGTTCTAATCATTGCTTCAACATTTTCTACTTAGCTCATGAATGTGTTATAAAAACAGTATTATGCAATCAATATAAATAATATACTTATTAGAACTTTTAAACCTTGGACATTTATATCCATCATTTAAATTCTAGTTTGTTCCACTTCCTCCAGAAAGGTTCCTACTTTGTCAGCAATTAGCAATTACTTTGTGTACAACTATTTTGAAGTGCTTATCATGCAATAATATTATGTGCTACAATTGAATACTTGTATATCTCCTTCCTAGACCAAAAGCAACCTGAGCCATAAATGCTATCATATCTATGTAACATGCCTTCCTGGCAGTTACTATTACCAGTCTGTCCTAGGCCCAACAGAGTACCGTTGACCACTGACCTTTGCAGTGTCAACTCTACCCGGCTCGCCTCCTCTGAGGCCTTCAAAGTTCTCTGGCCACAATCTCTTCAATCTATAGTTTAATAACCAGAAGCACTCTCAAGAACAGCCACATGTAATCTTAAATGCCTTTATTATACCAACTCACATAATGCCCTGACTTGTCAGCTCCCTAGTGAACACCTGGTCTGAAGACCCACATGTTCTCTACCAAACTCTTTACCTCTCAGGTATCTATCAGCTTGGCTTGGCTTGGCTACCCCAGGCTAGGGAGCCAGGTAAAGAGAGTGACTGCTGTCTGCAGTGGGCTTATAAAGGGCCTGTGAGGTCACACACACAGCCAACCAGCGAGAGAACCGTCACCCATTACGAAGTTATCTCAATATGGACAGGATCCTACCCACAGAGCAGTCCTATATCCACAGAGAATATTTCTGGGCCACTCAAATCTCTTGTTGCACTGTGGCGCCGCCCATTTAAAGGGCCCTTACAATTCTCTTCTCTTGTTTTGCAAGAACCGTATCCTTACATATCTAAATTTTTTATTTCCCCTAGTGAGTTAGAAGTGCCCTTTCTCTACACAGGCATTTAATAAATATTGTTGAACTTCAATTTTTAAAGAAATCTATAATTTTATGAGGTTTTCACCATCTCCCTGCCATTCTCTTCCTTCCAAAGTCTACATTTCTCATAATGTCTTCATAATTGTCTTCTCATATTGTCTTCATTCTACTTTAAAATATTTGATTTCCTAAATTATAGTGTGCTCACACTATTATTTTGTTTCATTTAAGTGTGCATTAACATGGGATGGTGGAAAGTTGGCTTTAGGCGTCAGAGAGCTCAGATTCAAGTCCTGAATCAGCCTACTATTTGGGCAAGTTAATAACAAATTCTAGAACTTAGTTTGCTGATCTTTAAATGTGGGATTAGATTTAGAACATTTTTCAGGTCTCTTAGCTACAAATGTTCCATCTTATTCTCATCCCTCTTCATCCTTCTTTGTACAAAAAGAATCTTACTAAATCAATAACCTCTATGCCCCATTTTGCTACCTTGTCAAAAAGATAAAGCTAATTTGAGGGATGTGGTTTCTTTAAACAAATACTTTAGGTTAATATAATACTTAATGCCTTGTTTTCTTAAAGGAATTAAAATAGTTTTCTTAAATCTAAATTTCACATAAAGTAAGATTGTATTTGATTATGTTTTCTTTTTATAAGTAAAAGCCATTACATCCTTGTCTATTTTTTAAAAAAGAGAGAGAGAAAAATCTCAAAACTCCAGAGATTTTGGTCAATCTGTATTCATAGTACTAAAAAGTGACTATCCATATGGAAAAAGATTCATCATTCTGTAGTCAGTCTCCATAGCTTAGGAAATCCATCTGTCTGTCTTTTGCCATTAACCTCCTCCTCTTGAGAAACTGTGGATCACTGGAATATCCACTAGAAGTGTTCAAGCATGATTTTGGTAACAAACTAAGAAATGGTTCTGATATGAATTAGAATTACCAAGTAAGGCACTATTTTAAATCTATTTTTTCCATTACTATTCCAGAAGTATGACAACTTCAACCACCAATCATCTCAAAGCAATCTACTTCTATACTGGGAAAGAGTTTTACCATTTTAAAAATTAAATGGTTGTCTTTCGGTTCGGTCTGGTGAAGATCACACTCTAAATCGAATTCTCCTTGGCAGAGTGACAGCTGTAGATTTATGTCTTTCAGCTATATTCCTGTTACATTCTTGACAAAAGTGACCTCTCAAGGCAAGATGTTTTTTATGGATTTTGCTCTGTTTATATTACTGCCATGAGGACTATGGTGAAGTACAGTACATTAAAGCCAATACATCACTGGCTGTCAATGGTATCTTCCCTTGGTACTTCTTTTTTCTTGTTCATATGAAAAAAAAATCCATCCCCCCAATTTTGTAGCTGATGAGCAGAAAGGTAAATTATCATTTCCAACATTGTGCTGCATATAAAAAAGTCCATGAGGGCATTTCAGAAACCAAATAAGAAAGAAAATAATACAGTGAGAAGTGAAATGATTAACACCTGTTTCCAAGTCTTTTCAGAGATGAGAGAATCTGACCAACAGAGAACAAAACCACAAGGGCATCTGCAATGTTAGAACATTCTGTTCTGGTTTCAAAACCTATGTGGAATGTGTGTATTTACCTATGTTTTTCTTTTTCTTTTTCTTTTTCTTTTTTTTTTTTTTTTTTTGCTGCAGGGTTCACCACAAAGTTTGGAAGATAGTGAAATCATGTGTAGTGGACAATCAGAACCGCTGACATTGCAAAAAACTAAACACACATCCAGGTACTTATAATAAGCATGTGTTTTTCAATTTTGTAAACATGTCTACACAGTCTTTACTTAGAACTGAAAATGCTCTTTTGGAACTATCACCATGTTTTCATTAATGGGTTTTTCTTCCTTCATACTAACCCTGTAAACCTTGCCTTTGGGAGATCATTGTGGTATTCTTGTTTTCCAAAAACTGTGAGTCTTGCAAAATCTTGGCCACATTGTGCAAAACAAACATATTCTCTGGGTTGGTCAATCACCCTCACAATTCCCAACTCTGCCTTTTGTTAGTATTGATTTGGATTCCAAACAACAAAACTTCTGAATATTTTTATTGCTATATACAAGGATAGGTGGCAAATAATTTCATTTTTGATAGACCTAACATAGTATTGTCCTTAATCTTACAAGATGTTGGTCTTCTTATGGATTACTATTTTTATAAGACCCTGAATGAAGAAAATGAGTGTACATGACCAATTATTTTTTTACTATAATTTAAGTTTAAAGATCAGTAGAAATACTCTGATTACATCTAATCCATCCTATACATGAAAAACAATATTTTTTAGATCAATCCCAATAAGAGATTAGTTTCTATGTTGTTTATATTTGAAGACCTCCAGTGAGGAAGAACCAGCTATCCCCTGAGGAAGCTTTAAGTGATTCTGGTTGTTAAATGATTATTTTATTCCACAAAATAAAAAATTAAAATTAAAATAAAAATGAAATCTATCCTTGTATCAAGCCAAAATCTTCACAGCAATTTCCTTCCATTGTTCCTAGTATATTAGCCCCTTAGTGCCAAGCCTGTCTAGGTAAATAACTATGATTTACCTATCCATGAGTAGTTGGGGTTCCATAGCTTTGCACTATTTAATGCCTAGCATTCTCTTTTGAGCAATAAAACCATCCCTTTTGGAAAGATTAATAGGGTTGGTTATAAGTGTGAGTTTTTCACCTTACACCTATTATCTTTTCCTAATGTAATCTTTAAGAAGTTTGGTTAACTTCTCAATTGACAGGTTTTTTATCTAATGTGATGATGTTTGCCATAAGATTATAAATTTTGACTTTAAAGCTAATCTTTAGAGGCTGTTTAGCATTTTATAAGTATTATAACAAGCAGTTTTCTTTAGGAAAATGGATGTAGCTTGTATATGATATGATAGACCAAAGAGTTATTCGTTGTTTAGTACCATAGGACCATCATAAAATTGATTTTTGTTAAAATTGTTTATAATTTTTCTTTAGAAGTTTTTTTTAATGACTTTAAAAGCCTTTACATTTTTATGCTTTTATTCTAAGACATGGAATATTTGGGGCCATTTAGCAAAGGTGGGTTACAGTTTAAAATTATTAAAATTTAGCAATGTCTATGAAACAAATATTGGTTTAATGTGAAAGATAAGTATGTCCAAAGCCTTTACTTCATCCTTTTTCCTAAGACCCAGATGAAGAATTTATATAGGATAATTTACTAATAATGAATGTGTCTGAATATATACTAGGAATGGGATTTTAGTAATTCTAAGAGAAAAACTATGAAAGAGTCAGTACCCCAAAAGCTAATAATATGAACAACTATTCAATTCATAGGTTTAAAAGATTTTAAGCCATGCCATTCATCCATGATTCAGATTATTTGAACAAACCAATTCTGAATCACCTATAGTAAGAAAAAATATAAATAATTAAAAGACAGATAATTTATAATCATCATTTTATAAATAATCTCTATCCAGCCCAGTATTTTGGTACTGACAGTGGTATCTAGGGCTATTTTATAGGAGAGCATAATTATTCTCTACAAGAGAAGATTAAGAATAACTTCCTTGGTAGGAGTGGGCTAAGTTATGAAAGGCATTGAATCTCAAGCAGAGCATTTTATTTTTGATCCTGGAAGCATTAGGGAGTCACTGGAATATGCTCCCAGAATTCTTTAAAACTATTCTGTAAACAGGATAGTTGACAGTCTCTCTACAATTTGATATAGAATATCTTACCATCGGTCTGCCAATTTTTGTACCCCTTGAACATCATCTTTTCTCAGTAAAACCTCCTTTTTGGAGATCTTGATACATCAAAAAAAAAAAAAAAAAAAAAGAAAAAAAAAAGAGAATAACTTCCTTTAATAATCCATTATGAAACTACCATAGAAATTTATGTAAACCCTTCTTAAACCTATTTGAGTTTCCACTTTGCATTACTATTCAATTTAATGGAGTCTTATAAATTTACTACTTTTTGTAAAAAAAAAAAAAAAAAAAAAAAAAAAAAAAAAAAAAGTAGTCTTTTCTGTCATTGCTCTCTCTCAAATTACAAGGAATTGCCATAGTTCGTTTGGGGTACAAATTCAAGTTCATCCTAATTATAGATCTTTTGACTTTTGGAACTACTTTATAATCCCATATCAACAAAAATTCCATTCAATTTAGCAAATGCATGTGGTTTCTGTGAGCAAGGAATTGTGCCAGCTTCTATGTATACAAGAATTTAAAAATGGGAAATAGCATAGACCCTGTTTTATAAGGAGCTATGCTAACTCATGGAGGGGTAAGGAGAGGAAATACATAAGTAATTCATCTATGTGTATGTGTGTGTGTGTGTGTGTGCATTTTCATACATATAATAATATATATATCAACATAGCATAGAATACTAAATAATATTAAATTTTAAAAATGTTGAAGGAAGATCATTTTCATCTAGATGGATTGAAGACTTCATGAGAAAAAACGCAAGTTGGTCTTTAAAAGAAAAGAAAGATTTCAATAGGTAGATACGGAGGGATTTGTTCTAGGTTTGGAGTAAAACCTGTGCAAATACAAAGAAGGAATATGGGAATATGTCAAGATACCATGAATTTATTTTTTAAATGCAACTCTTGTTCAAAAACTTGATACTGACTTGTGTCAACATCAACCTTGGGGCCCCCACTTTCATCATATTCAGAGAACTTCCTCTTTATCCTTATCTTTTTTCCTATCTACAGTACAATTCTTTATTCTTCCCCATTATTCTAGAATCATTATTACTTTTATTTCCAAGCCATTTATATGGAACCTTGTCAAAGGCTTTTTACACATCTAAATAAGTTTTGTCCAAATGATTAATTACTCTCTCAAAATACTCTGATATCTTAGTGAAGTGCGATTTCCTCTTAAGGAATAATATTATATGTTCAATAATTCTATCCTTTATTCCATCAGCTAAGCCAGTGTAGTCAGTACTACTCATCAGTTTGTTATTCCTGGAATCTTAATGACATATTTCTAATCCTATAATATATTTATGGTCATTTGTACTTTTGAGCTTAGATTAAAGAGGTTGAGATGCTATGTGGGCATGTGTAAATATAGGCAGACATTTTGACCAGAATTTGATCATTTCAACCTTGAATTCTTCCTAATTCTTGGCTGATGCCATTCAGTTTAGTGATTTCTTTATAACCATTTTGTTTACTAACATCCAACATGCTTAACATTTTTCATTTAATTAATTAATTCAATTCTTCATATCTTTCTGCTTTTGTTTCAGTGTGTTTTGTTTTTACTCAGTCTAAAGGATTACTGCAAGGATTTGTTTCGCTATTTTGACATATGATTAAATGTTTCTACTTTTTGTTTACTTTCCATGTGGTCTAATCTCCCTTTACCCAACCAGTCATTATTTCCTTACTATTTTAATATCTCTAGAATTTATCTTTGGCATTTTATTCTATTCCTCCTCAGTAGTACATCTTTCAATCTATTCTTCCCATCTCTTTTCTTACATTTCCCAAATTCTCCCTTCCTCTTAGGATATGCATATAATTATGAATATACACACATGTAAGAACATACATGATGATCCTATTAGGTCATGGTTCTTTAAAACTATTACAGAGTCTGTTAAAGTAAAAAAAAAAGACTTCATAATATATATTGCAATCTCAGAAAAAAAGTTAATGTTTGAAAAATCGTCTGGTAATGAATAGGACATGGTTCTTTAAAACTATTACAGAGTCTGTTAAAGTAAAAAAAAAAGACTTCATAATATATATTGCAATCTCAGAAAAAAAGTTAATGTTTGAAAAATCGTCTGGTAATGAATAGGATCTGGGATTACTTCATTTTCTTTTTCTCTTCAAAACAATCAAAAACTATATTTGCTTTTTAAAAAATTTTTCATACTAATTTCTCCTAATCTTATTATAATTAATGGATCAAGATCAGACTAAAACATGCCCTCTGGAATACTTGTAATCATTTTTTTGTGTGCTAAATATAGCAGATATTCAGAAACAACTTGTAAATTTTAATCAATAAGTCTGTAATCCTTTCATACCTTTCTCTATGCTAGCTAGTAGGTTAACAGATACAAAAGCAATTTCTAATGAAAAAGGAAAATGGTAATTATGAGGTTTAAAGATAGCACAATAGTTTGCTCAGATATTAGAAAGAACAATCAAAATCCATTAAAGCAGAAATCGATCTTAAGCCTATTAAATGAAGTGCTCGTGCGTGCACGCATGCACACACACACACACACACACATACCCTCACACATACAAATAAACTTTTTTTTTTTTTTTTTTAAAGAATTCTAAAACAAGATGGATTAATGGCTGCTTGGTTATAAAGTTTTTGGCCAGGGCTACTTTCAATACAGAAAGAAAAATAAGTGAATTCTAAGTCATCTTTATCATTATCTTCTTTTTCTTATGAGAAAAAGAGTATGCGTGTTAAGAATCATTATAGTTTTTAGACCATCTATTCACACTAACTTTTACTATTGGTACTATAAATGTGAGATACTTGTGCAATGACCAATGTGTGCAGATTGCTGCTTGGGGAATTGCATTATATGAATTTGGACATGTTTGTTACATATAATATAGAAGATTAAAAGAAGATCATCGAAATGGGAAAGATGGCTCATAAGGTATTAAAGAGAAAGAGGAGCTAGAAGGAATATCATTTTATGAATTCAAATGCAGCCATTTCTTAAGACATTTCTTTGTCTTGTGTTGCAGTGCTTCTGTGGTAAGCGTTTGCTTAATGCTGATTACAATTATGTACCAACATTTATTGAAGGATTAGAATTAGATAAATTCTATAAAGAATTCAAGACTCTCTGAGTTAAGCCTATATGTATGTGGACTTATCTTGAAAAGGTGAGCATAGGAGAGTACAGAAATTATAAGAAATAGAGATGTGAAAGACTTGTGGAATATAAGGATGCTTCCCTGTATATAAGTATAATTCACTCTTCAAGAAAAGCATTAGATTTGTCACCAAAGATCACCAAAAATGAAATTGATTATATTTTAACAGGCAAAAAAAGTTGGTTTTGATGTGAAAATTGTTTCTAAATACCTTAAGTGTTTAGAACTATAAGCTGTTTAGAACAAAAATCAAAATCAATACTAAATTAGAATTCAAAAGATTTGGACTTTGCATAGCCAAAATATACCATCATATCTTTTAGTCTTTGTTATCAATAGTTATTTAGAAGTGAAAAACACTGACTTTGCCTTTTTAACCTTTCTTTTTTTTTCTGTTTAAATTCAATTGCAAGTTAGTCATAGAAGATTTAGAGGATATATTAGATTATCTGACCCTAAACTAGATTATAATAAGAAGATTTTTATATCTATCCTATAAGTAGGAGATGAGGATTGACCTAGTCTATTCCTAGAGATTTTTCTGTTATTATACTATAACTAAGACCAAATAGCTATTTACTTTCCCCTAGTACTGAAACATATTTAGTCATTATGTTCCAGAATGCTGAAGTTGAAATATCTGAGATGGCCCTAAAGATATGGAAATCGGAAAAGATTAAAAAACCAGCACAGCAAAAATTATTTATGGGGGCCCTTTTCATAGTGGTAAGAAACTGGAAACTGAGTAGATGCCCATCAGCTGGAGAATGGTTGATATGGAATATTATTGCTCTATAAGAAATGATCAGGAGAATTTTAGAGAAGCCTGGAGAGACTTACATATCTACTGATGCTAAGTGAAATGAGCAGATCCAAGAGATCATTACACATATCAATATAAATATTATACGACAATCAATTCTGATGAATGTGACTCTTTCCAACAATGAGATGATTGGTACCAGTTCCAATGATTTTGTGATGAAGAGAGTCATCTACATCCAAAGAGAGGACTGTGAGAACTGAATGTGGATAACAACATAACATTCTCACTGTTTTTGTTATTGTTCACTTGCATTTTGTTTTATTATTAATTTACTTTCCTTTTTTATATATTTTTTCTTGTGCAGCCAGAGAATTATATAAATATGTTTACACATATTGGACTTAACACATATTTTTAACATGTAGAACATATATTGGATTGCTTGCCATCTAGGGGAGCAGGTAAGGGGAAGGAAGGGAAAATCTGAAACACAAGAGTACACAAAGGTCAATGTTGAAAAATTATCTGTGCATATGTTTTGAAAATAAAAAGCTTTTAAAAAACAGCAAAGCTAAAAAAAATAATAGAATAGCAAGCTTTCCTAGCAATAGATCTAGTAGTATAACATGGCCATCAAGGATTCCATACCCATTGAGGAAGAGACCGAAAGTGTGAGCAGAATTATAATATCACCAAAAGACTTTAGAGTCCTCTAGCAATCAAAGGAGTGAAATGCTCCTCCCTACAATTCCCCAAGTATGATATCCTTATGTATGATCCTTATTGCTTACTTAATTTTCCTACTGATGGTATGTATATTTGTGGGATAATATATCCTATGTTTATGAGGTGAATGTTCTGTTGCAAAACTTTTCATTTGACTAAATTACTTTGAACTATGTAATCTTTTAACTGATAGAATAGTGAATACATTGGAGAAAGAGGCAAGATTTCAGTAGATCAAAATGCCATATTTACTGGTTTTCCTCCTATATTATATCATTTATATTTATGCCCAGATTGCACAAGATTTCTTGAAAAATATAGTTACAAAAATAATTCTCTTTTAATTAACATTAAACAACACATAAAATGGAGACATCTGTACTAGCTAGAGGTATTTACAATCATCATGAACAGTGTTCAACACAAAGACTAAAAGGAGAGGGAGTTTTCCATAGATTATATGAGTTTTCCAATTCTTCTGTTTGCAGCTGACATTTTAGCCTCTTAATTGAGATATGTAATCATTTAAAGAGAGTTCTATTTAACTAACCATCGAAGAAAAAGCAAACCAACAAAGAATGCCTTTTTTCCGGACTGCTTAATATAGCTGAATGAACACCCCAAAGCCTGGTCTATGAATACCATTGTCTTTGATAAATGAAGCTGATGGGCAATGAGAGGAGGAGGATAACAATTTGGAACTATCTTTCAAAAATTACTCAGCACTTTTAAATATCCCAAAGTTGTCCCTGAAACAAAGTTTATCTTTAATGTAAATATTCTTCCAGAGATGCTGTTTCACTAGAATCACTAAATATCATAGTCCTGAAGAATTAAAATTAGTAATTTAATATCTTGCCTTAAAGAACTAACTCATGTTTTTGCACAAGTTATAGGACAGAACTCACTGGTATTATGCATACCTTGAAAATGTAGTTTTTTCATGCGAAAATTTCTAGTTTTGATCAGTCAGCTATTCTCTTGAATGACTTAATGGGGAAATGAACACAAAACTATTATGTATATCTTGTAGTTGTTCTTTGCAACTATGTTGTGTGAACCATTAAAATTTCATTTGAATTTCCCTACCACTTGTCAACTCAGATTTTTTTCCTTCTATAAAAAGAGGCTAACCTCAATGATCATGTGGTCAAAATCCATGTGCAAGGTTTTTCTGAGGCCATTCATCATAATTGGCTGCTCCTTCAGAGAGATGTTGACATTTTCTGGGATGTCGGCAATACTGTTGCCAACATTGGTCTTTATTCTGCTAAGGAATGGGTCCAAGATGATTTCCTTTTTTATTAAATTAATATGAAGAATTACATTATAACAATAGAATAATGACTAAATATTAACATGGCACAAGGGGTATCCATATGCTATAGCAGGCCTTCTTAAACTTTTCCCACTTGCAACTCCTTTTCACCCAAGAAATTTTTATGTGACCTTAGGTATATAGGTACATAAAATAGGTAAACAAATCAAACATTTTCTGATAATTAATTTTAATTTTATGATCTCTACATTCAATTATGAGACCCAATATGGGGTCATGACCCACGGTTTAAGAAGCTGGACTAGAGAGGCTTTTATTTGATTTAATTAAAGTTTTTGATGTATTTATGTTCCCCAATCATATTTATCCTAAAGAAGATAAGCATTTATTTTTTATTCTTTGCCACTTGAACAATGTATTAAACAGAAATCCATTACCTTAACATGGTTAGTATATATCTGTAGTACAGCCTTTGGATATATGATATAGATAGATAGATAGAAAGGTGGGTAGGTAGGTATATAGATAATATCTACACTTTCTAGAATCTCATAGTAGATTTGGTAAAACATTCATTTAATTTTTTTTTCATATATATATATATATATATATATATATATATATATATATGAAAGGATATGAATATATGAGTAAAACTTTGGAATTCTCAAAGCTAAGAAACTCTAAGTAGTTAGGCATAAATATGGTTTGTCAGGATAAAACAATCTCCTAATCCTGGTGATCTTTAAAAATGGGGTTACACTGTCATTATCCTCAAATACTGAATTTCATACCAAGAAATTGACTGCTCTGGTGGTTCCCAAACTTTTTGAGTATGAAAAACTATAATGAAACAAAAAATGCATTTATAACTACATCATAGTAACTAGAATATTACTATCTATCTTTTGGGAAAATGCATGACTGCCTACTGCATCCTTAGAATAGCTAAGTTGCCTCCCAGGTTCTCTCTGTAGCCCCTAAAACTAGATGTTATCTCTAAGGTACCATCTTGAGTTATGAAACTGTGATTCTATAAAAGGATTGATTACTGGCTTATCAAAAGCCATATTCCATTCTCTAGGTAGCTGTAGAATCAGGGGAATGGAGATATTTTCAAGTGATACTTTATGATTTTTAATATTTCCTCTCTCTCGATATTATATGTACATTTAACAATTACCATTTTCAACATTATGTAGCAAAAATGATTGAGTTTTATATACCCTGAAATATCATTTTATCTATATGAAAATGTGTCTTGGTTCTTTAATTCAAGACTTCTGACGTAGGCTATTTGACTGAAGAAGTTTCAAGTAATGACAGTATCTGTATGGTACAATTCATTTGGAATTTATACTAGCTTTGAAATTTCATTCTCTCTCTTTATACACAGTGGGAATTGACATATTCCTTTTGTAAAGCTTGATTTTAAAAGGTTTACATAGAAAAATAACAAGAAAAATAAACTTATTCCGCTTGACAGAATATAGTTAATATAGTCATATTAGATTACTGGTAATTTAGAGAATATTTCATGCCTAGTGAATTCATTAAGGACTTCACAGAAAATACCCTCTTAATACCTTTACTAACTTTTCAGAAAAGAGCCACAAGTATATCATTTGCAATTTGGATGAGAAAAGCATTATAGCAATTATATTTTGGGGTTTGACATCAAGTTTAAAGTAATTTTCATGTAAATAGGAAACAACAGTGTCCTGCTACCTATTTCTCTATTGGAAGTATTTTCTTATTTAACTTTGGCATTTTCCCTATGACATTTATATTTGTTATACTGGCATTTACATGAATGAAGTTGCATTCATTGTTCATTATTATTATGCTGATAATAGTCTGTTAATTAAGCTCTTTATTATTCACGAAATAAGTTACCTTTGCCTTGGAAGGAATAGTTGATGTTATATGTATCATGCACACTCTCCATTGGTGTTGCTAGCATCTCCTTTTTGTAATATGCTATAGGTTAGGTAGGTCAGGCTTTCTATTTCTTTCAAGAATGTATATTTTATCTCACTTCTGTGTTCTTTTTTTTTTTTTTTTTTTTTTTTTGGTCTTTAAAAAAGGGGGAAATGGATATTTTGTGAGATTTCTTCTTTGGGTTCCTAGTGCTTTCTTGAAAAAGCAAATTTGACTCTATCTAGAATACTTTAAAAATAATTAGTACATAATATTACAGTTTTTTTAAAATTTTGCACTTATGCATTCTTTGCCAAATAATATACCTTTTGCCCTTCATTTCCTTCCATTTAATCTCATGCATTATAGTTTACATATATTTTATGATATATATATATATGTACATACATATATATACATATATATATATATATGATTTTCAAATGTATGTTTGTATTGTTCTAATACCACTGAAACACTTTAAAAATGCTGATTTATACAGATTAAAGGAAGTAGAAAGTTCTTTTGATGGGTAGTCATTTTCAGTTGTTCCCTTGGATTGGGGTAAAGAGGGGAATCAAGAATTAGATATTCCTTTAAACACGTTTAGTGGGAACTTTTGTATTCCCTCAGCAAACCATGCACTATTTTTATTTTCTCTCTGCTGTATAAATGGGAGATGTTTTCTTCTTTTTAAAAAAAATGTACCTCATCTATTCTTGAACAGAGACTCATCTGTGCTCTTGTTTTCTTTATCTCAGTGATATGACAAGAACAGTGGAGATTTCTGGGGAAGGTGGCCCTCTGGGGATACATGTAGTGCCCTTCTTTTCATCACTGAGTGGAAGGTAAGATGTTTTCTTCTTTCAGAAACCCATGTTAATGAAAAAAAACTCGATGGAGTTCATTTTCTGAAACCATTTCCAGAAGAGGGTTAAGTGTGCATCTCTATTATTCAGTAATAGGCCTCAACATATTCCTTTGTTGACCACTTTGTTATGCTACTTACATGTTGGAAACAAAATAAAAACCATCCACTTATGTGATGTGGGCTTAAAAAAATCAATCATGGTATCTGCACTTAAAATTAATTATGAAGGGCTTCCTTGAAGCATTCCTGCTGCAGACTTAGTAAATAAAAAGATTCCCTAGTGAATATTTTACCATTTCCTCATATTACTAGACAAATGTCCCATTAGAATGTCATTATTCACCAAAATACACTTCAATAAATGAATGCATAGTAAAAAAACTAACTTATGATCATAGCTTACATGGTCAAGTAACATTCTTAATGTTTAGAAAATGGAAATAATAAAAAGGGTTTTTGTTCAAAATTTCTGGTAGGTATTATTGCAGTTCCTGCTGGAGGCAAAGTAGAGATCCTTTTTTTATATTTGGTAGATTTTAACCATACCATGGCAAATATAGCCATAACATTAATTTCCCTATTGAAATAAAATTAATTCAATTGAAAATGATGTATTATAGTCAATTGAGATGCCAAAAGTCCACTTTATTGCTAAATCCATATTGATTGATGGTCATTAATATTATGTCAACATTTGGAGGATGTTTTTTTATATACCTAACATAGATGTTAAAAGTTTTCCCTAGATAGAAATTGAAATTTGTGCCTTGAGAGATAATTTTTTTAAAAAACCCACTTAGAGTCTAAAATTACTGGATGCAAAAGTGACATCACTTTTCACTACAATTCTGCCTCAAGCCCTAAAGCTGAAATTGGCATGAGTAATTTTTTTTCAAAATCCATTTTGCATTCTAATCACTGCATGAGATACATTAATTGGTTAACTTTCTTAAACCACGAAAAATGAGACATTGAATCATGTAATTTTCAGGCTAGAAGGGACTTTAAATATGTAGTAGAACTCCTTCATCTCTACAAGAAACTAAAATGAGAGACTGAAATGGTTTGCCCCAAGGTCACCCCATTAATTGGGGCAGTTATAGTAGAACAAACATGACATTTAGAATTTGAAGTTGTGGGTTCAAATTCTGACTCTTTTACTTACTAGGATGATTCTGAGCAAGTCATTGAGCATCTTGGAGCCTGATACTTCCTATGTATATTTAATGGTCTTTTAAGTTTAGAATTTTATAGAATTATAAAAAAGATAGGAATGTAGCACAGCATATAAGAGCTCCAGGTCTGAAGTCAGGAAGACTCATCTTTTGAGTTCAAATCCATCCTCACCCACTTATTAGGTGTATAACAATGGACAAGTCACCACAGGCTCTTTGCATTTTCTAATCTGTAAAATGAGCTGGAGAAACAAATGGCAAATCAGTGTAATATTGGGGCTGATGAAGAGTTGGACATGAGTGAAAAATGGCAAAAGAACAGAGTTATAGATATCATAACCTTATGAGTCAGAACTAAAACTCAGATTCACTGAATACCAGTACAGAGTTCTTTCCAGAAAAACAATTTTCTTGTAAGGTTATTTGCCATTAGTTTACTGCCCATGAATATTTACTCCGTGCAGCCCACCATATTAGGCAAATCCAGATTTAGCAATGATATTTGGGTTGGCATTGTGTACAGCAGGTAGCCATCTGCTACCTGTAATTGCCATGTCATCACCTTTTTGCAAATACTTTTGATGCCAACTTCTCATGGAGATGAATGCCCCTTAAAAAGAAATGAAGTGAAAAGCTGGTAGAGCCCATTGGCTCATTCCCTGTGCATGTTAATAACCTTGTTTATAAACATTATGGGTTATGGCACTGAACAAGCTGTTTTTTTGACAGACAGGATGAATATTTACCGAGTTGTCTTGAGAAATTGGAATGTTTTCTGGCAGAAGTGCACTGATACAGCTTTGGAACTACCAAAACAGTTAAATTGCTAGTCCTTTTAACTTAATAAACTTGAATATAGTATAGGAACTTTCCATTTTAGGCAAATGTGAGGAAATGTGCCAAGTGATAATGAACATGACTCATTTTCAACAGTTGCATTGGAGGAGTTTATATTATAGAACAGCCAATCAACCTCCCACAGTGTCTGCTATTGTTTAAATGTGGTAGATATAATAAGAAAACTGAGATTACAAGTATGTGGCTCTTATAATTTACTCTTTGCATTTTTGATTTTCTATAATAGAAATGATATCTTGCCCAAAATTTCAAAATAATTGTACAAGAAATATGGTTTTATGAACTGATAAGCAGGGAATGGGCACCTTTCCATTCAGTAACTCAGTGGAATCATTCTGCCGTTTTTTTACATTATCCACTAGTATTATAGAAAGGAAATTTAATTAGAAAACACATTAAAATAATGTAGAAGTGGAGACATGAACCAATAAAAGTTAAGGAATAATGAGTTCAGCCTGAGAAAGCATACTTAACTCAAGCCATGTGTCTCAATACATAGAAAGATGTCAAACAAGTGGCTGACTTTACAATACCATATGGTTTCACTGTTTGGGTATAGTAGAGTAAATTAAGGTCACAATGAAAGACTTAGTTCTTAATTTCCTTCCATTTTATTAGTTTGTGTTATTAATTCAAATTGAATTTATATTTAACATTTTGATTAAGATGATTCCAGTTTAATATGTGTATATATAGTTTTTATTTTTCTTGCCTCCCAATTTCTAATTTTTAATATAGTATAGTTACACCTGTTGTGAAACAATTTAGCCTAAGATGGAATATTGGTTATAAATAGGAGTCTTCTTTATTAGTCAGTGGTCTAATAGTTAAAATCTAGCATATGACAGGATGGCGAATGGGGTTTTTTTGTGTGTGCTTTTATTTCCCAGGATCACTGACCTTCAGAGGGAAAAAAAAATAAATGACATCTATTCACAAATTAAAGGCAACTCGGGTCTCTTTTTGTTCTTCTATTGGCATATGTATAGGTGATACAAAGATATACAAAGAAAAGCATCCAGGGCATGATAAGAAATACATGAAAAGAAGAAAGGAAGCTGAATGGAAATAAAGAGAAGAAAATCACAGAGAGAAACATAGCACATCCTTTGGACTTAAAATATTTTATGATGAATACTAGTGGATATGAACTGTTCTTGAGCTATAGTTTGTCTGTAAGCTGATGTGGAACCAGCGATCTACCATTTTTTATATTTTTAGTGCTCATATTTTACAAATAGTAGGCTCTTAGTTATTTGTTTAATTAAATTGATGCTATTGATAATTTATATGATTTGGCATTACAGTTAGCTGATAGAGCACTCTGCTTGGTCCTTGTTTCTGAATGAATTAGTGTCCACAGTGAAAACATTATCCTTTGTGGCACACCTGTAATTATGAAAGTATTTTCATCATTTTGACTGAATGAAATTGTTAGGAGTCTTCTGTCTTTGCTGAAGAATAGAGAGAACAGAAGTCATCGTGTCATTCCCCAAAACAGTAACATCCTTTCAGTTTTGAATTAAATAAAATTAAATTTTACATAAATTTATTTCATATGTAGACATGTTCTGTCAATAAGTTCTTCATAGAAAGTTAAGTTTTCCAGGTCAGTAGGGTCTTTATTACCTATGACAAACTATGATCTATTAACTAAAGCTTAACCCTTTGACCTGAAAAAAAAATAATTTAACTAGAAGAATATCAAAGTAATTCCTAGAAAGTAATTTTACATGACTGATGTTGGGCAGAATTAAGTTAAAGGAAGAGTTAGGCTGCCTATTAGCAAAATACTTTCTTATATAAACTATGGTGTGAGTTCCATAATAGATTTGTTATTGAGAACTCAATATTTTGGAAATCCAGATTTTGAAAAAAGAAAATTCTTTTCAACTAATAATATATATTCTGGTCTTTACTTTTAATAAATATTAGTGTTTCATGGAATGTTTACATTATGTCCTTTATGTTATATATTAAACATTGTACTATTTAGTCT
Organism: Sminthopsis crassicaudata; assembly: GCF_048593235.1. NCBI lineage: Eukaryota > Metazoa > Chordata > Mammalia > Dasyuromorphia > Dasyuridae > Sminthopsis > Sminthopsis crassicaudata. The sequence continues at coordinate 78,539,508 of NC_133619.1, read as the reverse complement.
TATAATTATATTGTATTTTGGAGATTCTATATTCACTGTTTTCATGCTGTCCTATAAGCATCTTAAATCTGACTTGATTACTGGATCTTTCATCAAATAGCAAATATAATCCCAGTTTTCAATTTCAAATAATACTCTGCAAATTAATTATCTTTCTAGAATTTAAAAATTTTGAAGTTTATTTTCCATTGTAAACTAACTACCTTGAGCTTTCCATAGATTAGGCCTATTATCTGTAACTCTTCATCATTATGTAGTATTATTCATTGAGCATTTTTGCATTGGACATATTCCAGTAAATATCACCACATGAGCTGTGCTCATTCAAGAATCCAGAATGTCTATGTTAATTAAAACACTAACCCCTTAAGGCAGTGACTCAATATTTGGGGACTAATCCAAACAGGAACTCTAGGTTTTCACCTATACTTTCATTATTGCCTGCCCTTTTTCTACTTGTGACCATATTATTCTCTCATAAAAAGTGCTCATATTTTATTTATATTTTAGATTTAGAGAAAAGAAACCATTGTAATATCCCGCCAGGCACCTATATAAAAGAAAATGACAAAGTCATACAAATACAAACACTCCACACACACACAAATACACAAATGAAAACTGCATTTACTATATGTCTATACACTTTAGAATTCTTCTTACAGATCTGGATAGGGCAAATAAAAATATTTCCCTTATTTTGAGCTATAATTAGGATCCGTCAGTTTGGGAGAAAAAGAGGAAACCCCCCCACAAAAAACCTGATAGAAATATGTGTAATTGTATTCCTTTTTTTCCTCCTTCTTAATCAAATTCAACAGTTGTAAATAACAGTGAAAAATAACACAGACTAAATTATATTTATTCTTTTCCATTCCTATTGATATTTATCAGTCTTGTAATGACTGCATTCTTTTTTTTAAATCTGCATATGACAGCCAGATTAATCAGTCAGTAAGCATTTATTAAGTACTTACTATGTATCAGGTACCATGCCAAGTGCTGGGGATACAAAGAAAGCCAAAAATATACTAAAACAATATCAGTTACTAAGATATTACATATCTTAGTACTATCATGTCCTTACTCAAAAACATTCAAGTATTATTTTCTATTAAACTAAATGTATTTCCCATTCCCTATTTAATCTAGCTCCACTCTACCCTTTATATATTTTGCCTTATTTTTGATCCCATTCATGCTCACTCGTCTCCTTATTATTTTATAAGCATATACTCTGATTGTGTTTGGTCAGATCATAGAGATTTGGAGCTGCAAGGGTCCTCAGAGATCATTTGAACCACTCATCTTAATTTACAGATGAGAAAATTGGTTAAGTAACTTGTCACAAGTCTTGTAACTGGCAGCAAGTTTGAACCTGCATCATTTAACATCAAACTCAACACTGTTCCCATTATACTATGCTGCCATGATTCTTTGTATCTCTTTACTTTTGGTCTTTTTTTCCCATTACCTGGGTATCCCTCTTGCTTCCCTTTACTCTATGCTCTCAATCAAAACATGTAGATTTTTCAGTGTAAAGTATAATTCTCATCCTCCTTCTGATGTCTTTTCTAAGAACTCTAGGCTTTCATTGATCCATCCTTTTCTGAATTCCTATTTAACTTATAGACTTTACTGAACAATAGAGCGATTGTTTCATATGGATTGGCTTTGTTCCCTCTAACTTGTATTACTTAGTAATTGCCTAATAAATATACAATTGATATTGAAAAAGGGAGAATTTAAAAGTAAGCCAATGCTTTAACTTTTGTCTGGGTCACAAGACTCTAACCCACTGGGGTTAGTACATTGCAGTTTTTATATGCAGTCTGTAGCATTTATTGACTGAACCATGCTTAACAATAAATTGTACCGATATCAAAAGTAATTTTTATAAAATATAATGAAACTGATGGATTTTATTGGTTAAAGGAATGACAGCAAATGACATTTGCTTCCTGTCATTGATATGAGGGGGACAGTATCACTTAGTCTCATCTACTCTACAGGCTCTGATCTTATAGCAAGAATATTGCTATATTTCATATTGAGACTCTGAACTTGGGCTGTTTCTAAATTCAGTGACACTGGGTTACTAAGTCTGTATTTGTAGCCTTTCCAAGGACCTACTAGAACTTGGGTTTCACTAACATAACCTTTAAAAGCTCAGTTGCCCCCATGTCAGTGAAAAAACATCTGATCTACAATTAATTAAACTAAAGCTAGATAAATTTCAGTCAGTTCATTTGTAGTGTACGTGTATATGTGTGTGTATTTTAATAAAATGTATAAAAGAAAAATAATTTTTAAAATTTAATTCAAGATCCAGTCCATTCTTTTTTTTTTTTTTTTCTAAATAAAGAGTTACTATCTTGATTCTATTCTCTGATTCACTCATTACAGGAAGTTATGCTGTTACTATCCAAACAAGTCCTTTCTTCTCGATTCCAATAAACCCTAAGAATCTTTGCTGAATTACTGGAAACATTGGAAATGAGGTTACAGATTAATGCTCTCTTAGTTGGTATAATGTGTGTTTTCTTTCACTAAAGATATGTTGTAAACTCTCCCATTTAATTAATGATTCAAACAGTAGTGAAGTAGGTAAGAGACACTGTTACTTTGGATGAGTACTTCTTTTGAAATAATTATATATGGATGACATGTGATAACTCTGATTTTATTTTGCCCTCAATCTTTGTGTTTCAGGATTTTAGGACTGTTTATCCGGGGTATTGAGGAAAACAGCAGGTCTAAAAGAGATGGACTATTTCATGAAAATGAATGCATCGTAAAAATCAACAATGTGGATCTCATAGACAAAACCTTTGCTCAGTAAGCACTTTTTTATTGTTGTATTTACTTTATTGATCCCCAGAATGCTTATAATAGTTATTGAGCTCATTATGGGCAAAATTGTAGGTAGAACTTCTGGTCAGTTTCCTACAAATGACCCCCAGTACATCCATTTAGAAATGCATTCTATCTTTTAGCACACTCAGGGGTGGCCCCACATGTGTCACTGGCAGCCCTGTATATGTTAAGCCATAGACTATAGCAAACCTTCCTGTCTGAATGGTTGTCATGCTTTGGTATCAATGGATGGCGTTTGTTTTTCTTGGAACGTGGGTCACTTAGGCTAGTGTTTAATGACTATTTTCACAGACTGTTGATTCAGCTTGTTAATTAACTTACGAGATGTCAGCAATATCCATTAGTCTGAAAATCTGTGATAGGAGTTTGTCAGGACTCAATGACTAATAGAGGCTAAAATAAATAATTTTAAATTAAAATACGTGCCAAACATTTATCTTTTTGTCTTCATGTGCAAATTTTATGAATCACCCTACTGTAAAATGTTGCAAATACCTATGCTCTAGCTGTGTTAAATCCCTGTAAAGTAGTATTCTTATGATTTAGATTGGGTGAGATGAAAAATAAATGCATACTAGTGAATTCTAGGATATTAAAAGCATGCTAAGGACAACTGTTGTAGACTTCTGGAAACCAAAAAAAAATGTATAATAAGCTTTTTAATATGCTAACACTCACTAATAAAGATTAGCAGCCCCTGATGATGACATGTTCAGAGATGCTTGGAAAATGGGTCACTAACCCAACTGCCATTTTTAGACAATGCACACAAAGAGATGATTTTAATATGATAATCAGCAAGTAAATACAACCCCTCTTACCTTGGTACCTTAAAGAAGGTTAAGAAAACAAATACACAAACAAAAAGAGCAGTGCATTGTATGGATCCTCTGTGAAGGAATTTATGGAAGTACATGGAGAGTCATGGTAAGGAGGATTTTATTATCTCTAAAAACCACACAGAAAAGATCAAAAATCCATTTTAAGTGTGAAGGTCCTCAAATGCATAGTCAGGTGTGATATATTACTTCTGAACTCATTCTTTATCTTGGTTCATCGATAAGAATAAAAATATGAAAGCTTTTTTATGAACTCAAGAAAAATTTACATAGAAATAAAGGTTGCTATGTTTAATGAGTTGAAAAATTTCTAGATTAGGTGATCTTAATGTTTGGACCACAAAATTGTTTTCTCGATACTTTGATAACTTTTTTTTAGTATAATGCATTTCTTTTATAATTCTACATATTTTATGCTATGCATTTTGAAACATTCTCCTGAGATAGGATACATAGACTTCACTGGACTTCCTAAGAGGTTGATGACACAAAAAGTCTAAAGTTCTCTGCTTGAAATTCCCCAGTTCTTTTGATACTGATGATAATAATCATGAATAAATAAATTATTCCCTCATCGTTTAACCTAATGATTATAGTTATAGAAGGTAGTTTGCTATGTACTAAAATAGAAATGGTTTTCTTTCAAGGGCTCAAGATGTCTTTCGTCAGGCGATGAAATCCCAAAGTGTTCTCTTACAAGTGCTTCCACCAGATAACCGTGAACAGTATGAAAAGTCAGTCATTGCACCTCTTGGAATCTTTGGTAACAGTGATGTTTTCAGAACAAAGGTATCCCCTCCAATACAAGTAAAGTCAGCATTGAAAACAATGAATCTGACAGGAGCAAGAAGTCTGGAAGCAGACACACAGATTTCTAGCCAACAAAACAGGAGCCCCAGAGTACCAAGACTAGGAAGAAAGCCATCATCACCATCACTTTCTCCTCTAATGGGGTTTGGAAGCAAGAAAAATGCAAAGAAAATTAAGATTGACCTTAAGAAAGGTAATTATTGAATCACAGGTATTATGCTCTATTGTGACATTCAATATGATTATGTGGAGGCTAAGTTAATTCATACTCTTTACATTACTTTGAGTAAATGTATAAAAAGTTAGAGTGAGTCAAGTATGTGCTTAAGTAATTTTCTACACATTGTTCCTATGATTAGGTTGGTTTTTTTTTAAATAGGGAAATAATAAATGCACATTGAAAATAATTTATGTCATCATATAAGAAATTAGAATGATTTCTGTTTTCCAAAAGCACAACAGCTAGATGGAGTTCCTCTTCCCCTTCCTCTTCTCTCTCTGTTTGCAGGGGCATCACACCTTTACATATTGGGACCTGTCTAAAGGAATATAAATTTTGATCATTTATACATCAGAAGCTAATTTAGGGTTTGGGGGTAAAATTTATTTTCATCCTGAATTATTCTATTATTGTTGTGTTTTTTCCCTCAAAATACTAGAGGAATTAATTCTTTTGTCTCATTAAGTTTTCATTTATGATTTCTTGAAATGTAGCTCTGGAACAGGCTTTGATAAAGTCCATTGGAATTCAAATGGAGCTACTATGCTTTAAACCAAAATACTGGCTCTCAATGATTGGCCAATATTAGGTTCCAGCCCAGTCTTCACTTGTTCATTGTTTGGGTTTTGATGGTTCAGAGTAAGTGTAAATAGCAATTGTTTCTCTTTTAGCCAGAAATCCTAAGAGTCTTCAGACCCCTCTGTTTGATTCTTTGATGAAGGCAAAATAGGCCATCTTTTGCCTCAGTGCTCACCTATCCTCAATCACTGAATGGGTCTTGCTTGCCTCAGACAAACTGAGATCTGGGAAAGACCTTGTTTAAAAGACCAAGATCCCTTATTGCACTAGGAACCATAGCCAATTGTCTTAATCTGTGTCTTGTCATTGGATTCCAATAACTATTGAGGAGAGAATAAGACTGATGACTTTGCACAGCAATTTGTCACTTAAATCCAATTCACTTGCAGGTCAAGACATGATCTTTCTGATTTCAGTAGTCTTTTTTGAGAGTTAAGAATGAACAACTAGGTAGGCAGTGGATAAAGTGCCAGACCTAGAGTAGAAAGGCTCATGTTCTAGTCAAAATCTGACCGCAGACATTTACTAGCTGTATGATCCTGGGCAAGCCAATTAAGCCTGTCTCAGTTTCCTCATCTATAAAATTAGATGGAGAAGGAGAACTGGAGAAGGAAACAACAAACCGATGAGTTTGGGATAGCAATTCCTAGTTTGAAAAACATAAGGCACATAGTGCAAGCTACATATGACAAATTCAGAATAGCTTTCTCTTTAACAAAAGGTACTTTATTTATGAGAGGAGGTAATGAACAAAATGAAGAGGGAAAAGAGACAACAAGAGTGGTAAATATGAAATATATTCAAGAGAGTATATAGATAACAAGGACAGAGGTTTTAACAATTCACAAGAAAAAAGATAAGTTCTCGAAGTAGAATTCACAATTAACCAGGAGGAAGGGAATATGCCATGAAGTGGAATATATGCCATTAACTGGCAAGCTAAATCCATAGAGTTTAGCAGACTAAACCCAAAAGGAATTAGCAAGGGAAGGGTATTATACCATGGATTGACAGGTTTATCCTAAAAGGGGTTTAGCACCCTAAAATAGTTAGTTGTAACAAGGAGAAAGACACCAAAAGGTATGGGTAAGGGGATGAGAAGAAATGAGGCAGAAAGCCACAGAAGGCTAACCCCAAAAAGGATTTAGTAAAGGTGGCATAGGCCATGGACAGATTTATAGAGAAAATTTAACCTTAGGGGTTTGACATCTGGGCTTTCAGATTGGACACAGGTAGAGCCCCAAAGACCGACAGGAGTGGGACTGAAAGGCTGAGCTAATTTCATCACAAAGAGCACACCTAATAATCTAGGAACTTTTGATTTCCATCTGTTGACCTCAAATAGGCACTGGTAGAAGGAACATATATGCTTTTCATTGGTTATCCTCTACTTTATAGAAATAGCATATCCTTTTTTCAGATCATATATGTATTTTCATTATATTCTTTTAATAATTATATAATTTGCCAAAACAATAATAATTTTCAACACTGACACATAAAGGCTCTGTGACTTGGAAAAGTCTCTTTACTAAGTCTTCACTGCTCAAATCAACTCTTTAGGATTATAAGTTACAGATAAATGGTAAATATTTATTATTTTTCTTTTTACTGGGAAATTTGTTGTCATGTATTTTACTTATACCATAAAACTAGAATAATAATAGTTCATATATGCTATATGGTGTATAAAAATGCTCTCTTTATATCACTGTAAAGTGAATAGTCAGTATTAACACTTAATAGTATTAGTATTATTATTTCCATTTTACAAATGGTAAACCTGAGTTTCCCATGTGATTGCACTACTAAGTCTGACCCATTAAGGATCAAAGTCAAGATATAAAGTGAAACCAAGTCTCCTGTTTCTATTTTAGAAATAAGAAAATAAGTAGGAGTGAATGAAAAGAAAACAAAATAGAATAAATAAAAACTATAGTAGCTGAATCACTTGGAAGACCTCAACATATTCCCCCAGATGACCTTTTCTGTCATGTTCTCTAATAAACCTATTCAATCATAGAAGATTTTGGTATTCAGAAGGAATATTTATTATTAATAATTTTCTTGTAACTAAGGCATATCTATCCTCTATTAAGAACTACCACATATTTAGATTTACTTTACAAAGAAATAACTTCTAATTATTTAATTTTGAAAATCCCTAATTAGTGTTAGCTGCCTTTTTGCCATTTCCATGGCTAGATCATCATAACTCCAAAATATTCATTGAATTAAGGACAGGTGAGCAGAAGGCATATGTGTCCATTGTTAGTACGGTTTTATATGTGTTAAGATTATATTAATTGGAAACCCACTGTTCTGGAATTTGTAATGATTTATATAAGAACTAGCTTGAAATTTACCTTTGCAATATGAATAAAGAGTTTGCCATGCAAATTATTAGTGTAAATAAAATTTCTGGGAAAATGTTTGAACTACTTAAGGAAATAAACTCTTCAAATCATCCAAAAGTGCTTCAGAAGCACTCATTTACATGTAAACAATCGATATGTTAATTATAAATCATACAGTTCACTCTACCAACCCTCACTTCATTAGCCTAATTCTAGTAGTGGGAGGTGAACAATGAACATTATAGGCCAAAATAAGATGAATCCCAGAATGGGCACTAGAAAAGAGAAAATGTGACTCTAAGCCAAGCAGGAAATGATTGTCTCTAATGGAAATTAGCATAAGCATGGAGACCAGCTGGGTACTATGGGAATGACATAAACATTAGACTTTCCAAAAAGGAAAGGATAAAGAAAAAGGTATGTTAAAATAAAGGAGATATAGTAAATAGAAGATGCCTAGGAACTCATTGAATCCAAGAATAATTAAGGTTTAGGAAGGCTTCATTTATAACCCAGTAAAGTAGAAATTTGCAAGTAATTATTATGCTAGTTTTAGGACTGGGGAAGTGAGGTTAAAAAAAAAAAAAAAAAAAAAAAAAGAATTCTATCAGACTATCTCCAGCATCATATTATGCAAAAGGTGTCCTAGCAAGTTGATTAGTACATATATATTTATTTGATTTGATTTGATTCTAGTTAATAGAGAGAGGAGAAGAAAGAGGCAGAAAGAGAGAGAAGAGAAGGGAGAGAAGTTGGGAAGTAAGTGGCAGACATAGGGAGGGAGAAGAGGAGAGTAAATGAATGCTACTTTGGATACTCTAGATCGGTGAAATTATCCTTTATGGTTGTCCAATTTCCTTAACAGTGATTCAGTAGATTCACCAAATAATCTTAACTCATTTTATTTAGTAAGATGGTTTCCTTCCTGGAAAGAGAAGACATTGACATAGCTTTTCCAGTACAACTTTTAGTTGTATTTCTCATTTAAATAAATGGACAAGTTGGCTTTCTTGTATAAATTTTTCTCATTAAAATTTGAATAGCAGGAGGTCAATGACCCTCAATAAACGAAATTCTGTGGCTCTGAGAAATCAGTATTTAGCCTCATTTTTCTAAGTCAAATGCCTAGGTCCAGGTACTATCCTAGTACAGTTTTATTATGTAGGTTACATAACTTGTCTGAAAGTAATAAAACCTGCATTTATTTTATAAATCAATCAGTAAGTATCTATTCTGTCAGACACTATTCTAAACATTGGAAAGATGAAGACAAAAGTAGCACAGTTCCTGCTTTGAAAGACTTGACATCTGAACAGAGAGATGACAAGTGCAAATATAATTGTATATAGAGAATCTAAACAAGGAACACAAGATCGTTTTGGGAAGGAGGAAATGAGCAGCTTGGGGAGAGAGATAGAGATCAGGATAACTACATGAGATGCTTAAACTGAGTTTCATTGTCAAGTCATGAATTTCAAAAGGCAGAGATGAAGAGAAAGCCTATAAAACACACCCATGTCTCCCCCATCCTGAGCTAAACTTCTCCAAAAAGCCATTCTTCTATAGGTACCTCCAATTTCACCCTTCTTACATGTTCTTCTTAACCCCTTACATTTTGACTTCTGACCTTATCAATCCACCAAAAATGCTCTCTCCAAAATTACTAATGATTCCTTAGTTACGATATCCAATGTTCTTTTCTCAATCCTCATTCTTGATTTGTCACCAGACACTATTGACACCAGATCACTCTCCTCCCTGCTTTTCTCCTACCTATCTATTCTCTATCTCCTGGATCCTCCTCCAGGTCATACCTTCTAAATGTTAGGTGCCCCCTCAAAGTTCTGTCCAGGGAGCTCTTCTCTTATCTCTTTATATTACATCACCAGGTGAACTCAACGACTCCTATGGATTTAATGACCATTTCTCTAAATCAACTCCAATTGATTTAATTACTATCTCTATACTCATGATTCTCAAATCTACTTCTCCTGCCTTAGTCCCAGGTGACCTTGCATCTCCAACTGCTTGCAGACATCTAGAACTGGAAATTCATAGGACATCATAAACTTAATATATTCAAAACATAACGTATTATCTTTCTACCTAAGTTCTCCACCGTTTATACCTTCCCAATTATTGTGAAGGGCAGTACTATCTTCCCGGTCCCTCAGGCTCACATCCTAGGAGTTATTCTAGATTCCTCACTATCCCCAATATCCAAGCTGTTACCAAGTCCTCTTGATTTTACCTTTGCAACATCTCTCTAAAACACTCCCTTTCTTCCTCTGACACTGCATCCTTAGAATTTAAAAATGTTGATTGTTTTGTTGATTGAAATAATTCAAAACTATAGAAATAGGATAAAAGAGGAACACATGGCATTCTATGTAGGAAGGGACCAGGTTGAGACAAACTTTAAATATCAGAAAAATTATTTTTGAATCTAAAGGTGATAGGGAGCCAATTGAGTTTGGAGTAAGGGGATGCAGTGAAGGGCATTGATTGTGACATAATAAGATTAGTGTTTTAGGAAAATTACTTCAGCAGCTGTGTGGAGGTTGGAATGAAGTGGGTAGAAATAAAGTAAAGAGACATAGGAAGAAGGGGGTATCATCATAGCAGCACAGCGAAAGGTGATAAGACCCTAACCTGTGGTAGAAGTTATTTGATTGAAAAGAATGGAATATATGGGGGAAAATGTCATAGAGATAGAAATTAAAAGACCTGGAAGTGGCTTGGATACAGAGGACAAATAAAGCATAAAGAATTAAGGATGGCATTGAGGTTGGAATCTGAGTGATTAACTTAGTGATACCTTCTTCAATTTATATATACATGTATACCATACACACAATCTGTGTTTATACACAAATACATATATGTATATAAGTGTGAATACCATAAACATGCACTGTGAGTGCAAATGTGCACAATAAATAACTCTTTATATATATATATATAGATATATATATATAATGTGTGTGTTTATAAGTATATATATATGAGTTATACATAACATACAATATAAACATATTATGAGTTATACATAACTCATTATGCTTTCCTAATATATATATATATTAGGAAAGCATAATGAGTTATGTATAACTCATAATATGTATGTATTATATATACATTGTATATTATATGTATATATATATTAGTTTGGAGGAAAGCATAATGAGTTCTATTTTGAACATGATGAGTTTGTGATGCCTGTGGGGCCATAATTCAGAATTTTCAAGCTGAACTCTCCTTTGTTTATTTGATGTAATGATATTTTAAACAAAGCTTCTTATACTCTGGGTCACAATTCCATGTGGGATTGCATAATTGAATGAAATTATGATTTATTATCAGTAAATTTTTAATTTGTATACCTATTTTATATAGCCATATACCCTTTTCACATAAAAAGTTTCTCTGGGAAAAAGGGGTTCCAAGTGAAAAATATTTAAGAAGCCCTCTTTTATAGCATTTAATTTTAAGTCTAAGGTCATTGCCTTGTAGAAGCTTATTATTATTTTGTTATTGTTTCCCTATGTTTTACTTTAGGTCCCGAAGGACTTGGTTTCACTGTGGTTACCAGAGATTCCTCAATACATGGTCCTGGTCCAATTTTTGTGAAAAATATTTTACCCAAAGGAGCAGCTGTGAAAGATGGCCGTCTGCAGTCAGGGGACAGAATTTTGGAGGTTAGAATTTGAAATACTGTCCTCAGTGAAATGAAATCTTTTTCTTTTGGCTTTGAAAATATTTTCTAGTAGTTTAAATCCAAAAATAAAATTTGAAAAAATTAATAAGCAACTACTGGTCAATCCATTTTTGAAAGCCAAATAGTATGAACAAATAGTTCTAGAACATTTTCCCCTTCTCCAATATTCTTCTGTCCTATGAATGTCAACTTAAAATTAGAATAGCTCAAACTGAAGCCAAACCAAAAATTCAGGTTCACTCTGAATCACCAACTGCAAGGCCACATGATCCAAATCCCTAGCTCAAGCATCATCTGGCTTCTTTCAAGTAGGAATAAACTAAAAAGAATAAAAATTCTTATCTCCTCAGCTTGATATGTGCCAAAGTGATATCTATAACTATAAACAAGCATTACCTGGGCTAAACTGGAAATGGAAGTGTGCTGGAGATTGTGGATAAAACCACTGAATGCTGTCAAGCTTTTTTCTTAGTCATCTGTGGTGGGTCATTGTGTCTTTTAAGAAAGAAAATCCCCTTTTGCTGAACACTGGCCAACTTTGGTAAATTAAGGTGTTCAGGTGAGCTCCTCTATAATGACAAATCAGACTAGAGGTTACATAGCAATTCTGAGGTAGAAGCCAGATTAGCTTCTCCATTAGCAAATGATAGTCCATTGACTCTAAATTGAAAAAAACTTTAATAATGTCTATTAATGAAATTTATTAATGCAGATAAGAAAACATCTATTAAGCCTTTTACATGTGCAGAGCATCATGCTAAATGCTGAGGGTACAAAAGTAAAAAAAAAAATTACTCAATTCCTGCCCTCAAGTAATTTATAGTCTAGTAAAGTATTAGTACAGACACACATATATAAATAACTTAAATTCCCAGAAGTATGATACAAGCAAATAGAAGATGTCAAAAGAATGAGAGATTGGGGAGGTAAAGTGGCCTCCTCCTAAGAGAAGTAATTAAGATTTTATGAAAATAGTAGCACCTGAGTAGGGTACCCACCAGCCAGCATGTATAACAAATCCATTCTAGAAAAGAATGACTATTCATTTCTAGTGTTATAGTAGTTCATGGCTGCTCACTGATCATAATAGCATAAGAAAATGCCAGGGAGGCATTTAAAATCTGTTGGAGGGCCATACTTTGGTAGTGTTAGTTTGATTTGTTTTCTTTAATGGCATATCTCATACCAATGCATGGTAATCATGTAAGCAGTTTGCAAAATCTGTTTCTAGTAGATTCATTTTTTTATTTGCCTCTACCTACAAGCCTGATGTGTCTCAGTGTTTTGCTGCTTTTTCTCTAGAAGAAGAAGGGGTTGGAGAGATTACTTCTGAAAAGGGCTCTTTGCCCTTTTCAGATCTCTGGGGTGTGAATTTTTTTTTTAATAATAATTGTGCTTCATTGTAATTTATTTTTTTATAATCTCATATCTTTTACTTTATGCATTTAAATACATTATTCTGAAATGGGGTTCTTAGGCTTTATCACACTTCCAGAGAGAGCTATAAGACAGATGAAAGGTTAAATACCTCTGATCTAGATGATAGCAGGTATTTTAATAATTGCTCTTCCTCTGATTTCAATTTATTAGGTGAATGGCAGAGACATTACTGGTCGAACTCAGGAAGAACTTGTAGCCATGCTAAGGAGCACTAAACAAGGAGAGACTGCATCTCTTGTCATTGCTCGTCAAGAAGAAAGCTTCCTTCCTCGAGAACTGGTAATATTTATACTTCAGTCTTCTGACACATTTAAATATCTGAAAGGCTTCACTGAATTCTCACTGATTAAGGTTATAAGATTTTTGTAATTATTAATTATTAAATACTAATTAAATTAAATTAATTAAAATAAGTTAAATAAAATTAATATAATTACAAAAAATATAGTTTTTATCATGACAATTAGAGAAAAAATAAATAACGAAGGGCATTGGTCACAGTTGTGTCTATTTATTAATGAGGTTTATCAAAGATTTAAATAGAAAAGAGGCCTGTTAACAAATTTTCAGATGGTGAAAAGGTGAGAGAGTTAGTTAATAATGCATGGGATGACACCAAAAAACTTCACTAGATGAGAACAATGGGCAAAACCCATCAACCCCAAATTTAACAGGGTTAAAGATAAAATCCCACCTCAAGGTCCAAATAATCAATTGCATAATTAAAGGAGTAGCCTTAAAGTACTTTATGGAAATACCTAACACTTTTAGCTGACTACAACTCATTTTGAGTCAACAGTTTGAGAGGCAAGTTTAAGAACTAAAGCAGTCTTTAGTTGCATAAACAATCTCTTCTAATTCTACATTGACCAACTACTCACTGAAGTTTATAAGAATTTCTGGTAAACTAGAATTTTATCTAAATAAACAGTGACATAATAATGAGGTAGGTTTCTAGAAATTGTCATCTGATGATATTAAAAATGTCCAGCCCATTATAAAAGAATGGTAGACTTGATCACCGACTTTTAATATTTGAAAACTCATCACATGCAAGAAGAAAGAGATTTAATTTTCACTTTCTATATGCCAGAACTAAGACCAATGTTTAGCTTTTAGCAGTAACCAGATTTTGACTTAGAAAATTTTCTGATTTTCTAACAAATAGATCAGGTGATACTCCACACCTGAAAATGTTCAAACTGGGACTGCATAGCTCTTGAACAATTGTACTGTAGAAAGGATGAGAGGGAGAGATTTCCTGTAAGATTCCTTCCAACATCATGATTCTATGACATATTCATGTGTGTATCCTAGGTATGTAAATTTGACATCCATGACATATACATATGTATATAATTTTCCCATTATTTGAATTTTGATGGAATTGTATTTCCTTCCTAGAAGTAACATCATAGGTGTAGCTCAGCAAGGAATATTTAAAATTAATTAATTTTGCAAATATGAGACTTTGGGTAAAAAAGACATTTTGGATGTATAGTGAATTTTTTTTATAATTTTTCTCTAAAGGAAATAGATCTGATTCCTAGTCATTCAGGAAAGCAACAACTATCTAATCATGTTTTGTGATGAATATTCTTTGTAAACATAACAAAATCAAGGACTTTTTCGCAAACATTTGATACTAAGAACCTAGAAACTTTGTGGAAATATGGAATCTTATTCTTGTTTCTAATTTCTAAGTGCTAATGTATGAGAACCATAACAGCACTTTAAATAGAGGTTATCTTTGGCATGGCTCTGAGTAGGAAATACATTTTGTTGTGGTAGATGTGCAGTTTTATTTGAAAGGCTATAGTAATGAATAGGGTGCTATATGATACATCTTTGTGCTTTCTTTAAAAAGAATGGGGATGGGGGAAAAGGTATTACTTTGGTCTCTTCTTTCTTATCATGATTGATGAGCACACTTGACTTTCCAATGAGAGTCTGGCAGGATGAAGGAAGGACAGCACTTCCTCCTTTTGTCTCATCCTATCTCTTTTGAAGAAAACAAATTGTGTTTATTGTTTTCCTGCTTTGAGGCACTGTCCTCAGCTTTTTGTAAAGCAGTTTGTTTTGGCTTTTAGTTTTTCTTGTTGTTGGTTTTACGCTTAATATTCTCATCTGCAACCTACGTGTTGCATATTTTCTGACATTTCAATATCCTTCACTTCCTTGTTATTACTAAGTCTTGTAAAATCTTAACTTCTGTGACCAAGGGAGAGAGCTGTCAGCAGTCATGCAGGAAGTTCCAATGTAGGTCTGTGTCTCTGATGTGACCTTCCATCATTCCCCAGCCATAGCCTCCATTTCCTGGACATTTTCCTGACTCGGGACCTAAACTGAAGTATGTTGAGCTAGTACATTTCCTGCTTTGATATTCTCCTCATATTAACTCAACCTGAGGACCACACAACATATTTAACAAGCCTTATTTTCATTAGAGGAAGATTGTGTGACAAAACACTAAGATGAATTAAAAAATTAGCTGTCCCCAACTAACCCTTTTACTCAAAGTGACTTACCCAGAGTCTAAAAATCTTTTCATTTTCATATATTCTGGCAACTGATTGGTGGTGTTTTGTGCTCAGAGAGAGCATTTGGGTAGTAGAAATGAAAGAAAAGAGTGTCAGTTAATAGAATTGTAAGGTGGAACTGATGTGTCTGGATCTCCACTCGAAGGGAAAAACTCTACTATTTCATCAGTGGTTTGGTGTAGTCTAGTCTGTGAAGGATATGTCTAGTTCTTTTTTTCTTTGATACCTGTAATTTTTTCACTTCTTTCTAATGGCACAAATCAATCTGTCTCCTTCCTCCTCTTTTTATCTCTACCCTTTTTTTTAGTTTCTTGATCTCTTACCTACTTTTAATTTTATTATTCAAAATATTTTGTCTTTAAATTTAAGTGATTAAATATGTGAGATTTTTGAAATATTTAAAGAGGAAAAACAGATGATTTCTCATTACATTAAGGTATGTATGTATCTATGCATATAATCATACATTTATGTGTTTTTTATGTGTGGCTGTTGCTTTCTCTTGATGGGTAGAGAAGGATCCCCTGTCATCCCTTTGTTAACCCCTCTTTGCTAATGTTTCATTTTCTAACCTGCTGTCTCATTTAAAATTATCCTAAAAATCACAGCAACCCCTGGTGGGTAAAACGAGCCGTAAAAATTTCAAATGTATTTATAATTTCTCCCTGCCATGCTTGCCTGCTATTAAATTCTGGCCTCTGCAAGACGGATTAACTATATTTCAAGTGAGCAAGTTGTTCCCGCCTGGTGTGATAGAGATCCAAGAGGTACCATATTTGTCATGCTGATTTGACCTTCACTTAGGAAGATTGCTTTTGCTTTGAAAGAAAGATGCACAGGTGGTGGCTTCCTTAACAAGGAGAATGCTTTGTGAATTCAGATGCAGCTGCCATGCTTTCTTGGGCCAGAGGACTGCCCTCACAAATCTTAGGTAGCTCAGGAGCATTCATGTTTTTATTCAGTCTGTTTGTGGTTAACATAAGAGAGACCTGGCAGACATCATGGATGCCAAAATCTTTTAATGTCATAAATCACAGAAAAATAAGGCATGGAAGAATTTAAATGAACCCTCTTTATCTAATTCATTATTTCATTTTTCCTAGTTATTTAAATGCAACTAGCCATTGACCTCTGATTTATGGTTTCCCAGGGACACTGAAGAAGGATATGCAGAATATTTTCTATTTGGTGGTGAATAAGAGAAATTAAGGGCAAGTTTTGTGAATATTTTCTCCATTTAGAAGAAAGGAACAAGAATACAAGTTAAAACCAAGATAACATGTTTTATATGAGCTGATGAATTGTCAATACACTTATTGCCACCTTTTCTTAGTATTTTGAGGTTTTCTCAAATATGACAGAGATTCTGACTTAGAAGATATTACAGGCTTCCCAGATGAATTAAGTAAATTCTCTTTATTATTAAGTACATCAAATCTATGTTAGAGGCAATATTTCTGCTCCTTTTCTTCAAAGCAAGCAAAAGGCATTTATAAACAAAAATATTCTTAGGTCACTTAAAAAAGTCACAAGCTCTGTGTAGCTCAGTTAACTCCACAAGCGACAGACAGGTTGTCATCTGCATCAGTGGAGAAAGATTTTCAAGATGAAGAAATCACAGATCCTTCAGCTATCATTCTTACTTTCTGGTTCTCCTTCCTTGTCTATTAGAATTCTTGCTAAACTGGTGCCTGGAATAGGATATTGTAAATTGTAAACTCTTTATATATAATTTCCTTCTCCCTGATCCCTTGAGCCTCCTAGGGTTCATTAGATTGGCAGGGAGGGATTGTCCTTTCCCTTCTTCTGTCCCAACTGTGTAAATCTTTTGGGAGGAGGAGGTATAGCTGCTATAACAACCTGAATGAGTGAGCATCTCCAATTACAATCCTTCAGTGAGAAAGAGGACTTTCTATTAGCCATCTAGTTGAGCTTGTCTTACATGTGTTGTTTAATCCAATTAGAGTAAGTTCTTAGAGAGCTACAGCTCTTGTTTTCTTTTTCTTAATTTTTCTTAATTTTTTCTTAATTTCTTATTAAAAAATCTTAATTTTTTTCTTAATTTCTTAATTTAATTAAAAATTAACTCATCTTTTAACACATTGGCTTATAATACACTTAGGAAGATGGATGATGCATGTATGTATATGTGACGTGGATGTGAGAATTCTTTTAAAGAAACATTTTAATAGTGAAGAGGAATGAACTGAACTGAGATGCAGTAATTGCTTTGCTGCTTTAGGGGCTCCCAGCATTGCTCATGCCCAACTCTGACCCTTAGAAGACTCTAAAGATTTCCTTGGGTACAGGTACAAAGGCAGTTATCTGGAGTCACCAATATTGGCATGGCAATGGCAGAGAAAAAGTATTCTGGCTTTTTGCAGTTCAGCATTATTGAGATATGATTTCATATGACTATGTCATCTCATTTCTCTACCTATCACTGTGATCCCATGCAATAAATTATGGTGTGGCTCCCTAGTGCCTCTATGATCACTGAAAGAGCACCAAAGTTAGTCCAAGATTTAAGTCTGAATCTCTATTTGCTATTCAAAAGCTGTATCATGTTGGATTAGAAATTGTACTTCCCTTCTTGGAAAAATGAAGTGATTGGATCAGCTGATCTTTAAAACCCTTTCAGGATCTATGATTTTCATACCTAACTTCCCATGAAGACAGAGATCTCTAACAACAATTAATATTTATTCGAGTAGTTCAAAATATCCCCAATGACTATATAATATATCAAGTTAAATCATGTTAAGGTAATCACTGTGAAAACATTTAGACAGGTAAGTCAAATAGTGGTCATATACTAAAAATAACAATAATATTTTGAAATTGCAAAACACTTCCGACATTCAACACTCTGAAGTCAGAAATTCATATTATTTTCCTTTGTTGCCTTATGGGCAACTCAGGATAAGAGACCATAAGAAAGATCCCTCATCACACAGACAGTATGTGGTCTAGGATTTGAACCAAAGTTGCTCTCATTCTCCTAAATCTCCTAACCTCTTGTAAGACAAGGTAAAATTGATTGCAAAAGAATATATGCTATTTAATATTTTTAGATTTGAAGACATTGAAAATTTTTTCAAGTTCTGGTACCAGAAACTTTATAGAATAGAAATGATGCTGCAAATAATGTCAGTTTTATTAGATAAGTCATGCTAGGTGGATTATCATAGCTATTCCAATTTCAGTTGAATTCAGTCAAAGTTAGGATTAAATTTTTGAATGACTGCTTTGTTTTTCTGAGTGCACTTCCATTTTGATGTGGAAAATATTCTGTGAAAATTTCAGGCACAATTGAGTTGTGCCTCTTTTGGCGAGTTGCCCCCTTTTTTGGCAAGGAGCCAGTGCTGAGTACAATTGAGTTACACAACTCAATTACACCTGATTTATTTAGGCAAACTCAATTGTACTTGACTTTTTGAAGGCACAACTCAATTGTGCTTTGAAATTTCCACACTCAATTTGATTGTGCTCA
Source organism: Sminthopsis crassicaudata (assembly GCF_048593235.1). Lineage (NCBI taxonomy): Eukaryota > Metazoa > Chordata > Mammalia > Dasyuromorphia > Dasyuridae > Sminthopsis > Sminthopsis crassicaudata. Next base: position 78,520,635 of record NC_133619.1, on the reverse strand, counting down.
AAATTTGCCATATGCAAGCTCATACCTTGTAGATTCACACACTTGCCATAGGGAGACCCAGTGGAAAGTCTCTAAAGATTTGATTGGCAATATTTTTTTTTCCTGTAGTCTTTCCATTTTTGCCTACTCAAATACTCCTTGACTCTCATCTTCCTTTTCTACTTCCATAAGATAAATGTTTCTTGCATAATAATCATTGAATAAATGAATATAAAATGGCTTCCTTAAAATAGTTATCCTTAAATATGCTGTCTTTGCAATGGACCCTACTTCCAAGAGAACATTGACTAGGCCAAGAATTTTAAAGCACTTGGGGAACATATCATTCTTCAGTGAGTGCTAATGTCTACCTATTTACTTTAAAAAAGTAGATTAAAAACAAGACAAATATAAAATAAATTACTTACTAGATATTATATAAGGTCTTTTTTTTTAATTTGTCAAATGGAAACTTTGAGAAACTTAACCTTTTTGGTTCATTGTCTTAATCATCAAAAATATTTATTTGACTTCACTTATTCATTGAAAGCATTTTAAGGTGCTTCCTAAATAACTCCTTCCTGGCCCCTCTCCTGATTCTAGACTTCACTACCCAGTAGCCATGAGGGTACCTAATTTCTCTATTCTTTTTACATTCATTTTCTTCCTCCATTGGAAAGGAAATTCCTTGACAATAGGGATTATATTTCTTTTTGTCTGTGTTTGCATAGTAACATTGTTTAGCAAAGTGTCTAGGTCTTACTAATGTTTAATAAATGTTGACTTGACTCAGCTTGATTTGAAGTATAGACACAGTTTGTTCTGGGCATTTAGGAAAGTCCCTCCCTGCCCTCAAGGAACTTACTTTTTACAGAAGAGAAACTACATGTATATAGAAAACTGAATTTTAAAGTCTGCAAAGTAATTTCTGGAAGGAGTAAAGTAGCAATTGGGGTGGTCAGGATCAGCTTCCAGTAGGAGGAAGCACTTGAGGATGGCTTAGGGATTCTTTGAGTAGGAGGAGAGGGGGAAATATCTTCCAAGCACAGGGGATGGTTTATCCAGTAGCTTGGAGACAGGAGTGAGGAACAACATATTATTTACTAATGGAATGATTCTGTTATTAGAATCAAGGGTGGACTTTTACCCTTGCTAGTTTTGTGACCTTGAGATCTTTGGGAAACCCACAAAAAACTCTCAGAGCTTAAATTTTCTTTGTAAAATGAAATTGTTAACATTCCCAATGCCTGCCTAGCAGATCAAATGATATAATGTCTACAAAGTGCTTTGTGACTGCTGCAACCCCTGAAGAAAAGTGAAGAGTTCTATGACAATGTGCTATTAATTTTTAATAGCCAAGTAATAGAATATAAGTTCATAATGTTATCTTATTTCTTCAGTCTCTTAGAAATACTTAAACTTGGAAGGAAATGGTGTTTCAGTCAACACACCTTATTTTTATAATTGATACATGTTCTGCCTTATTGAAAGAGGTGAAAGAAGTTCTTACTATATTACTAGATATTATGGCTTCTGATTACAACTGTGTTACCTTTATAGGAATCATCTCTGTAGTGTGAGAGTGACCCCAGGTTCTTAAAAGACCTTGCATAGAATTCAGGCTCTCTCTAATTCTACTAAAATGCCCAGCAATGATACTGTAATGAAATGTCCATAGTCCAAGTTAAAGCAGAGGGAGAGGGGTGTGTGTGTGTGTGTGTGTGTGTGTGTGTGTGTGTGTGTGTGTGAAAGAGAGAGAGAGAGACAGAGAGAGAGAGAGAGACAGAGACAGAGACAGAGAGACAGAGAGACAGAGACCGAGACAGAGAGAGACAGAGATTGAGAGAGAGAGACAGAAAGAGAGAGAGACAGAGACAGAGACAGAGAGAATGTGTGTGTGCGTAGTTGTGTGTGATGGATACATCTCTGGCAATCTGATGGAGCATAGGACATCTTCGGAGAAAAAGATTTTTCATTCCATAAAATAAAATACATAGAATGACAAAGGCAATCAATTATATTAAAATATTATTTTCAAACCTTATTATAAACAAGTAAGGTCATAGACTCCTAAAAGTTTATCATAGATTGCCAGATTAAGAACTCCTGGAATTTGAGAGACTTACCAATTAAAATGATGGCATTTCTTGTTTCTTTAAAACAGTTTCAAGAGCCTATGAATTTTTGGTGGGATAGGTACCCATACCCATAAACTCATGGCCTTGTCAAGCATCGATAATGTTACAAAAGATCCTGATGATTATCAGACTTGTTTTGGTAGCCATGACTAGATAGTTTAGGGAGATGTAAACACTTTTGCAGTATTTCAGACAATTTGAGTAAAATCATGTTGTCTGTGTTTTTTTTTTTTAAGATAATGCCCCAGATTCCTAAGATTAGATCCACTTTTATACAGTAAGATGCAAACTTTGTTCATGGTTAGTGTCATTATTTGGGTTCCTAGAGTGCTAAGAAATAGAAGATTTTGTGAATTTATGTATTTAAGCAGATCATAAAAGTGGCATCATGACCAACCACAGACTATATCCTCCTTATTATCCAGTTAGCCAAATGTTACCAGTAATTCATGCCAGCTGTTGACATGGAGCAGCTGGATAAGGAGTTGGTTACAAAACTCAAGGGATGACCTTGATTTGCTTAATTACCTCTAGACTACAGGCTGGCCTGTGATCAGTGCATTTGTAAAGGTGCATTTGGTGTAAGATAAGGAAATGTGTTCATTTTCTAAAGGATGTTTAAAGATTAGGAAAAATAACTGGCTTAACTGATTGTGGCTGGCTTTTCCAGCTGTTATCAAAGTAAATACAGCACATGGGAAGCTGCCACTATGGCCCATTTCATTTTGAAAATCTACTTAGAGGCTTGATCATGTTTCATCTGCCTGTTTTGCAGAGGGAAAAATGTGTGATCTTTATCATTAAAAGAAATCAGCTTGAAGATCATTTCTTTTTTCCTTCAGGTTGATGAAATAAGGGTAGCCACTTAAATAGCAATCTGTTGCCACTTAACTCCTCCCATGCCGTGTCCCCATAGATTCTATGGGTAATGGCTTTTAAATATGTTCTCGTTATTTTTAATGAGTGCATAGAGCATAGGATGCATAATGCAGAGTTAGTTGAGCACCCTTTCGCTAAACTTGTCACAAATAATAAAATGCAGAATGGGTTAAGAGGTGTGTTTTTTTTTCCCCAAGATTTGGCCATTATTTAATACAAGCAGTAAAGTGTTACTACCACAGAATTCATTTTTAACTGCCCAGCTCTCAGTTATCAATTCTTATGCTTTTCTTCATTTGCCTGGATCCCCTGTGCAGTCTCAGATCTTTCTCCCCCATCTTCTTCCTTTAAAAGAAAAACTTGCAAATAGTAAAAAGAACTGAGATCATTTAATACTGTGATATTTCAATTTCCTTTAAATCTGTACATGATGTCAGATTCTTCTAAGATAAGACATGTTCAATTATGGTTTTAGTGCCACTTACTGAGTTATATGGAGGATTTTTATCCCTTAGTCATTCTTTAATTAATTCTGTATATTTTTAATAGCATCGCAACTAGAAGAGTCATGTTTACCAGTTGGAAATGTGGCTCTAAGCTTCTTTGCCCCCACCCCTGCCTTCTCAATATAGGTATCACCATGTACAAAATGTACATGCTGCTGAGAATTGTCTACAAAGTAGCTACTTCTTTCTGGTCATTCATCTTAAAATGAGAGAGAGATGTTTATGAAAGAAAAATATTTTGGTTTGTGCCATCACTTTTTGTAATGGCCAGAAACTGGAAACTGAATGGATGCCCATCAATTGGAGAGTGGCTGAATAAATTGTAGTATATGAATGTTATGGAATATTATTGTTCTGTAAGAAATGACCACCAGGATGATTTCAGAGAGGCCGGGGGAGACTTACATAAACTGATGCTGAGTGAAATGAGCAGGACCAGGAGATCATCATACACTGCAACAACAAGATTATATGATGATCAGTTCTGATCGATGTGGCTCTCTTTAACAATGAGATGATTCAAACCAGTTCCAATTGTCCAGTAATGAAGAGAGTCATCTACACCCAGAGAGAGGACTATGAGAAATGAGTATGGACCACAGTATAGCATTTTCACTCTTTCTGTTACTGTTTGCTTGCATTTTTGTTTTTCTTCTCAGTTTTTTTTCTTTCTTTCTAGAACCAATTTTTCTTGTGCAGCAAGATAACTGTATAAATATGTATACATATGTTGGATTTAAGGTATACTTTAACAAATTTAACATGAATTGGATTACCTGCCTGCTAGGGGAGGGGATGGGGGGAAGGAGAGGAAATTTGGAACATAAGATTTTGCAGTGGTCAATACTGAGAAATTACCTATGCATGTGTTTTGTAAATAAAAACTATAATAACAATAATAAAAATAATAAGAAAGAAAAGTATTTTGTATCCAAGCCAACCAACAAATTGGAAACTGAGTCAAAGAATTAGAAACTGAGGGAATGCCCATCAGTTGGGGAATGGTCGAACAAATATATAAATGTGATGGAATACTATTGTGTTGTAAGAAATTATAAAGAGGATGCTTTCAGACAAAACTGAGAAGACTTGTATGGAGTGATAATTTGGATGAAGTGAGCAGGATCAGAATTTATACAATATTATAAAGATGATCCACTTTGGAAGACTCAATAACTCCCATCAACACAGTGATGAAACACAATTCCAGAGGACTTTATGATGAAATATGTCATCCACTTCCAGATAGAGACATGATAGACTCAGAGGCAAGACTGAAACTTTTTTTTCTTCCTTTTCTTGGACATAATTAAAGTGGGAGTTGTTTTGAATGAGTATACATATTTTAAAGCATTGTTTGGTTGTTTCCTTTTTAAAACTTTCTCAATGGATAAAAGACAGGGAAGAGAGAGCGAGAGAATACGATCAAAAATTAAGTGAAATTTAATTTTTTAAAATTAGCTACCACCTTAGCCCAATTTAATAATATCACTTCCCCTCCAATCACAATAGAGACAGCTCAGGATCCTCAAGACACCTAGGGATAGGAGAACCTCCAAACCTATCTTTTAACATTCTGATTTATTTCTTGCCATTAAAGATCTTGACATTGTTAAATGATTCAATATCAGAAATTGCTATGGGTTATCAGTGGAAATGATACTAAAGAAAGTGATTGCCATCTGTTTTGCCATTGTACCTTATGACCAAGGACTATTCTACATGATTTGTAGGTGAAAACTTCTATATATAATATGTTACCTTAAATTAGAAAACATGTTTCTTAAAACTAATAATAAATTTTGAAGGGGATATGGGAAAAATTGTTGGTGGAGTTGTGAAATATTGATCCAATAGTCTCACTACTGGGTCTATATCCCAAAAAGATCATAAACGAGGGGGAAAGTCCCACATGTGCAAAAATGTTTGTAGTAACCCTTTTTGTAATGGCAAGAAATTGAATGGATGTCCATTAGTTGTGGAACGATTGATTTAAGTTATGGTATATAAATGCAATCGAGTAAGAAATGATAAGTATGCTGATTTCAGAAAAACCTGGAGGGACATGAACTGATGCTGAGTGAAGTGAGCAGAACCAAGAGAACATTGTACACAGTATCAAAAAGGTTATATAATCAACTGTGATAGACTTGGCTCTTCTCAACATTACAGTGGTTAAAGGAAATTCCAATAGACTTGGAATGGAAAATAGAATCCATATCCAAAGAGAAAACTATGAACACTAATATGGATCGGGATATAGTATTTTCACCTTTTCTGTTTGTTTTCTCATGTTTTTTTCTCTTTTGGTCTGTTTTTCTTTTTTTGCACCCACATAACAAATATGAAAATATATTTAAAAGAATTGTACATATTTAACTTATATCAGATTGCTAGTTGTCTTGAGAAGGCCTTGAGATAGAAAAATTTGAAACATAAAGTCTTAAAAAAATGAATACTGAAAACTATCTTTACATGGAATTTAGAAAAATAAAATACTATTGAAAATTTTTAAAAATTAAGAAAAGAAAGAATGCATGCTCTTTAAGAGCATCCTTTGTGACCATATCTGGGGTTTTGTTGGCAAAAATACTCAAGTGGTTTGCCATTTCTTTCTTTAGTTCATTTTACAAATGAAGAAAATGAAGCAAACTAGGGTAAGTGATTTGCCCAGGTCACACAGCTAGTGTCTGAGGTTACATTTGAATTCACAAAGGTGAAAGACTTCCTGACTCTAGGTTTGAGTCAATGCTCTCGCCATTGTACTACCCAGTTGTTCTATACTCTCTACAAACCTTTTAAAAATATAAGTTACTTATTAAGTTCTATATCCATATATATTTGTTATTTATACAACTTCTATTTTTCTTCCTCTTTGGAATTCTTTACCCTTGTGTTTTCTTTAGCTAACTTACACTGTAGAATTTAATTCCACCGAATCTTGTTCTGCCAATTAAATCCCTTGAGGTCATTTTCCCAAAATCTAAATTATATATCAGATTATATGCAGTTTTTTTTTCCTTTTGCTATATCAAAGATCTTATACAGAAATCATAATTTCTTTTTATTTTCCCTTCATTTTCACCCCAGTATCTTGTACCTCTCTGTTAACAAGAATCAGATCTACTATAAAATTTCCTTTTATTGGTTTCACCACTTTGTTGTTGTTTAATTTTAGTTGTCTTTTTCTCTTAGTCACATTCATTTCTGAATATACTCCCTTTCTATTCCCCCTTCAATGAGGCTCCTATCACAACAAAAATTAAAAAACAAAAACAAAACAGTATGCCAAATTCAGTTGACACATTGATTGCCTATGGAATATCCTATATTCACTCTGTTGTTCTTTTTTTAATAGTTTTTGTTGTTGTTATCCTTATTTTGTCTTCAGTTTCATTTCATTGTTCTTCATATTTATATTGTTATAGTCACTTTATATAGTATTTGGTTCTCTTCATTTCACTCATGTCAGTTCATATAAGTCTTTCCATATTTTCTGAATTATTCATATTCATCATTTTTATGGTGCAATAATATTCTGTTTTATTGATGTATCACAATTTGTTTAGCTGTTCCTCATCTGTGGGTTTCTATTTTGTTACCAATTCTTAGCTACCACAAAAAGTGCTGCTATGAATATGTTGTTATAAATTATACTTTCAAAAAATAAATAAATAAATTCCACTTTCCTCTACCTTTTAAGGGTTAGAATTTTCAGTAAGATGGGTCAGAAGGTTATCAACTGCTCTGCATTTGCTAGAGATCTTTCCAGAGGATATCTGGGTAATTTAACTCTTTCAACACTAGTATATCATGAGTTTTGCAGGCTTATGATGTTTTCCAAATTCTTTCAGTTTTCCTCCCTAGCTAGTCTGTAATATACTTAGATGACAAAATTGCTTCATTGATCTCTATCTTAGTTCTTTTTCTCATACTTATTCCCAGTAGTCCTTATATTTCTTCAGATACCTTCTTGATATAAATTGTTTTTCCAACTTTGTGATGAAAACTTTGTATAGGAACTAGGGATACAAGTACAAGAAAATCTCTATTCTCAATGAATTAACATTTTATTGGGCGATTCTGGATATCTAAAATGTACATGCAAAATCAATATAAAGAAAATAAATACAAGATAAATAGGGAGAAGTAAAGCAAGGATAATTGATAATCTAGAAATGTTTCATACAGATGTACTTTCAAAGTAAACATAGACAAAATAAATACAAGTTAGATAGGGAGAATAAAAGCAAGAAAAATTAATAATCAAGAAACGTTTTATGCAGAAGTCAGTATTGCAAATTGAGTTGTGCAGAAAGTGATGTATGAGTTGTTCCTTGTAGGATAAAGGTGTCAAATTCACTGTTCACTGGAGTATAACCTGAAGCATATTAAAATATAATTAGGAAATTTTAACAGACTAAAATCTACAAAGATAATGTTAATTTGTGCTTTTTAAGTCAGTAAGAATCTTCAAGGATACAATTATATTTCAGTCCAACACTACTGATGTAGAAGTTAGTGCTGTTGATGGTATCTTGAAGGAAGTGAGGAAGAGGAAGTAGAAGCGAAAAGAAATGGGGCATAGCCAATGGAAATTTATGGAGATGGAGATGAAGTGCTGTTTGTAAAGAATGGGTAAAAGACTAATTTGCCAGGATCATAAGATCATAAGTAAGAGTTATAATTAGTCAGTCAATTAACAAGTACTTATTCTGTACCTACTGTGTGTCTGATAATATATTGAGTACTGTGATCACAAATGCAATGAATGAATCACTCCTGACCTGTTATACAGAAAGATAGGTTGGGGCCAGGTTGTAACAGAGTAAAAGGGGACTTTTAAAATAGAATCTTCAGCAAATGATTACTTCTCCACAAAACTCCTTAACATCTAGATTCTGTAGCTTTCTGTAAAAACAATTAATCACATCAACCTCTTCAAAATAGATGTGTTAGACCCTTGGCATGTGCTTGCAGTATAATTATTAACTTGATAATTTTATGTACAATGTAGGCACAAAAGGAAATCAAACACAAACAAAAGCTGTTGAGCATATCAAGTTGGTGGATCTACATAACAGTGATTTTTATTTCCTATAATATAATGATGGAACATTACTACATGGCACTGAAATGAGCCTGTCCTTCCTTTGTGTTATTGAGTGTGATGGAACAAACTGTGTAATTTGTCATAGTGGCTAACTTAATAACATAAACCAGTATTTGCATGTCCCCTCAATTCCGCCTAGACAAAGACATCTAAGATCTACTTAGGAGAAAAGTGGTGGCAAAAACTATAAACAACCAAGTAGCTTACTTTCACACTGAGAGCCTTTCTGTCAGATAGCGATTCAGATTTTGCTCTTTAACCTGTTGGGTTTCTTGCAGAAAAGAATAGCGACAGCATGTAAATGTCTTACTTCCTTCACAGGCCTTTGAAAATAGAATGCTCCCAAGCCCAATGCCTCTTGCTTTCAGCTTTCAATAGCACTCAAGGGAGTTGGCATCTCTTATCAGAAGTGAACAGCCAGGCAAGGGGCAGCCATCACATTGAGAGGCCATGAAAGTGTACTGGTCAAGGGCACTAGGCAGGTAGTGAAAGGCCTCTTGCTAGGTTAAACAAATACTATTTCCTTCCTGCTTTCAGCAGGAGCTAATTTTTTTTTAAGCTTCTCTTTTGGCACAAGAACAATAGGGATGCATAAGGCCGTTCTTCCAGGGAGGGAGATGTGCATTAGATTATCATAAATTCACGGATTAAAAAGTGCAGTGGTCAATGAGAACAGGCGTTTTTAGATGAAATAAAAGGTTTAATTGAAAGTGCTGTCCCCGGGGAGGTAGAAGATTGAGCACCGTATTGAGTAGACATTAATTACCATAGGCCAGACAGTGGAAGAAATTAAAAGGAAGATCATACCATCTTTTGAAACTATCCAAATCTGGTTTTCTTAGAATGGTTGGGATTCTTGTCCTGTTTAGGAAAAAGATAAAAATGGAAAACTCATTTTTATCTTTTTCCATATTTTTTCCATATAACCAATTAGTATTCCTGGAAAGTTATAAATACAGCCAGCCAGGTATGGAATTTGCTACAGTACTTGCTGTGAGTACAGAGCCCATCATTTTCTTAGGAGGCTATAGATATGTATACAGATGTAATATTAAAATAAGCATCATCTAATCATTAAGTTTTTCATTTTTATCATATAATAGATTGCCTATGCAACTGGCTAGGCCCAAAGAGGTTCATTACCTAGTTGGTTGGCTGAAGGGTGATGAAATTTTGGCTTCATTAGCTCTCAAAAGACCAAATGCTAAGACATGAGAATTCCTAACAATGGAGAAAGTACCCCAGATAATCAAATCACAGATCCCTGAAATATTGTGTTCTTGAAGAATAAAATCATATTTTAATGATATCGTATATGAAATTTTCAAGCACTAAATGCCAGCTAGCATCATCAACATCATTATTGTTATTGTCCAAAATCATTTCTAAATTGCAAAATTCTAGATTTTCCTTCTCAAGTAATGATTCAGCTAGTTTGTTGGCTCTGGGTGTATGTTTTCTTCTTCAGAGAAGAGAAATTAGCAAATCTTTCTCTGGAATCAGGATATAAGGACCTCATTAAATAACTAAACCAGTGTGTTTTATCTTATTAAAATATCATGCATATCTCTTTATTCAATGTCTTGCTTTGGGGGTGGCCAAAATAATGGGACAAAATTTCCATAGTGACAAAGGTTGAAATAAAAGACTGCCTTTTCAAGAACAAATTTATTCAAACCCCTGACTTCTTCATTCATGTCAAATAAACTAAAAAAAAAAATGGCATACACTTTCATGAATTTGATATATAAAGTGTTGGAAAAGACTGATAAGACTCAATTGAGACTGAACATGTCAAATTGTTTTAAACAGGATACAGTACTGAAATTAACAGCAGCACACATCCATTTAATCACTTAATTCTATTCAGAGTGCAGTGCTATGCCCATGATAAGATATCAAGTTTAGATAAAACATACTATTTGCCTTCATAGAGCTTGTAGTCATTTGAGAGAAAAATTATTCAAATCAATTTCTATTTTGAGGCTAAGTACACCAGGGAATTTACTTGATGATCTCTTTTGGCCAGTTTTTGTAGGCGTTAGATAAGATGCATTCTGAGTTTCAAACTTGGAGAATTATTATGTCAAAGTTATTTAAACATTGAATTAGCTGCCAAATATTATGAGCTATCATAATAAAATAGGCACAGAGGACAGTATAACTCCACCCCACATCAAGATTTCATAGTCGATGGGATATCCAGGACTGCCAAAACAAATGCAAGATCTTAGAAACATTTGCAAATTATTTCCTTCCACAGTTCAGTCATTCATCAGTTGGGCATCACAGAACAAACATGTTATAATTATTAAGAATTAGATAACATATCAAATCATACTGTTCATATGCATAACAGAAATAAAAGAAAGCAGTATCCCTTTATTGCTTTTGTACTTCCAAAAAGTACAACTTAATATATAAATGCCTTTTGATGCAGATATTTTTGATGAAATGTTATCTGTAAAGTACATTGCAAGATATTCTGTATTGCACAGGAATTCAACTAATAGTCCTTTAAGATGTTTTTGTATTAGTAAAGATTTTATCTACTGAAAGATTAGACATATCTTTAGTTTAAAGCTAATGGAAAGCAAATGGAACAGAGCACCTGTACCTGTGGAATATAAAAAGATCTTAAGGGAGGACAAGAGTATGAGTACATCATCTGTGGGAGACAAGTGCAAGACTTACTTTAAGGGAGAAAAACATAGACAGAATATGCTTTGTACTTATGGGGAAACTTCCAAGTTGATAAGATTATAATTTCATTGAAGGATAAATTTGTTTACATTTAATAAGACATCGTAACTCTAGTAACTGAAACAAGTAGTTTTTTCTCTTCTATAACTAATTATACTTTGCATCAGTTTATCAATGACAGTCTATTGAAATTGCTTACATCATCTTCTTTGTAGCCAGCAGTTAACTTTTTGAACAGTTGAAAGTAGCATAAAATGTTTGAAAATTGTAATTACTGTATTAACATGGAATTAATATAAATACTTTGAAATAATTTCATTCACTGTTTACTGTTATAATGGTACAAAGTTGCCAATATGATTGAAGTGATGTATCTTTAATAGTTCCTCCTAAAATCAGCAATATATGAAAATTGTTTCTTGATTCTTAAGTTTGGGTATGGAGGCAACTAGGTGATTCAGTGAATAAAACATTGGGTATAGAGTCAGGAAGTGCTGAGTTCAAATGTGGCTCTAGGCACTCACTAGATGTGTTACTTTGAGCAAGTCATTTTACTTCTGTTTGCCTTGATCTACTAGAGAAGAAAATGGAAAACCACTACAGTAATCTTTAAAAAAGAAAATCCCATATGATGGTCACAAAGAGTTGGCTAAGACTGAATGACTTAATAACAAATGTGTGCATGTAGTAGTAATGAAGAAGTCAGAAGCTTGCATAAATTTGTTTTTGTCAAGGAAGTCTTTTATTTCAACCTTTGTTACTATTTGTCCCATTATTTTTAGCCACTCCTAAAACAAAACGTTGACCAAAGAGATATATATATGATATTTTAATAAGACAAAACATGCTAGTTTTGCTATTTAATGAGATCCTTATGTCCTGATTCCAGTGCTGCTTATTTTCTTATCTGAAGAAGCACAGAGCTAACAAATAAGCTTGATTCATTATTTGAATAGGAAAATTTAGGAATTTGACACATACACACACTCACACTCACACACACACAGAGACAGAGACACAGAGAGTAGCAGAGAAAATATGAATACAAACATTACAAATAAGGAAGAAAACAATAATTAAATAATATAAAATTCCTTTCTCCTGTATAATCATGCAAATGCCTAAAAAAAGTAGAAGTCTTCCTTCATAATATAAGATCAAATGAAATTTGAGCTGCCATGACATACATACAGGAGATTCTTTTAGCCATGAATTGAATTGTGAATGTTCTCTTGATGATTCTCTGAAGCACATTTAACTTTGGTGGAAAATAGTGAGAAACCCATTTAGTTAGGGGAAAAAAACCCACTGACACTACATCTAGCAAAATATTGATTACAAATGTGCTGAACTTTTAAACTTCTTGTAATTACGTTCTGAAAAAATCACCGATTTTTACAGGAATTAAGGCTATATAAATTGCTTCCTTACTTCCTGGTCATGACTCCAGTACATAGAGCAGTAAGAAAGGACAGTATTTAAAAGACAAAGACAGGATGAAGAGAAATGTAACATGCATTGTATCATACAGCAGTTTAAACTTGTTCCTCATTTCTTGGAACCTTTTTACTCTTGACCTGGGTTCCTTGTTGTGTTTTTTTTTTTTTTTAAATAATTATAACAATGTAATTGGTTTCCTTTATAATACTCTTTATTTTATTTTATGCATTTAAAACATTTTTTAAGAAAGGAACTTAGACATTATTTGCAAAGGGATGTAAAATTTAAAAAAGAATTCCTGCTCTATAAACTCTTTTGGAATATCTCAGAACATAAAAGATGGAGGAAACAGCAGATCCTCTTAGGGTTCTTCATTGGCCCCAGAATGATGCACATTAATAAAATGTGCCAAAATGAAGCTTTGCCGCACTTGTCTAGCAATCAGTAAAAGAAAACTGATGTGTAGTCAGAAGTGCTCCTGGTTTTCTGTCATCAGTCCATTTCTTGAATGGAGAACATTCTTGAATAGGAGTACCCTAAAGTGCATCTGTATATCAATTATGAATTTTCCCCTATACGCATTAATGCTGTATGGATATGTGCTGTGTCTTATTGTAGAGTTGGCATGAAAAGGACTAAAGTGGGGTTTTGATGAGCCCTCATTCCCCAAATAACTTTATATTTTATAGCCACATTAATTGATAATTTTAATAAGCTAATTGATTTCATTATATTATGAAAAGGAGTTTTTTTATCTCACAAATGTCTTATAACAAATATGCTAGGAATATTTTAAATGACTCATAGAAAAGACAATCATTATGAATTTAAAATGTTAACCATAGAGTCTCTATTTGAGATTTAGAATTCTTTCTTTTTTATAACATATAAGTGACTACTCATTAGTCAGACTTATAGTATATGTAGCCTGGACCTCATTCAAATGGAGAGAGTGAAAGCATTATTCATTAATAGACATTTATTAAGCATCTATGTTCCAGGCTAAGCACTTAGGATACAAAATGAGGTTAAAGATAATTCCCTCTCCTTAAGGAGTTTACTGTTAAATGTGGAAGACAACATTCAAATGAATATATACAACAAGCTATATTCAGGCTAAATAAGAAATAATTAATATAATAAAGGTACTAGATTAAAAGGAATTTGAAAAAGCTTTGTATAAAAAAATTCGAATTCTAACTGGGATGAAAGGCAGGGATTGTAGGAAGAATTTTGGAGGGAGCAGAATCTGGGCAACAACCTAGAGCCAAAAGATGGAGTACCTTATACATGGAACAGCCAGGAGAAGATCAAATGAACCATGTGTGGTGGACAATATAGAGTAAGAATATGGGAAAGGTGGGAGACATTGCAATTTTATTATTTCTTTCAAAAAATTCAAAACATTGACCAATAATGATAAAAGACTAAATTTTATATACAAAATCTTCCTTTACATATCATCAATTGCCTGAAGAGCATGATTTAATAGATGGTGACCTAATACAGTAAAGGAGTTGTTCATTTGTAAAAATCACTCAGAATCTGGTACCTTTATAGATTCCTCTTAGGAGAAGTCACTTGGTTATATTTGTGTTGTGATTAAAATGTCATTAATGATCATCTCTTATGCTTCATAAGTAACTATCAATTCATTATTCTAAACAAAACTTGAGAAAAAATTCTCAGCCCATCTTAGTAAAGTAAAATTTTTCACAAAGGATCTGAGAACCAGATGTGTTTTTGTTGTTGTTGTTGTAAGAGGTGAATAACTGCTGCAAATTACAAAAATGATCTATTCTGTATCATTTTAGGCACAATATCCAGTTAACCTATAACCCACCCACTTGATCCTATTGCTTTCTGCCCCCTCCAGATCTTAATTCTCCTAAATCATCCTTTCTCTGTATATCATTTTTCTCTACCTGTCAAGCAGTTGCTTCTACGTTTTAAAACATATAAGATCTTTCATGTTCTGAATAAATCTTTGTCTTAACCTAATTCCTCTCAATTTACTGTGCTATTTCTCTTTCTGATTAGTTTCAGATTTCTAAAATATTCAGTTTATACCCACCTTTCCCTATTTCCTCAACTACCTTTGATTTAATAATTCCATGTAATCTGACTTGCATCCTTATCACTGCTGAAATTATATTCTCAAAGGCCATCAGTGACTTTCTAATTATCTCATGTGATTGCTGTTAACTTACTCATTTTTCTTAACCTACCTGAAGCATTTTAAAAACTGTTGACCTGTCCCTTCTTCAATCTCCCGCCTTTCTTGGTCTCCATGATACTGCATTGTCTTAGATTGCTTTTTTTTCCCTTTTCTTTCTTACTCACTTAATTCCTTTTGCATATTTTTGGGTGACTGCCTTTGTTCCTTCTCCCTCTAATTATGGCTTTCTTTATGGTCAAGTTCTTGATTTTTTTTTCTGGCTACTTGCGTTTGTTTCTCCGTGACCTGATGTTTCTGGAATTTGATTACAAAAATCATTTTGGAATAGCTTTCAGGAAGTGATTGGTATATTCTTTCAATGACTATTTTACCCTCTGCTTCTAGGATATCAGAGCAATTTTCCTTGAAATTTCTTGAAAGATTCTGTCCAGCTATTTTTCATTTTGGATGATGGTCTTTATGTAGTCCAATAATTCGTAAATTATATCAACTAGATCTGTTTTACAGGTCAGGTGTTTTTTCAATGAGGTATTCTACATTTTCTTCTATTTTTTATCCTTTTGGGTTTGTTTGACTGATTCTTGATGTCACATTAGCTTCTATTTCCCCAATTCTAATTTTTAAGGAATTATTTTCTTCAGTTAGCTTTTATACCTCCTTTTCCATTTATCCTAATTCTCTTTTAAAGGAGTTGTTTGTGGAGGCAGGATTGAGGGCCCTCAGTTGCTGATCTGTGCTATAGCAAAGAGCTTCCTGCTTTCTTGTCTAATCTACTCCTGCACTGAGTTTCACTCCTCTTTTACCCAAGTGAGATAGCCTTTCCTGAGCCCTTCTAAGTTAACTTAGCCTAGAAAATTGTTTCACTTCATCTTTTTGAGTGTTCTTTCTTTCCAAAATCCCTTTAGACACTTTATTTAACATTATTTCTAAGGGAAACTGGGGAGAACTCAGGCAACTTCTTCTGGGTTTTCTCAGCCATTTTGGCTTTGTCCTCCCCTCTTTGATTTTTTGTTTTTCTGTCTTTGTTCCCAATTTTTCAGAAGTGTCATCAACTTTCATAGGATGGCAATCACTTCTAGACAAATGGGACCTAAATCAGAATTTCTAGAACTAACAGCCTTCCTAAGTTGAAATTGACACTTCTTTCTAGATGTTTCTACTCTTAATATATGCTATGTTACATGATTTGGTGTATCATTGTTTTCCAAAACTCATCATATCTAAAATGAAATTCATTATTGCTCTTCCTCCTATGCCCCTTCTTGAGTTCCTTATTTCAATGAATAATCTTCTTTTAGAATCCCAAGTTCATGGCTTTTTTGTTTTTGTTTTCATATCTTCTATATAGTATAGGATATTCTGATCTTGGAGTCAGAGAGTTGGAGTTGTGACTCTTGGCTTTCTCATTAATAATCTCCATACTATTTGAATAAGTCATACAGTCTTTCAAAGACTCAGTTTCCTCATCTGTAAATTGGATATAATAATTGTAACAATCAAATGTGAAATACTTATTAAAATATGATATTGTATTATAAGCCATAAAGTATTAACATTAAAAGAAATGGAAAAGTCAGGAGGTGAAGTTAGTTTGGAGATTAGGATTAAATTCGTTTGGATTGTGCTCTTTTTAGTCTGGACACCTATAATTAATTTGGGACTAAGTATATACTCTTTAATGCTACATCTTCTACATATTGTTTAACTCATATTGTAATTTCATTCTTTGATGTAAATGTCATATATCCCTAAGGTACTTGAGGGTAGAAACTGTGTTGTCTTTCTTACAGTGTTTGGTGCAATACTGTGTCTGTAGTAAATACTGAATAATTGTTTGTTGGATAAGTCAGATAGACGAGCCATGTGGACAAATGTACCCACCATAGATATAAGACAATTTAGAGACAATGTATAATGAAGAATGTGCCATGTAGAAAACTGTCAAATAAAGGTGATTTTTTACATGTAATATTGTGATCTGTAAATGGGTTTAAAGGCCTCTTCCATCCTATGGAGTCTGAAATCATTTTACCTTATTTTCACTGACAAAATCCCCAGATTTCTAATATGAAAAGTGCTAAGTGTATTATCTTACATAGTTACAAGGAAGAAACATAATGTATAAACTTTAAAGCAGCATATAAATGTGTATTATTTTATTTATTATTATATTGCAAATGTGAGCATGTAGTAGCAATAATATTTTCCTTCTGTGTTTATTCTGCTTATGTCTTCAAAGAAAATCATCTCTTTACTTTTCCCCTCCTTTTTAAGAACCCAGGAAAGCATGGACACATTGCAGTGAATAGAATTAGGTACCAGACTGAAAGTCTCTAACTATAAAGTCTTTTTTTTCTTAAATATATATATTTTGGGATATGAGCCAATTATACAAGTATCATTCCTTGCATTGAATAGACTCGCAATAATTTTTTTCTGAATAGACAAGAATTCTTGATGTAAATAGAATCAAAGCACTCATATCAACAGAGGCTTACTCACCTAAATCATTTCAATACAAAAAGAGAGATTAGTTCATTAGAAAATTAATCAGAATACCCCATTAATGATCTGTAACTATTATTTATTACAGATTCATTTGTGTCTTTCACTAAGAAAGATTTATTCAGAAGTCTTATTGAAGTATGGTTGTAACCTTGAACAATCAAAGGCTAGAAAACCTATAGAGTAAAAGCCCTGGCAGGCCCTACTGAATGAAAAAGATTCCACCTACAGACCTAGTGATAGACTGTATGTCTAGCTGAAGATCAAGCTAATTAAGCTCTGTAAAGTCCATCACTAACAGAACACCAGGGTGTGCTTTTTTTTTTTTTTTTTTTTTTTTAATAGCCACAGCAAAGCCTAAAGACCATCTGCTAGCAGCTAAGGTATAGCAAGGTTGAGATCTTTGTCAAAGGACAATGTGCCTATGAAAACAGGGGCCCTTGAAGTACGGAATTAGATGTATTTTATATTTAGTTTTATCCATAATAATTATACTTTTTTTCAGCTGTCATCCTGGATAGCCAATCATTTTTTCCAACAATGATAATTCTCAAGGAATCTGAAAGTATTTGTTTTCTAAATGCCGTATGGTATAGTAGGAAATAGTATTGGTTTTGGAATTTGAGATTTAGAATTTTAATCCTAGCCCTGAGACTTGTAGGTCATAAATCCTAGGCAGCAATGGAAACATGAGTTAAAAATGTCAATAAGCTTAATGACATTGATAATAAAGCGTAAGGTAAATCTTCTAAGAGTCATTTAAAATTCTAAAATTTTGTTGTCTCTGCTAAAATATTATAAATATAACATGAATATTATTAAATGTTCTTAATGTATATGTGGAATTATTATGTTTTTCAAACAGAATGAGAAAAATTTAATTAAATATTTCTCAAGTTGCTTTTATTTAAGGTATAGTAAAGATATAACATTATATGAGACAATATTTATTGTCTATTTTGTGCAAGGTACTCTGCAGAAAAAGTTCTAGGAATATAAAGAGAAAAATCAAAAGCTTGTATTTTTACTAGGAAAGGGTACAACATATCAGCAATTAAATAAATACAAGATCATTTGAGCATATCAGGAATTTGCACCTGAGTTGACACTTGAAGGAGCTATAGATTGAAAGAGGTAAGAATGGAGGAATATCTAGTCATGGGCATGTGCTATTTCTATCATGACACAGAAGAAGAGATGGATTGACAAAATAGGAGGCTGGAAAGTAGGCCAGTTTTGCTGGACTAGAGAGTTAAGGTGAGTAACATGAAATAAACCTAGAAAGATAGGTGAAACTCTGGCTCACCAGGCTAGAGGGTTTGTCCTAGATTTTTAGAAGCAATGTAAAACCACAAAAAAAAATTCTTCAGAAAGAGATTAAGATGCTCAGACGTACTTGTATTTTAACAATATCATTGAGAATGTAAAGGTTCACTTGCAGAAAAGAGAAACTGGAAACTGGGAGGCCAGTTAGAAGATTACTGAAGTATTTTAGACAAGTTGTGAGGCAATTTTGAATCAAGATGGTGGCCACATAAGTGCAGATAAGGGGGCAAAGGCAAGGGACATGCTACAGAGGAACAGCCTTAAGACCAAACTAAATAAAGGTTGGATACGAGGGATACTGAAGAGCAAATCAAGGTCCTGAAACTACAAGTCTGAGTAACTGGAATGATGGTGATACCCTCCACAGAAATAGAAACTTTAGAGAAAGTTAGTATCAGAAGGAAAAATAATCAGTTCTGTTTTGCACGTATTGAATTTGAGATATTAACAGGACATCAAGATGAGAATGTCTACAAAGCAGTCCTAGTTCAGAGAGATATTAAGCCAGTGTTTATGTATATTTGGGAGTCATCTGTGTAGAAATGATGATGTAACCCATGGGAGCTGATAATAATAACCAGAAAGAATTGAGAGAAAGAAGTGGACCTCACGCTATGGTAAGGGGCTAGAAATAGATGATCAGACAAGAGTATAATCAAAAGAAAGCAGTGTTACAATAACCAAGGTAGGAAAAGGTAGTTAGCAGTTTCAAAAGATACAGAACAGTAAAGAAGAGAATGCACTGCAAAAAGGCTGTTGGGTTATGAAATTAAGAGATTGTGACATAGGAGATGGACTGCTAGATTTGATATCAGAAAGATTTGTGCCTTTATCCTGCCTCCAATTCTTAGGAACTATTTGACCAATCTTTATACATTGCTTTAAGATTTGCCCAGTATGTTATATAAACAATCCCATCTGCTCAACTTGATGACACTTTTTTGAGCCTCAGTTTCTCTGTGATGGAAATAATTAAAACTTTAGTACATACATCAAAATGGTTGTTATGAGCCTCAATGAGAAAATAACATGCAAAGTATCCAGCAAACTTTATTGTACTTTAAAGATGATAATTTTGTCATTAGTAATCCTACTGATAACCTTGGGGAGAGAATTTTCAGTCATGTGGCTGGGTCAGAGGTCATATTGCAAAGGGTTGACAAATGAATGGGAAATGAAGCAGATAAGTGACTGCATTGGGTATAAGAGGCTTTTTTTTTGAGAGTTTGGCCACAAAAGAGAGTGGTAGGATGATACCTTGAAAGAATATGGAGCCCAAGTGAAGGTATTATTTAAGGACAGGGTAATTTGCTTATGTTGTATACAGCAGGAATGGAACCAATAGATAAGGAGTGATTGCAGGTGGTAATTGTCAGGATGGGAGTGATTGAAAGAGCCTGTTCCCTGTTGGGATTCAGGGGTAAGGCAGGGAGGGGGATAGGAAAGGATGGAATCACAAAGATAAAAGGGCATCTCTATCATTGCTGTAAGTGCCACCTGAGTACATATTACAAGATTCACCAGTGCCACTAAACTTACCAATTCATTCATCTTTAGTGCATTTATCCATACTGTAAATGAAATGAAAGGATTCTACAGGAATTTTAACTCAGAATAGCTTCACTTTCAGTGGTTTAATCTCAGACTTAGTATTACATTAAATGTTTTTTTGTATTGGGAAGGTAATAAAGAATGGCCATTTTTGACATTTGTTTCCTGGTATTAGATTAATTCTTTACTTAAAGAAAATTGTTTTTTGATAAGTTCAGAGAGCAGCTCTCTTTTAGTTTTCTCTTTCAAAACAGAGTTCCTTTGGAGAGGGGGTGCACAAGTGTTACATCTTAAAATGAAAACAGATTATTTTGTTCAGTTATAATCATACATCATGTGGTTTTCTTTTTCATCTGCTTTAGTTATACCTCATAAAAGGAAAGTATAAAAATCTGTGAACATACTTCACACAAGCCATTGTAAGATGTCTTTAAAATATTGATAATAGTCATTTACTTAGAAGGTCCTGAAAGCTCTGATTTTTTTATACTTGTTACATCATTAATTTTCATTTTTCCACTTCAAAGTGATAGATGATACTGAGCATCATGTTAAGCCTTAACAAACTGCAGTCTAATTTATAAGAATAATTCTTAAAAGTACCAGGAAGATTATCTCTGATTCTTTTCAGAGATTTGTCTTTATTGACACTAAAGCAGGGGACTTAAAAATAATCCCCTTACCAGCAGTCACCAAGAGTTTTGCTGATTTTCTTTACACAAAAGAGCTAAAAAAGATCATTTTCCATTTATTAAAATGATCATTTCTCTGTGATAATTTCCTTTGACGTCTGCTCTGTCCTTTTCTTTCCTTACGTTCTTGAAAATTCAATTTAAAATGAAATATTTCTCTGAAAGAAGAATTGAACTACTGGTTCCTTCGTTAAGTTGGTATTCACATTATGAAATGAATATCAGAGTGGCAGCATGATTTAGTGGAAGGAGGACTAGGTTTGGATCCTGGCTTTGAATCCCAGATCTGCCACTTAATACTTTGGAACCTCAAGCAAGACACTTGACCTCTCTCTATTTCTAGGGCCTCATCTTTTAAATGAAGATGGTTGGACTCAGTGACTTCTGAGCATCCTTCTGGTTCTGCATATAGGATTTTATCATCCATTGGGCACATAGCTTTGGACTATAGTTCTCAATCTCTTAATATGGGTTGTGGGAATTAAATGAGATACTATATCTCAAGTATTTTTTAAGCTTTAAATATCTATATGAATATTCTCTAGTATGATTATTATCAACATAGAAATTACCAAGTGCTAATATGCAGAATCATATATAATATATATATAATATATAATATAATAGTCAGAATATACATATTTATATATTATGTACATCATAAAATTATATATTTGAAAACTCTAATTTGTTCTTTGCTGTACACATTTATTTAGCTAAAATAGGAGTTTTATTACCTTAAAATCATGGAATATACTTAACCAGAAGTTAACAATTTAAAATTATTTTACACTCTTTTGGCAAAGTTGCCAGGAATGGGATTTGCTGGACAAAAATTCTGAATCTTTTTTTAAATAAAAGGAGAGGCCTGACACTTTTGTTTTTGTCTGATAATTGACAAAATGATTGCAAGTGAAAAATAATTCACATATAAAGTAAGCTACTCATAACATAGGCTAATTACACATTTGGGAGAAAAAGCAAAAGACATCCAGAGATTTTTCTCAATGAGCCAAGAGTATAACATTTAATGAAATGAGAGATATAAAAAGTTGTCAACACAGATGTTTTCAGCCCTGACCTGAGTTTGGGGGAAGGTGAACATTGGCTTAGTGGATGGTTGGATTTTCTTGGGTTGTAAAGATTGAAACATTTCTATGTATGTGACTGGTCCTCTCTGTCAATATAAGATCATTTCTGATTCTAATGGCTATTATCTATAAAAGAAGTATGTTAGTAATTTTCATATCTTCTCTCTCACCTATCTCCATCCTCCACTACCTAATCCCTTCACCCCCCCCAAAAAAAAACCCTTCTAAGTCAAGAGAACTAGGAAATTGGGCTACAGTTTCCTATGGTTTCTTACCTCTGATTCTTTCTCTAATTATTTCTTCTTAATACCGTCCAACTTCTTTAAATATTCTGAAGCTAAAAGAGAATGCTCACTAAACAGAATAGTATCTATAGCTTTTTCATTGTACTGCTGTTCCACCTTTCTTCCTTCCACCTGTGCCTTGTGGGGGAAAAAAGAAATTAAATAGTGGAAGAAGATAAAAAGAGCCAAAACAGGGGAGAGAAGAATAAATAAATATGTAAATAAATAATAAGTAATAAATAAATAAGTAAATAAAATACCTTGATATAATTCCATCTTTCAATGTTATGAAGATTTTTTTTTGTTCACTTGATAATGTTTCGTGCCAAATTGTTACATTTTTGATCAACCAAGTTGTGACAGTTTATTTAGAAGTATGGGTTCTGGTGTATATAAAATATTTGCTATTGTTTAATGTATGTGTTATAGCTCAAGTCTGTATAATGGCTAATGTCCATCATCAGTCAGTTACTATGTAGATAACACTGTCATGAACTGAAGTATTGTTTATTTGCTATCTTCATTGGGTGCTCCTAGGAACTTTTTTTTTCAAGTTAGTCTTAGGAATAAAAGAGCAAGTACTAGTCCAGCAGACTCAACACACATCATTTTGATATGAGTTTATATATTTTTCCACCCAAATCCTCAACAAATCAAGCAAAACAGCATATTTTCATTGCTCTTACAGTGTGATGTATCACTGGAGGCTGGATATAGGAAACTTTGGGGGAAAGGAAATATAGTTATGGTCAGATTGATAAATATTAGAAGTCAATCTATTTTAAGAACTGTTTTTAAAATATAATGTAAAACATTGTTCATTTTTAGAAAGAGGCAACTAAGTGTCATAGGTTAGAGCAGTAAGACCTGAGTACAAGTCCAATTTCAGACATTTGCCACGTCTATGACCCTGAGCATGTCAATTTTTCCTTATCTATAAAATGGGAATAAGCAAGAGAAATCAGTAAAACCTTTAAAAAAAAAAAAAACTAGAGTGCAGAATTTTCTATCTAATCCAAGATTGGTCATTTCCTCAGTTAGTCTTGCTGATGGCTTCCCCTTAACAGCTGGCATCTCTTTGAGCTGAGTGTCCCACAAGGGGTTAGGTGAGAGTGGGAAATTAGAACAGATCTTTCTGCATCCAGACGGAGTGGGATTCCTCCATTTATGGATACTGGTTAAGGTTATTGCCCAGACTAGGAAAGAAAGGCCTCTTTGGAAGTTTTAGTCTTCACTTTGTCTCCTCCATTTACCCTCCCTCAAAATTTACATTTCTGAATGCTGATAATCAGTAGGCATGGTGTACTTTTAGCTTCTACATAGCCAGAAATGCAGTTTAGTTGATGCATCATCACATAAGGAATCCCAAATCTCGGCCTGATTCTTTATAAGGGTATCCTCCGGCACGACCACACCTCACTTTATTTCCAGAGGAGAGATACTGGATAAAAGGAAACAGAAGTATTTTCTCTGCAAATTGCAAGGGACTTACCACTCTCATTAGTGGCAGCAGCTTTAGGGACCACTCCTTCCAATGACTTGCACCAACAAGGTTTTTCTTAATGCCTTGTTTACTCCTTCTGAGTCATATCATTGCTTGTTGCATGGCTCTGAGTTCAAAGTACTAAGGCTTTAGGTATTTTCAAGTATTGAAAAGAATTGGTCTCTATTCTCAAGGATTTTTATAATCTATATATAACCTAAAAGAAAAAAAAAAGTAGCCACATAATAAAAGATATGTCCCTTGTCTCACCACTTTTATAGCTCCCTACATTTATACCTCTGGGTAATTTTAGGTGAAAAGTATACATACAAATAAATGAGTACAATTTTTTTTTCAGAAGTTTCCTCCTCAAAAGGAACTTCCTCTACTAGAAGAGATGGGAACCTTTAAAGGTTTATATTTGCCTGGGGCACTGAATGACTCACCCTGTGTCAAAGGTGAGCTTTGAATCTAGGCCTTCTTGACTCCAAGATTCAATTTTGAAATCAGTGTTTATTTTGTTAAAAAATGAACATGTTTAATGATAAATGTTGGAGGGATGTGGGAAAACTGGGACACTAATACATTGTTGGTGGAGTTGTGAACTGATTTAACCATTCTGGAGAGCAATTTGGAATTGAGCATAAAACAATGCATATCCTTTGATCCAGCAATCTCATTACTAAGTCTGTATCTCAAAGAGATCATA
The DNA here is from genome assembly GCF_048593235.1 of Sminthopsis crassicaudata. Classification (NCBI taxonomy): domain Eukaryota; kingdom Metazoa; phylum Chordata; class Mammalia; order Dasyuromorphia; family Dasyuridae; genus Sminthopsis; species Sminthopsis crassicaudata. Next base: position 78,496,057 of record NC_133619.1, on the reverse strand, counting down.
AAAGAGAAGACCCACATGTGCAAAAATGTTTGGAGTAGCCCCTTTTTAGTGGCAAGAAATTGGAAAGTGAATAGATTCCCATCAATTGGGGAATGACTAAATAAGTTATATCATGTAAATGTAATAGAGTACAAAATGATGAGCAAACTGATTTCAAAAAAGCCTAGAAAGACTACATGACCCGATGTTGAGTAAAGTGAGTCAGAACCAAGAGAACATTGTATACAATAACAAGATCATGTGATGATCAACTGGTGGTGATTCAAGGTAATTTCAATTGACTTGAGATGAAAAAATCTCTTCCACATCCAGAGAGAGTAAGGATCAAAATATAGTATTTTCACTTTTTTTTGCTTATTTGTTTCTCATGTTTTTTTCTCCTTGTGTCCTGATTTTTCTTACACAGCATGACAAATATGGAATTTTATTTAAAACAATTGCACATATTTAACTTATATCAGGTTGTTTGCTTTCTTGGGGAGGGGGAAATAGGGGAGAGTGAGAGAAAATTTTGGAGCACAACATCTTAGAAAAATGAACATTGAAAACTATCTTTATATATATTTGGAAAAATAAAATACTATTGAAAAAAATGATCACATTGACCTTTACACATGGGCTAAGTGAAGAAGACTTAAGAAAGTAATTGGCTTTACCTCAAGAGTATATCTTGTTATTCCTGACTTTTTCTTAAGACTAAATACCAATAATCTTCTGGATCTGGTGTACTTTAGGAAAGCCAAAAAGTTACTGGAATAAGCCCCTTAGAATTAAGTGATTTAAAGTGATATTGTATCACTTTTAGAGGAAAGTGCTTTAGTTTATTCCAGTCCTCTTGTTGCTAGGTAAAAATCTTCAATAATCAATAGGCCTGAACTCTTTACTTTAAGGAACTCATCAGGAATGGCAAAGTATTATAGATGAAGAGGTAAATATAGTACCACCTTGATCTTATCCTGCCCTGTTCTTCTTCCATTACTTGTAGCTGTGCACTGAATAAGGGGAATTAGGGGGAATAGCCGTTATCAGACTGGCTTAGGAATAGACTACATTTTTGAAGAAAACCTGATTCAATTATAGGGTAAGATGGACTGAATACATTCTTCAAGAAGGTTCAGTTCATACATCAATTTTGCCCCTCTTAGATAAGGGGCTATTTTGAGAGCAGCCACTTTAAAAGATTTGCAGTGAGGATTTTGGTTTTTTTTTTTTTAATTGTTGAATCCTCAAACTTACAGTACAATGAGCTAATTTATCCTTTAATTTACTAGAAGGTTTTTAGACTAAAATTAATTGAATCCTAGAACTCCTTGAAATATAAATTATGAAATCATATAGATTCCAATTTTGGTACTTTGAAAAGCATAGATGAAGGCTAATATTGTAAATTTGGCATTTAGCTTGACCATTTCCATAACAAAGCCACAAAACCTGGATTCTTAGAGGATAACTTGATGGGGTAGATAAGGAATTAACTAACAAGTGTAATTATTTTATTCAATTAGCCAGTGAAGTTTAATTTATGTGGAACTTCATATTTTTACTTAATTAACATTTCACTTGGACCCTTTTGGAAGCAATCTGGAGGAACCTATACATTCCAGTTCAGGCTCCTGCTTTTACATGTTTAACATGCAGTACACAAGATTACAAAGAAAATGTATTATATTGAAATAATTAACATCAAAACATTTTTTTTAAATATTCATAGATGTCAGGGTAGGAACTCCTGACTTAGAGTGAAAAAGGAGCTGTTTTTTTCTTTTAGAACTCTGTACTGAGATCCCCTTTTCTTCACTGGTGGGAAAGGTTATAATTAGATAGTTACAATCTGACTCTGATGATACCCACCAAGCTCTACTGTACTTAAAGGTCTTTGGTTATTACATTTTTATAGTTGTTATTTCTGGGACTGAAGTTCAGACAGCCTTAGGAGTTTTAAGAAATATGTAATTTTAATCCAAGTAAATTCCCAAAGGCAGTAGCAACAAAGCACAGTTGGAGAGTGAAACCGATTCTTTGTCTAAAAACAATACTGGTCAGTTAGTGGTATCTACTTTTCGTATTTTTAGACTAGATTTGTTGGCATGATTTCAGATTTGTGAATATGAAAAGTGGATATGAAGGGACATCATGAGAAAGTTCATGGAAGTTCGTGAGGGACTAAGATTTCCTCCTCAGTATAATGGACCCAAAAGAATGAACAAGAACCTATTATTTGGACTAGAAATGTCATTCATATAGATGTCCATCCGTTGTAAACCTTCAGGAACTGCTCCTCCTTTCTCTTAGTACCATCTAACCAACAAAAACCTGCCTTTACTGGATTCTTACTAAAAATCAGAAATTCTGTGACTAATTCTCTATTTTCCTGAGCATTGTCCATAAGAAAAGGGTCAGTTAAATGTCAATATTTTGGGGAAGGTTAACTCATTTAGCCACCACTACTAACTTACACCCTAAAATTAATTAGTTTGTTAACTTCTTTCTGAGGCTGGCAGCCTGATTATGTTAGGACCTCTGATTTGAGGTAAGGAGAACAAGTTAGATAATGGAGCAGATTTGGGGTGCTTCCTAAATAAGGCAAGCATGGTTGCAGGTACTCATAAAATACAAGAGTTTCAAAGGAAATGGGTTATATTGAAATATAGTTATTGAAAACAAACAAGTTCATTGACCCCAGGTTAAGAACTCATGATGTAGAGACTACATACAAAAAGGGCTTCACTTATTCAGCTGGCATGTGACCACTTTTATGTTAGTGAAGAGGTAAGAGATAGTAAGAGGTAATTAGCATTATATAATTTAAATATTAATTGAGTTGAAAGGGATATTATAAAACATCTTGTCTAACTTTAACTTTATATGCATTTAAAACATATATATGTGTGTATATATATATATATATATATATATATATATATATATACACACACACACGCACACACAACACATATGCATCTGTATATACACATTTATACATGTATGAATGTGTGATTTATTTTCAAAAGTTCTCTCTCTCTGGAAAAGAATCTCAATTATATTTCAGCACTTTAGATCAGGCTACATGGTATAGTAAATAAAGTGCCAGCCATGGAATCAGAAGGACCTGAGTTCAACTCCAGCCTTAAGACATTTTCTTGACTGTGTAACCCTGAGCAAGTCACTTAACCCTGTTTGCCTCAGTTTCCTCATTTTAAAATGAGCTGGAGAAGGAAATGGAAAACCATTCTAATATCTCTGAGAATAAAACCCCAAATTGGGCAAAAAGAGTTAGACATGACTAATTAACCAAATACCACCAACTTAGTTCAAGTCAATTAGCTTTTATTAAATGCCTAATATGTGTTAGGTACAAAGAGGAAATATGCTAGATAAATTGAAAAAAAAATCTTATAAGGAAAGCCCTAGCATTAAGGATGACCAGTAAAGGCTTCTTGCAGAAAGGAAGATTGTTTAGCAGAGCTCAGTAATATGATGATATACTTTAAATTCATATAAGCCAGATACTCCCCTAAAGTTTTAATACATTAGCTTCTCTAGGTCTCAGTGTCCTTTTCTGCAAAATGAGGGGCAAGATTAGCTGGTCTCCAAGGTCCCTTCCGGCACTAAAGATTTTCTAAGTTTCATTCTCCATTCCTTTAATTATTCAGTGTGCTCTACAGAATTTTTTAATGCCTCTGGGTTATTCCAGATATTATACTTCTTTCTTAGCCAAAGGGTTGTTGTTGTTGACCACCATTACAGACTTTTTATTGAGAGCCCATAAGCACATACTTCTTAGTGCATTCATCACTTTACAGAAAGAAAAGAAGCAGTTCTTACCCTCTGGGAACAATAGTGCAAAACTGTATTAGGCCCAATCATCCTGTCTTTGCCAATTGGATTGTGTTTGACAATCCCTGTGTATGAGACATCTAATCTACTTTCTGTCCTTCATTGTTTTCATCTGCATTTTTCCTAACAGAAAGGAGAGCCTGACCGCTGCTATGTGCTGTCCCTGGAGACTCCAGAGCAGCTGACCTTTGAGATCCCTCTCAATGATTCAGGGTCTGCCGGGCTTGGAGTAAGCTTAAAAGGGAACAAATCCCGAGAGACTGGAGCTGACTTGGGGATTTTTATCAAGTCTATAATCCATGGAGGTGCTGCTTTTAAGGTAGGTAAGGATGCTGCTGGCCCTGAAGTGCATAAGTTTATAGTCATTTAAGCTAATGCTTCTTAAACTGTGGGTCAGGATCCCATAGGGGATCTTGTAACTGAATGTGTGAGTCACAAAATTTTGATTTATTATCAGTAACTGTTTGATTGATATACCTACTTGTATACCTATATACCCGAGATTGCATAGAAATTTCTCAGGCTGAAAAGGTTCATGAGTGGAAAAATTTAAGAAGCCCTGGTTTAACCTTCTGAGTTTAAGAACGGGATTTAGGACAGTTCTGAGGATGGTCTGGTATGTCCTCAGGAGAACTAAATGTTTTCCCTGTGTTGTCAGGCACATAGACCCCACATTCCGTTATCACAGGAGATGACAACTTTCCAATTCATCTGGAAGATTATGGCAAACTGATGCTTCCTATCTTATTCTCCTCAAAATTTCTTAGTAGCATTACCCCCTTTCCCTCTGTCCCTCTTTTTTTCAAAGGATGAGATAGCCATATTCCATGCTGAAATATCCTTCATCCTTTATATAATATCTGTCCTCTCCTATTTCCTCCTCCTTCCTTCCCTTCACAATAAGCATGCATCTGAAGTCTACCCCATGTCAGGACTTCATCCTGACAGAAACCCGTAGTCTCCAGTTCTAAAGAGTACTTCCCTAGACACTTCTACCCTATCCTTTTTCTGTCCTATCTCTCTCTTCTTCCTTTCTGTTAAATTTCTTTTTTAAAAAAAGTTTTCTACAGCTGGTGTCTTCATTTCTTCATGAACATCCGACTGTCTTCAATCTTCCACCAATATCCAGAAACTGCTATCTCCAATGTCACTGATGACCTTCTAGTCACCAAATCCTTTGGCCATTTTCAGACCCACTTTTTGACCTCTTTGTAACATGTGATTCTCTTGGGCATTCTTTTCTACTCCAACATTCTTTGGTCTTTTGGTTGCCCAAACACCACACTTTAGCTGGTCCTCATCTTACCTATTACTGACCATTGTCTTTTGATTTTGCCAATTATTCATCCTCTTCTTATTCTGTTAAGGCAGGAACATTTTGTGTCAGAGATTCTCTTTCTACCCTGATGAAGCCTACATACTCTTTCTCAGAACACACACAAACAAGATTACACTGAATTTTTTAAAATTTAAAAATTTTAAGTGTAAATTTTAATATTTTTAAAAAATTAAGTGCAAGGAAGGATACCATATTTAGAATATTAGTTAGATTTCTATCCTAGGCTCTCTTCTTTTTGTAAAGTAAAGGAGCTGAACTAAATAACCTATAATCTAGGAACTATATAAACAAAATTATTTTAAAAACATTTTATGCAAATAGAATCAGATTTAAATAATTGAGGAAATATCAATTGTTCATGGGTAGATAAGACCAATATGATAAAAATGTCAATTTCTTCCTTTAACTTTCTTAACAGTCTCATACATTCCTAGAACTTTCTCTTCTATACATACCTTTGAACTTTTATTAACAAATTCTAATCTGTAGGAACTTCCCTGCCCAGATATCCTCTTGGCACCTTCAAAGCCTAGCTTACCTTTCCTCCTGAATCTGATCCTCCTCAGTTTCTTATTTCTACTGGTACATTGCCATGCACAGAAAGCTTGGATTCTTCTCTCTTCTTAAACTCATCATAGTATTTTAAAAAGAACTCTGCACATGGATTCTGGAGAACTGAATCAATTCCTGCCCCTAATAGTAATTCTTTGTCCATTGATTGGCAAGTGTTTTAATATCTTGGGACATCATTTTTCTAACCTTTAAAATAAGTTGAATTAAAAAACCCATAAAATTAAACATATAATCCAAGTCACTTGACCTTTCCAAGACCCACTTTCCCTAACTGTATAATGAAGATTTTACATATATATATATATATATATATATATATATATATATATGCATATATATATACACCATCTATATATAGGATTGTTGTAAGAAAAGCACCTAAAAGTGTTATTAATTATGAATTATTCTTGTTATTATAATATATGTATATTACATACATGTATTATATTAAATATATATAATGCAACATAACATATTATATATGTATATATTTATGTGTGTAATATCTTCGTCTTCCTCTCTGTTTTCATTGTCTCCTGTTTATTTATTACTTACCACCCAACCAAAAGATTACTGTAACTTTTTTAGTGTGTATTATCATTCCTTCAATCCTTCCCTTCTATTCCCTCTGGGAACTAATTGTTTTTATGCACAGGAAATTTGCTTAGGTTATTTATTTCTTCATAAATTGTAAGCGACTCCTTATTACCTATGGTACAGACTTTTCAATGACAAGGTCACCACCTTATTTCTCCAAATTTACCTCAAAACGTTCTCATCTGTGCAAACTGAAGTCCTTCCTGTGTCCTGAACATTCCTCTAGCTGAACTGCTTCTAACTATCTCTGCTTATATTGTTTCCTTTACCTGAAGTATCCTCCTTCCCTATATCAGCCTATAAAAAAGTGTGTGCTATTATTATTTTTTTTTATCAGAGACATTACTCTCATTCCCATTTCAAATCACCTGATCCAACCAATACTTATTAAGTACTGACTGTACGTCAAGGATTGAGAATAAGTGACTAAGTATTGCCCAGAATTTGGGTTAGTTTCAGAAGAAAAATACTGAGGAATTCAAAATTAAATTTTAAAAAAGAAACAAGCAAAAAAAAAAAACAACTCTAAACCCATTTATTATTCTCAGATGTTGTGCCAAATTTAGTAAGCTGAAATTAAATAGGGATAAATACAAAATCTGACAGTAAAAAAAAATGAATTTTACATATACACAATTCTGAGGAACAATTTAGATAGCAGTATATCTGAAAAATATTTGAGGAAATTAGTGAACTGGAAGCTTGTTATAAGTCAAGAGTATGATAAAGCAGTCAAGGAACCTAGTACCATCTTAAATTCACAAATTGACCTATTCAGCTCCAGTTTATCTTCTGACCTCTGATTCTGTGTCACAGTCTAAAGGACATCTGTCATGTAGAATCTAGGTTTGATGTGAAGTAAAACATGCTAATAGTTGAAACTTTTCCAAAGGAAAATACTCCATTGGGAGGCAATGGATTCTACCTCACGGAATGTCTTCAAGCAGAGATTAGGTAATCCCTCATCAAGAACCTTTTAGAAAAAGATTCTTGTCCAGTTAAAAAGTAGAGTTAGCTAGGAGATTCTTTCCAATTCAGAGATTTCATAATTGCTTAGAACAACTTGTAGGCTATGTCCTGTTTTATAATCATATCCTTACAAAATGCTTTTTGTTGATGAACTCTTAGTTACTTTGATGATTTCAGCTGATTGATATTCATTTTCAATTAATTTTGAGAACTCTACTTAGATTATTTGTTTTTAGTAAAATTGGAAGAAATCTTCTTTGAAAATTAAAAAGTAAATTAAAAGCAAACATCTTAGCTGTTTTATATTTAATGGCTATAACTTAAGAAAATATTAGCAATAGGGCATATGTATATTTATATGTGCTCATGCATGTGTTTGCAGATTACTATCATAGGGCTTCAGAATAACAGAGAAGTGATCATGGGTTCTCCAATGTTATTCCAATGGAAGAATATCTCTAGCAAATTCTTCCGTATTGGGAATCTTTGATTAGGTTCCCAACAACAGAGAGAGTCTGGCTATTTACTGATGAATTTTTTGCCCTAGTCACCCTTCAAAAAAAGAAAAAATATACCCCTGCAATTTAGACTCTATAAACCATAATTTAGCTGAAAATATTCTAAATATGACACCTTTTTCCAGTGATCAATAAGTTGACAATCTTGGTAATCTCAATATTGATGACCATGAGAGGGACTAACCCAATAAGGAACTTCTTTCTACCAGTGCAGGTCAACACATTCTTTGCAATTTAGAGTCAGAAACAGGGAGAGGATAAGTGACTTATTCATTGTCATAGCAACCAGGATTTATCAGATACTGTACTTAAATCCAGATCTTTCAGTTTCAGTACCTACTTTCCAGTCACTATTCTAATGAAATTAAAAGAAAGAAATAAGCTAGAATAAAATGAACAGATTCTTGTTGAAGAAAAGAGTTAGAATAATGAGTTTTGTCATACACACAAAAACATGTGATATTTGGCTATATAGTATTTAATTACTCAAAATAGACATTTACAAAAAAACCACCATTAAGTAATTGATACATTAGTATAAAAATCTGTAGTGAAGGATAAAGAGGTAGAATAATTTTAAAAAGAATTTATAATACTCTCCAAATAAAATAAATATGTACTGGACATTGGTAATTACAAAGCAAATGTAGTAATAGATAAGAATAGTAAGAATATACTGAAAAAATATAGATCAGGATCAAGAGTTTTTATAAAAGACACAGTCGTGTGTCTCATGAATATGTAACATGACTATTTTCTTTTGAGAAAAAAACTAAATGTTCTGAACATTAAATGTAGTGAACATTTTTCTCTCTCTCTTTTTTTTCTCTCTCTCTTTTTCACACACACATAATGAAAATTGATTATATCTTGACAGACAAGAACAAACTCATTACTAACCTGAGAGTTATTCCTTAATGAAGTGTTTACAATCAGGCTAATTTCTTTTTTTTTTTTTTTTTTTTTTTTTTTTTTTTTTTAATTTTTTATTTTATTTTATAATTATAACATTTTTTGACAGTACATATGCATGGGTAATTTTTTTTACAACATTATCCCTTGCACTTACTTCTATTCAGATTTTTTCCCTTCCTCCCCCAACCCCCTCCCCCTGATGGCAAGCAGTCTTATATATGTTAAATATATTACAGTATAATTTAGATACAATATATGTGTGTAGAACCGAATTTTTTTGTTGCACAGGAAGAATTGGATTCAGAAGGTAAAAATAACAGTTTACATTCATTTCCCAGTCCTTTTCTGGATGTAGCTGGTTCTGTCCATCATTAATCAATTGGAATTGGATTAGCTCTTCTCTATGTTGAAGAAATCCACTTCCATCAGCATACATCCTCGTACAGTATCATTGTTGAAGTGTATAATGATCTTCTGGTTCTGCTTGTTTCACTCAGCATCAGTTGATGTAAGTCTCTCCAAGCCTCTCTGTATTTCTCCTGTTGGTCATTTCTTATAGAACAGTAATATTCCATAACATTCATATACCATAGTTTACCCAACCATTCTCCAATTGATGGACATCCATTCATCTTCCAGCTTCTAGCCACTATGAAAAGGGCTGCCACAAACATTTTGGCACATACAGGACCCTTTCCCTTCTCTAGTAGTTCCTTGGGGTATAAGCCCAGTAGTAGTATGGCTGGGTCAAAGGGTATGCACATTTTGATAACTTTTTGGGCATAATTCCAGATTGCTCTCCAGAATGGTTGGATTCTTTCACAACTCCACCAACAATGCATCAGTGTCCCAGTTTTCCCACAGCCCCTCCAACATTCATCGTTATTTGTTCCTGTCATTTTAGCCAATCTGACAGGTGTGTAATGATACCTCAGAGTTGTCTTAATTTGCATTTCTCTGATCAATAGTGATTTGGAACACTCTTTCATATGAGTGGAAATAGTTTTAATTTCATCATCTGAAAATTGTCTGTTCATATCCTTTGACCATTTATCAATTGGAGAATGGCTTGATTTCTTATAAATTAAAGTCAATTCTCTGTATATTTTGGAGATGAGGCCTTTATCAGAACCTTTAACTGTAAAAATTTTTTCCCAATTTGTTACTTCCCTTCTAATCTTGTTTGCATTAGTTTTGTTTGTGCAGAAACTTTTTAATTTGGTGTAATCAAAATGTTCTATTTTGTGATCAATATTGGTCTCTAGTTCTCCCTTGGACACAAACTCCTTCCTCCTCCACAAGTCTGAGAGGTAAACCATCCCATGTTCCTCCAATTTATTTATGATTTCGTTCTTTATGCCTAAATCTTGGACCCATTTTGATCTAATCTTAGTATGTGGTGTTAAATGTGGGTCCATGCCTAGTTTCTGCCATACTAATTTCCAGTTTTCCCAGCAGTTTTTGTCAAATAATGAATTCTTATCCCAAAATTGGGGATCTTTGGGTTTGTCAAAGATTAGATTGCTATTTTTATTCACTATCTTGTCCTGTGAACCTAACCTATGCCACTGATCAACGAGTCTATTTCTTAGCCAATACCAAATGGTTTTGATGACTGTTGCTTTATAATATAGCTTTAAATCAGGTACACTTAGACCACCTTCCTCTGACTTTTTTTTCATTAGTTCCCTTGCAATTCTCGACCTTTTATTCTTCCATATGAATTTTGTTGTTATTTTTTCTAGGTCATTAAAATAGTTTCTTGGGAGTCTGATTGGTATAGCACTAAATAAATAGATTAGTTTGGGGAGTATTGTCATCTTTATTATATTCGCTCGGCCTATCCAAGAACATTGAATGTCTTTCCAATTATTTAAATCTGACTTTATTTTTGTGGCAAGTGTTTTGTAATTTTGCTCATATAATTCCTGACTCTCCTTTGGTAGATATATTCCCAGATATTTGATACTATCGACTGTTATTTTGAATGGAATTTCTCTTTGTATCTCTTGCTGTTGGATTGTGTTGGTAATGTATAAAAATCCTGAGGATTTATGTGGATTTATTTTGTATCCTGCGACTTTGCTAAAATTCTGAATTATTTCTAATAGCTTTTTAGCAGAGTCTTTGGGGTTCTCTAAGTATACCATCATGTCATCTGCGAAAAGTGACAATTTGATTTCTTCATTTCCTACTCTAATTCCTTGGATCTCTTTCTCGGCTCTTATTGCCAAGGCTAGAGTTTCTAGTACTATATTGAATAGTAATGGTGATAGTGGGCAACCTTGTTTCACTCCTGATCTTACAGGGAAAGGTTCTAGTTTATCACCATTACATATGATGTTTACTGAAGGTTTTAAATATATGCTCCTTATTATTTTAAGGAATAGTCCATTTATTCCTATACTCTCAAGCGTTTTTAGTAGGAATGGATGTTGGATTTTATCAAATGCCTTTTCTGCATCTATTGAGATGATCATATGGTTTTTATTAATTTGATTATTAATATGGTCAATTATACTAATAGTTTTCCTAATATTAAACCAGCCCTGCATTCCTGGTATAAATCCCACTTGGTCATAGTGTATTATCCTGGGGATGATTTTCTGAAGTCTATTTGCTAATATCTTATTTAAGATTTTAGCATCAATATTCATTAAGGAAATTGGTCTATAGTTTTCTTTCTCAGTTTTCGATCTACCTGGTTTAGGTATCAGTACCATGTCTGTGTCATAGAAGGAATTTGGTAGGACTCCTTCAATCCCTATTTTTTCAAATAGTTTACATAGCATTGGAGTTAGTTGTTCTTTAAATGTTTGGTAGAATTCACCTGTAAATCCATCTGGTCCTGGGGACTTTTTCTTAGGAAGTTGGTTAATAGCTTGGTCTATTTCTTTTTCTGAGATGGGACTATTTAAACTACTTACTTCTTCCTCTGTTAATCTGGGCAAGCTATATTTTTGAAGGTATTCTTCCATTTCATTTAAGTTATCGAATTTATCGGCATAAAGTTGAGCAAAGTAGCTCCTAACTATTGTTCTAATTTCCTCTTCATTAGTGGTGAGTTCACCCTTTTCATTTTCAAGACTATCAATTTGCTTTTTCTCTTTCCTTTTTTTAATCAGGTTTACTAAGGGTTTGTCTATTTTGTTGGTTTTTTCATAAAACCAACTCTTAGTTTTATTAATTAATTCAATAGTTTTTTTACTTTCAATTTTATTAATCTCACCTTTTATTTTTTGAATTTCAAGTTTTGTGTTTGTCTGGGGGTTTTTAATTTGTTCCTTTTCTAGCAATTTTAGTTGTAAACCCAATTCGTTGGCCCTCTCTTTCTCTATTTTATGCAGGTAGGCCTGTAGAGATATAAAACTTCCCCTAATTACTGCCTTGGCTGTATCCCACACATTTTGGTATGATGTCTCATTATTGTCATTTTCTTGGGTGAAGTTATTAATTATGTCTATGATTTGCTGTTTTACCCAATCATTCTTTAGTATAAGATTATTTAGTTTCCAATTATTTTTTGGTCTATTTTCCCCTGGCTTTTTATTAAATGTTATTTTGATTGCATTATGGTCTGAAAAGGATGCATTTACTATTTCTGCCTTACTGCATTTGATTTTGAGGTTTTTATGCCCTAGTATATGATCAATTTTTGTATAGGTTCCATGAACTGCTGAGAAGAAAGTATATTCCTTTCTGTCTCCATTTAGCTTTCGCCAAAGATCTATCATATCAAACTTTTCTAGTATTCTATTTACCTCTTTGACTTCTTTCTTATTTATTTTGTGGTTTGATTTATCTAATTCTGAGAGTGCAAGGTTGAGATCTCCCGCTATTATAGTTTTGTTATCTATTTCCTCTTGCAGCTCTCTTAATTTCTCTTTTAAGAATTTAGATGCTGCACCACTTGGTGCATACATGTTTAATATTGATACTGCTTCACTATTGATGCTTCCCTTTAGCAGGATATAATGCCCTTCCTTATCTCTTTTAATTAGATCAATTTTTGTTTTTGCTTGATCTGAGATGAGGATGGCTACTCCTGCTTTTTTGGTTTTGCCTGAAGCATAATAGATTCTGCTCCACCCTTTTACTTTTAGTTTGAATGTCTCATCCTGTTTCAGGTGTGTTTCCTGTAAACAACATATAGTAGGATTCTGACTTTTAATCCAGTCTGCTAACTGCTTCCTCTTTATGAGGCAGTTTGCCCCATTCACATTTATGGTTAGAAGGACTAATTCTATATTGCTTGCCATCCTATTAACCCCTGCTTATGCTTTTCCCCTTTCCTTCCCTTTTACCCTCCTATCCAGTATTAAACTGGTAAACACCACTTGCTTTTCACAGCCCTCCCTTTTTAGGATCCCTCCCCCACCTTAAAGATCCTCCCCTTATTTTACCCCTTTTCCTCGAAATTACTGTATTCCCTTCCCCTTAGCTTACTCATTCCCTTTCACTTTTGAATGAAGTGGAAGAAGTTTCACCATAAATCGAATATGTCTATTGATACACGCTATGTTCATCTCCCTCCTTTCTTTCTCTCAGATATAATAGGTTACCTTTGCCTCTTCATGAGATGTAGTACCACCACTTTGTACTTTTTAATGATATAATCTCCTTTCCACCTCTATTTTCTAAGACAAATTGTACATATGTTCTTTACATATTTTTTTGACAGAAGTATAGTTCTCAAGATTTCTTTTTACCTTTTTTAGAAGTCTCTTGAGTTCTGTATTTGAAGATCAAACCTCTTATGTAGGTCTGGTTTTTTCATCAAAAATAGATGGAATTCATTTATTTCGTTAAATGTCCATCTTCTTCCCTGGAAAACGATGCTCATTCTTGCTGGGTAAGTTATTCTTGGCTGCATACCAAGTTCCTTAGCCTTTCGGAATATCATGTTCCAGGCCCTGCGTTCTTTTAATGTGGACGCTGCTAGATCCTGTGTTATCCTTATTGTGGATCCTCCATATCTGAATTGTTTTTTTCTAGCAGCTTCCAATATCTTTTCCTTTGTCTGATGGTTCTTGAACTTGGCCACTATATTTCTTGGCGTTTTGATTTTAGGGTCCCTTTCAGTAGGTGATCGATGAATTTTCTCAATGTCTATTTTACCCTCTGTTTCCAAAACGTCTGGGCAGTTCTCTTTGATAATTTCCTCGAAAATGGTGTCCAAGCTCTTTTTTTCCTCCCATTTTTCAGGGAGTCCGATTATTCTCAAATTGTCTCTCCTGGATCTGTTTTCCAGGTCTGTTGTCTTTCTGGTAAGGTACTTGACAGTCTTTTCAATTGTTTCATTTCTCTGGTTTTGCTTGACTCCCTCTTGGTTTCTCCTTGAGTCATTCATTTCTACTTGTTCCAGTCTAATTTTCAATGATGTATTTTCTTCACTCACTTTTTTTATATCTCTTTGTAATTGTCCAATTGAGTTTTTATCTTCTATGGAATTTTTTTCCATTTTATCCATTTTATTTTTTAGAGAGCTGATTTCTTTTTCCAGCTCACTAATCCTGTTTTCCTTGGAGTTGTTTACCTTTTCCAGCTCACTAATCTTGTTTCTCAATGATTTGATTTCTTTATCCATTCTGTCTTTGAATGCATGGGATGACTTCTCCAGCCTCTCTTGCCAAGCTTCCCTTTCCTTTTCCCATTTCTCTTCCAGCTCTCTTGTGAGAGCCTTTTTTATTTCCTCTATGAGGTTCTTTTGTATTGAGGAGCAGCTTATATCCCTCCCAGGGGATACATCTGGGGACATTCTGTTCCTAGTCTCCTCAGCATTTGAAGTCTGTTCCCTCTCCACACAAAAGCTGTCAATGGTTAGAGCCCTTTTGAATTTTTTATTCATTTTGTCAGAATCAAAGAAAACAAACTGACAAGAGAAGCAATTGGTCTGTTTTGCGGGGGATAGGGCTGGATGTTATTAATGGGCTTCCTCTACAGACTGGGGATAGGGCAGCAGAGAGCCACTAACAGAACAGCAATGACTGTACTGAGTCTGCGCTCTGAGGTTCCGAGAACGCACCGAGTCAGTCCAGGTGGGGGTTGGGGGTGGCCGGGCTCTGAGAGACGCTGGCTTTCTGGGGTTTTAATCTTCACCTCCGGTGTTTACACCCTCTCCGTGGCTCCTGGCTTGCTGCCAAGACGGAGCATCCACACTGGGGCAAAAGCCCTTTCGCAGAAACTGCAGAGATCACACCCCTCCCCCTCCGGTCTGAGCTGTGTGAGCTGCCTGTCTTGCTCTGGCTGTCTGCCCTCAGTCTGCGCCCAGTCTGATTGACCCTCCCCCGAACAAACACAGACCTTTTCTGGCGACTTTCAAGGATGTCTTCTCTTGGTGATAATTTGTGGATTTCTTTCTGGGTCAAGCATTAAGTCAGAGGCTTGTCATGAAGTAAGTTCTGAGAGAAAGCGAGGAGCTCAAGCAGCTGTCTGCCTCCACGCCGCCATCTTAGCCGGAAGTCCAGGCTAATTTCTTAAAGCAAAGATTAGAAATGTGGAGAAAGAATAAAATTTTAAAGGGTGTGAAATAAAAAAAAATCTGTCCATTCTACCAGGGAAAGCCTTCACAGGATTGGAGTTTTACCTAACTCTCTGGTTACTTTCAACCTGGTCTAGTCCACAGAGATGGTTTTCTGGAGTGTGGCCACTGTGTGTGCTACAGCTTCTTGGAGGCACATGTGTAAATTGAGTGTCAGGTATTCACCAAAGGGACATGAGTCTCCCTGAAAAGGGCTTGGCAAAGGTCTCATAAATGAGGTGCTAGTTCTCCTTGAATACCCTTATATCATCTGATTTAACAGCCTTCTGATCTTTAAAGTGAGGCATCAAACAGGAAGGTGTGCTTAACAAAGGTATTTGCTACTTTCAAACAGGAAAATGTTGACAGGCAGAAGGCCAGATTGAAGATGCATTCCTTGTAAGGATGGGGAAATTTTCTAGATGCTTTTGTTTGTGGAGGATAGTTGATTTAATCAATATAATCACTACAAAGCCTGGAAACATTACAAATCTTCAAGAAAACTATAACCAAAGAATTTGCCTCAACCATGCACACAGGAAAAACCAAGTGGATGGAAAATGTCTGTTTTCTAGAATGTTATGAAGTTAACTAGACCTTTACACAGTTTGTCTGTCCCTCTCTAAGAAAAGTGGTACAACTGAATTCAGAAATAAACTGGGAAAGAGTGATCTTTCTTTTTAGAAAGTTCCAAAGCTCCTTTAATGATCTCCAATCTCTTCCAAAAAAACAAGGCCCCCAGTAAGATCATGAGTAGCCCTTGAACTTATATCCTTGGCAACATAGTGAGATTCAGTCTTTAAAAAAATAAAAATAAAAATATCCATATTTTAAATTCTAATACTATTTTGATATGCTTGACTGTAAGTCATGGTCTCTGGAAAATTTGTAAATAATTATCACTTAGAAAGGGACACATGGTAGTTGTAAATAGATTGCAACATAAAACAAATTGGGAATTCAGAATGACACTATGGAAATGTTTGATTTAAAAAATAAGGGACCAAGTATCAAGAGCAGGATATAATTAGTGCATAGCCCATTTGATCCATTAGTATCCTTGAATTATAACAAGGTGAAGAGGGCCTTTATGTGGTATAACCCCTCTCTGGTGTACTTAAGGGATAACATGGACAAGAATTCGACAAAATGTATTGGAATGGGTTAGTTTAATCTTCCCTGTTTAAGAGAATATCTACATTGATGAGATCAATCTGAGCTTTTAGCAGTATGTGTGTGTGTGTGTGTGTGTGTGTGTGTGTGTGCGCACATGCGCACATGAAAGAAGGATGGGAGAAAAATGAAAGAAATAGAAAAGGAAGAGAAGAACAGAGAGAGAAAGACAATGAAGGGAATGAGAGATAGTAAGTGAGAAAGGGAGGAAAGGAAAGAGGCAGGCAGTAGGAAGGGAGAGAAGGAGGGAGAAGCAGACAGACTAAGACAGAGGGACAGAGAGAGAGACAGAGAGACAGATACACACCCACACAAAGAGAGAGAGAGACAGGGACAGATCTCTCACAGTTTTGTTTCTTGTGGAAAGATTTCACATTCCTTTTATGTAAATTTCTTTCCTGACACTGGTCTGCTGAGTCAGACAATTCACTCCATTAAAAACTACTGGGCAGCATATTTATAGCTAATCTTCAATGGTGCACGGCATCAATCATGAACTCAGCCTTGTGGATGTTAGCATCTACTTGTCCTATTTCCCTTTTTTGAGTATTAAGTTGGTGGCAAATTCAACTTTCTCAGACAATGCAATCGGATTGACTGGAGGGAAAAAAAAAAAAAAAAACTCTCTGCCCTTCCCACCCCTCCTTCTTCTGTTGTTCCAATCATCTGCTATTCCCCATAAAATTGCCACCTGCTTTATGATTCAGGATTATGTGTTACAAAAATTGTTTTGAGACTTTGTTCCTGGTGTTGTTTGCAAGATACAAATGTAACAGACTGCAGCCTCCCTCAGGGCCAGGGGAAGCTAAGCAGCGGGAACATCAGCCTTAAGTTTTTATCAGAAATCAACAAGATGATCTTTTGGTGCCAGCACTGTCTTTTTCTCTTGGTCCTTCCTATCACTAATTAGTTCTCAAGGTGCTTTCCCCTTTAGGGAAGGTGGATTTGGAAGACTAAACCACTCTGAGAAAGTATGACCAGATTCTTCCTGTGGCTGCTCAGTATTATTTCCCCCGTTGGGCTTCAATTCTCGTAAACAAAGATAGGCTGCTTCTCGCCAGGTGTAAAACCCCTAGATAACAGCTACTGTAATTGAGAACCCCTTCTCCCCTGTAACCTCTTCGGCTACTATGTATATAGAATCTCTTTGGGGGGCATCTATTTGCTGTTTTTCTAACTTGATCTTCAGATCAAAATTAAGATATTACTCTAATAAATGAACCCTAACACTTTCTGCCATACATCAGGATACAGTGTTCAGCGACACTTTTCCCTTGGTGATCTTATCCATTCCCATGGTTTTAATTATCACCTCTTTGTACAGGACTCCCAAATCTCTCTATCCAGTCCCTATTGCTCCCTAGGGCTCTATTCTTGTATTTCTAGCTCAAACTCGACAACTGAATTCACTTGTCATTTTCCCCTTTATAACATTCTGCATCATTTCCCTTTTTGTTATTGATGCTCTTGGTAACTAGGCTCATCACCTCAGAATCACTTAGTCCCCTCCATCACCTTTCAAGTTTCTATTGTGAATTCCACCTCTGAAGTACCCCATGCATCATTCTGTTCCTACTATAAACATCCTCATTCAGGCCTTCACCACTGTTTTTTGTCCCTAAACAATTGCAATAGCCTCCTAACTGGAATCACCGCCTCCAGTCTCTTTCCTTCTCTGAGCTATCATTCCATTTTACTGTCTAAATGATAGTTACTTCTTGAGTGCCTCAGTGCCTCCCTGTTTAGCTGCTTCTCCTTGAGTACCTTCCTGTTTCCTTTTTCATAAAATAAAAACTATTTGTTCACATTCAAGCCCTATCCTTTCTAGCCTGACTTCAGATAATTTTCCATTACTTACATACTTCTCAAACTATCCTATTCTTCATCCCCTATTCTTAGACTTACCTCTCCCATACCTACTTCCTTCATTTTGTTATTCTCCTCTCCATTCTCTGTACTGCAGCAGATTTTGGCAGCTCTCTCCCTCTTGTATAAGCATTAGATCTGTTTTCCTCTTCCTTTGCTCAAATTCTCCTTTTCCTTGGAGTGCTCTCTTTCCTTATCTTCCTACATAGACTTTCTACCTATCTTTTAAAAACTAGCAAAAATGCCATCCCTTTGATGATCCCATCTCTGATGACCCCCATTGGCTAGGATCTTTCCCATGGACCTTGACTTACAACTTTTAAATAGATCTATCATGTAAAATTATGGATATTGATCCCCATACTAAACTCTCAGCTTCTTAAGGACAAGAAATGTGTCTTATTTAAGTTTTTTAGATCTCTCATTGGGTGTAACACTATTCTCTTCACATAGCAAGCACCTAATAAAATATTTTCAATTGAAAGATCATGGAATATGCTCAACTTGAGTCAGGGTTTGAAATCTGAAGGCTATTTTTCAGCCATATCACTATGATCAAATCACTTACCTTCAGTGATTAACCTCACTCAATGGTAGAGGAAGAAATCTCAGTTTCTTCATCTGTAAAGTATAGTAATTGTATTAAATGATCTCAAAAGTCTTTTCCAGCTCTATATTTATGATCTTATGATCCTATAATTGATTTATTGATCTTGTTCCTCAATTATGGAGTGGATTTTGTCCTCTTTCATTTCTACTGTTAAAATATATTCTTTATTTCAAGAACTCCTCAAGTTACCACTGCATGAAACCTTTCCTAAGTCCCTAGTTGAATATAATTGCTCTCTCCCTTCTTTCTTCTTTAGATAATTCACTTTGGATATTTTTATAAGTTTTATCCTCTACCAACCTTCCCCATTATGTTGTAAACTTATTAAAGGTAGACACTGTCTTATCTTTATCTGCCTATTTTCTTATAAAATGCATTGTTCATAATATATGCTTTTATAAACTTTAAAAATTTTTAATTTAATCTCTTCAAGGCCATCTAAACGATTTTGACTATATTCTCACTTAAATGATTAAAAATTCCCTCAATATTCAGATAAAATATATATCCAGGAAATAAAGCCCTAATTATGCTTCTTTCTAGTGACAATACAGCATAATAAAAGGATCTGTAGACATAGGGTTGGAAGGTCTGGATTCAATCCTTACTCAAACACTTAGTTCCATGACCCTAAGCTCTTAATTTCTTTGAGTCTATCTCAATATCTTTAAAATGGGAATAATATTTACATCACCTATTTCAAAGCATTGGTTTAAGAAAGAAGATTTTGGTAAAATCTTGTATTGTAAGAACTATGAAAATTATGTAAATAAGGACCTAAATGTAAAAGAAAAAAAAATCAAAGGTACTGATTTATATTAGTGTTATTATTATGGCTCTACAAATCATCTAGGCTGTTTTGGGATTCGAAACTCCATATTATTAGCTATCTTTCAAAACATCATTTTCAGCTTTGTCTCCCAAAGTACAGTCAGCATGTGATTAATGACCCTAACATTTTCCTGTGGAGTGATTTGGTTTTTACTCATGCTTGCAACATTGGTACTAATATCCTTGAACACTAGCTAGCTTTGTCAAATTGTAGCTGTAGTTTTTATTTTTTGTTGTTCTCACTGGTTCTGGGCATTTAAGTATATCATAGTTGTTTCTAGAACCAAAATGTTGTGGATTTAAGCATTTGTATTGCTTTTTGGTGAATTGGGAATATTTTGTAGAACTGTGACTAGAATGAAATTGTCTGTTTCATAACCCTTTGGGCATGAGGATGATTTCACAATATTTCACTTTTGTGATTGGAATTGAAAACTAATATGGTCTTTCTTGCTGTTTTTGAAAACCAGCTGCCCTTCCCCAAAGTCTTTGAAAACAAAGATTGTTTTCAGAGAAGCCGAATTGTTAGACTTGATGGCCAGCTTGAAGCCATCAGATCTTCTGTTACTTATTTTCAGAACATATTCTAAATCTTGAGATAGTACTGACCTAAATGCAGACCTAGGGATTAAATATTAAATTATAAAAACTATAGCAGTAAATTTTCCAAATGTGTTCAATGTACAGCAAAATTTGGAGAACTACCATTTCTAGAAGAAAGATGCTTATATATATATATATATGTATATATATATATATGTTGCATGGACTTCAGTATCAATAAACACCCATTTTATTTGATTAGAATTCTCTAGAATGTATCTTAATAGAAGTTATTATCAGAGAGCAATAAAAATATTTATTATTATAGTATGAAAATTTGTATATAATGATGTTAAGAATGAAGACATCTTGTTGAAAATTTGTGAAATTAAGACAAAATTCCAATGGAAAGGCACTGCTTATCAGAACATATTGGTCATCTATCATTGAGCTCAGAAACAACCATATATTGCACCTAAAAGATGATAAGAATAGCATGGCCATATGGTCTCTGGGTCCAGGCTTCAGAGGATCATAATAACACTGTGGGGTCACATTAGGTCAAGGGTCTGGTCTTTAGGTTTATAGGCTGAAGAACTAGGTTTTATCAGTTCATCCAGAGGTGAAAAGGCCCTGGGGAGTTAAATCAATCAAACAAAAGGCCAAAACCACTGATATGGAAATTCGAATATCAATTTATTAATTCATGGGGGCCAATATACCTAGAAAAATATTTGGTATTGGTAATTCCCAGCCTTCTGGTGGAAAGATATACTGAAGAAGCCAAATTATATATTTATAACATGAAGTATTTTTTAACTAGCCATGGAATAGTGGCTATTCATACTTTATTATTTAGTCAGAATATCTACTTTGGAAACAAAATTAATAATAGAAGTATTTTGGTGAGATAAGATGGGGAATAAAAAGAAGTGGATTTTCTTTTTTAAAAATTTTATTTTTACATCATTATAATTTCTCCTGATAATTTTTTATCCCTTATTCTACCAGAGAAACCACCTCATATAAAAATATATTTATTATTATTATTATTATAGCTTTTTTTTAAAGATGTGTGTATGGGTAATTTTACAGCACTGAAAATTGCCAAGCTTTTTGATCCAATTTTTCCCCTCCTTCCTCCCACCCCCCTCCCCCAGATGGCAGGTTGACCAATACATGTTACATATGTTAAAGTATAAATTAAATACAATATATGTATGCATGTCCAAACAGTTATTTTGCTGTACTAAAAGAATCGGACTTTGAAATAGTGTACAATTAGCCTGTGAAGGAAATCAAAAATGCAGGGGGACAAAAATAGCGGTATTGGGAACACTATGTAGGAGTTCATAATCATCTCCCAATCGCTGAGTGTAGCTGGTTCAGTTCATTACTGCTCTATTGGTACTGACTTGGTTCATCTCCTTGTTGAAGAGGGCGAGGTTCATCAGAATTGATCATCATATAGTATTGTTGTTGAAGTATATAATGATCTCCTGGTCCTGCTCATTTAATTCAGCATCAGTTCATGTAAGTCTCTCCAGGCCTTTGTGAAAGCATCCTGTTGGTCATTTTTACAGAACAATAATATTCCATAACATTCCTATACCACAATTTATTCAGCCATTCTCCAATTGATGGACATCCACTCAGTTTACAGTTTCTGATCATTACAAAGAGGGCTGCCACAAACATTCTTGCACATACAGGTCCCTTTCCTTTTTTTTAAGATCTATAAAAATATTTTTGAAAAAAGAAAAAAACTTTGTCAAAGCTGATCAATACATCAAAAAGTTTAATAATAATATGCAATGTTCCACAGTCATGGACCACAAATCTCTGCAAAGGAATAGGATACGGTGATGCAGATTAATTAATTAATTAAGGCCTATTGGCAAGGTACATCAAAGAAACACATAGTGTCTCTCTCTCATTCCCCATATACATAAATCAAGATGTGTTGATAGGACAAGGACACAAAAAGGAGCTAGGAGAGGATTTCTCAGGCTAGTCTTTAAGGATAATAAGAGGACACAAATAGGCTCATAAAATAGGACATTATAAGAGCACAAAGCTGCTAAGTTCTTTCAACTTGGTCAAGTTCTTTAACTTCTCAGGACCTTGATTTCTACATCTGTAAAATGATTTGGAATTTTTTTGGAGGCAGGGGAAAGAAATCGGAGCTAAGTGACTTACCCAGGATGACACAGCTATTAAGTATCTGAGGTTGGATTTAAACTCAAGTCCTCATGACTCCAAAGCCAGTGCTCTGTCTATTGTTGTACCCCTCTCCTCTCACTTTTCTTTTAGGACTCAGGGACTCCAGTTTTAATTCTGTGATCCTGTAATTAGTTGATTTGAGAACCCATCTTTCTATAATGTTTGAGAGTCCCTTATCTATTCCTGTGAGTCAGTATTATCCCTGTAGAACACAGATCACATGGGTTTGGGTTTGAGTTTCAAGAAGTCAGCCTAGTATTCCCCCAACGAACAGAGTTCTTAGACTCTGCAAATCATTTTTCTTTGTCTTCTAGAGGGGACTTAAATGTTGACCTCAGTTCCTTTGTACAATTTTAGCAAACATTTCTTTAATACATAATTAATGTAAGACTAGAAGCTGGGAATACTGGACAAATACAAAATTGTCTTAATCTTATGTGGAGCTTATCCTGTACTGGAATTAGTTGCCTCAAGAATAGGAGTGACATTGATGATACTGACTACAGACTTGACTCTATTTGACCCTTAGTCTGAGAAAGCAACTCTGGAATACTCCCTACATTACATTACCAAGAATGGACTTTATAAAATGCCCTCAAATATAGTAATGTCTTTTGTATTTTACTTACTCAAGCAAGTAAAAACTGTTGTTGGCTGGTCAGAGCATATTCTTTGGGATACTGACTGAAAATTTAACACTCTTTGCCTTTCTTTTTTTCCTTTTTTTTCTTTTATCAAGCATTTTTTCTTCCTCTTACCTTCCCTACTAAGAAGAAAGGAAGAAAAGTCATAAAGAAGGAACGAAGGAAGGAGGAAGGAAGCTTATACCATATAAGCACAGTGTAACAAAACAAATTCCCACATAGGTCAAGTCTAAAAAAGTGTTTCTTATTCATCAGATTAGCCCATATTATCTCGTCATCAGAAAGACAGTGTGGTTGTCTTTATCACTTTCTTGAATTATGTTTGCTTGGTTGATCTTAGGGCTTAAGTATTTAAGACTTGTTTGATTTTCACAATTTTGATGATGTAGCATAAATTGTTCTGGTTCTTCTCATTCCACTCTGCAACACATCATAAAAGTCTTCCATACTCTCTCTCTCTGAAAGTCCTTTTTAATTTCATATAGTATTTCATTACATCAATATGCCATGATTTGTTCAGTTTTTCCTCAATTGATGGACACTTTTAAAAAATTCCAAGTCTTTTTGATTTCAACAAGAACCACTGTATGTGTGGGGGGAGGGAGTTAATGTGTATTTATATATTGGACTTATTTTTATTAATCTCTTTGAGGTACAAACCTATCAGTGGTATTATTGAGTCACTACTTTCGTGAATTTTGAGACATAATTCCAAATTCTTTCTAGAATGATTGAATGAATTCACATCTCCCCCAATTTGTTATTTTCTTTTTTATCAGCTTTGGCAATCTGATGGGTGTGATGAGAAACCATAGAGTTACTTTACTTTGCATTTCTCTCATAATTTGTAATTTGGAATATTTTTTTTTCTTATGGCTTTTTAGAGGACTTGGTTTTCTTCCCTTGAGAATTCCTTGTTTTAATATACTTAGACCATTTATCAATTAGGGAATGGAATGATACTAATTCTTACAAATTTAAATCACTTCTTTATATATCTTGAAAATAAGACTGTTAACAGAGAAACTTGCTATATATACTTCTCCCCCCAGTTTTGCTTTTCTCTTCTGAGTTTGTGCAAAATTAAAAAAAAAAACTTCTGTAATCCAAGTCATCCATTTGGTCTTCTGTGAATACAAATACAAAAAAATTTAGAGAACTACAGACAGCTAAATCAGACTGGAAAAACATCAATTGTATACCACTAGATCAATTCAATAAGATTAAAAACTTAAGTATTGCCTAAATTAATTTATTTATTCAGTGCCATACTAGTCAAGTTACCAAAAATAATTTTCCAGATTTAGAAAAACATATTAACAAAAATCATATTGAAGTTTTATTTTAAAAGATCAATAATCTCAAGTGAAATAATGAAAAAAGTGGGAAGGAGTCTATCTATATTTGAGGTAATTCTCAAAATAATTCTGTACTGACTAAAAAGAATAGAACTATCAGTGCAAAAAATAGGTACACAACATTCAAAAGTAGATGAATCCAGTAGCTTAATGTTAAAGAATCCAAAGTGGATTCACTTTTAATAATTAAAAAAAAAGGTTGGAAAAACTAGAAAGCAGGATAGCAGAAATTAGACTTCAACTAATACTTTGTATTTAACATCAAAATTAGATTCAGTTTGACTTTTGAATGCAATGATTCAAGGTAATTCCAAAAGACTTGGGATGGAAAATACCAAGATAGAAAAATATGAAGGCTGAATGTGGATCAAAGAAAGCAGAGTATTTTTACATTTTTTGCTTGGTTGTTTGTTTTCCTTTTTGTGTTTTTTTTTCCCTTTTGGTCTGAGTTTTCTTACACAACATGACAGATATGAAAATATGTTTAAAAGGATAACATATATTTAAGTAAGATTGATTACTGTCTTGGGGAAGAGAGAGGTAAAAGAGGGAGGGAGAAAAATTTGGAACATAGAGCTTTACAAAAATGAATGTAGAAAAACATCTTTATATGTATTTGAAAAAAATAAAATACTATTGAATGGGGAAAAGCTCTAAATTGATAGATGGCCTAGGTATAAAACATCCTAAACAAATTTGAGAAATGATGAAGAAATTCTATGGGAAAAGATTTCATAACTAACAAAGCATATAGTAGTTCACAGCAGATAAAATGGCTTCTTTTTCCCTCATAGATTCTATAGAAACTACCATGTGCTAAGAAAACATTATTATATTAAAATAATGTTAAAATACAATTGACTAGTTTGTGCTTGTCCTTAAAAAATTATATTCAAGACATGCTTTTCTAAGGATATCCTAGGAGACTTTTTGGACTAAGTATTTGAATTTTAAAAAGTAGTCTTCTTAACTCCTAGGTAACAGATTATTACACCCCAAAGTCAGCCAGTCCATAAGCATTTATTATTTGCCTGGCACTATGCTAACAACTGGGCATATGAGGAGAGGCAAAACAAAAAGAAGTGAAAAAAAAGTCTGAATTGAAAGCTCATATTCTAAGGGTGGGGAGGCAGTGTGTTAACTATACATATTTATAAAAGTATATACATTGTAAATGGGATTTCATAACAACAAAGTAGCATTCCTTTTCTTTATAATATGATTATTTAACATCAAACTTTTTTTATCTTAGTTACACCTTAGATAACTGTAATCCCTCTGAGGAGTTTGCAAGAGATAGTCTAATTGCATCAACAACCCATTAACACCTATATAAAATAGAGGAAAAGTTAGAACTGATGTCAGTGTATTTGTATTCAAGCACTGCTCTACTGTGTAATCTTGGCTTAGTCACTTCTGTCTGAGACCTCTGTTTATTCATCTTATTAAAAATAAGAGGGTATCAGTTCTACTTCTGTGATCCTGTGATCATAACTGAATGCTGCTTACTTCTTTATCTGGCCATCCTAATTCATATAAATATAATACTTAACATCTATTTCAGAAGATGATAAACATTTTGTATTTCTACTTGAGGGGGATGTCATATGTATTAAAGAGACCTTTCTCCTTTCCCTACAACTCCCCTCAAAATACCAGTCATTTCTGTGACTTATAAATAGTCCTTAATGGTCATAGAACTAACTGAAAGATTTTAAATTCCATCCCAACTTTTGCATGTACACCAAATTTGAAAGACATGAATGATATGACTTGATTCCTAAGTTAAGTACAAGTTTGTGGTAAATGACCTGAAAGATGCAGTGTCAGTGTCTACAATATTTAGGAGCATGCTGACAAAAGAACATTAACCTTTATCAAGCAGTGCTAATGTTAAACTGATGTTAGTGAAATTTAGATTCTTGGCATGTCCAATTTGAAATGATTTTGTGTATCCCTAGAAAGGCAGGGAGCAAGGGAGCTGATCCAGGACCTCCTGATCCATCAGTATGCAGCTCATTTAACTGCATGCAAATTGTTTAACTGTAGTACAGGCAGAGTTCCCAGACTTAAGTCATTTCCATTTCTTTCACTGCCGGTATCTATAAATCATCTGACAGATCTATAGTAAATGAAAGTAAAGAAAGACAAAAGGAGCAATTTTTAAAGCAATATTTAAGTTAAATGTATTCCCCCCATTGATTTCCTCCTTTAGAGTTGATATTCTATTCTCTGCTGTATCATTTCCCTAAATAATTTGGCCTTTGGGGCTTGAAATATATTGATAGGATCTAGAAATGTTGATCCAAGAGAACTTGGAGAGATTGACTACACAGGTAAAATGGATATTAAGGAAACTTTGAGGCTAAAAAGAAAATAGTCTTTTTCTAATGTCATTGCCAAATGACTTCATATAAATTAGCATTTTGCTTTTCTCCAGATCTATGATTATAACTGGGTAGGACACTTTTTAGTGTGGAAACTGATGTAGATCAGAAATTCATAGTCTTAGAGAGTTGCACAAGCCACTGAGAGGGTAACTGGCATGCCTTGGGTGACACAGGCAATATGGAGTAGAGACTGAATGCTTTTCTTCAGTTTTTTTCTGACTTACATCAGCTCTCTCTTCACAACACTCTGCCGGCTCTACTTTGATAATACATCATTTTTATTGTTGTTTAAGGCAGAAAACTTTAACTAGCATTGAAATTCTCTCATGGAATCCCTTCCCTGTTGGGTATAAGGAGGGCCAGAACTCCTCAGGACAAAATTCTAATCATACTTCTTTATTCTTACAAAACCTAAAAGACAATAAGAAACTAACTAATCTCTCTCAGATTCAGTCTGTGAGAACTTGAGAACTGTTACCTTGTAACTTGGTCCTTAAGCTGTCTTTATTCTACATTCTTCCTTGTCCAGCCTCACTGAACAAATACAAATCAACCATTTAAAAGTCGTGCTCCAGTTTGCCAAAAACAGAAGAGAGGAAGCATTTTGTGAACAATGAAAAAAATAGGAACTGAGCCTATATTCTATAGTTGTGCAGAATAAGAACCTTATCTTTTAAAATGTTATTAATAAAATGCAAACATGCATGTAAAGTGATTTTCAAACTGCTTATATAATGTGAATGATATTTTTTATCAGTTAAAATATGTGCAAAGTATTCAGCAGTTGTTTCAGTTCACTTTTACCAACTGGTTTCTTTCATATACATATATATATATATGTATATATGTATATACGTATATATATATGTATGTATGTATGTATGTATGTATATATACACAAATACTTTTCATCTGTGTTCATTTGTGAAATTAAGTATCTATTAATTGATATCTATATAACCTAAGATAAGTCTACTAGAAGACATTTATTAAGCACCTCTGTGCTTTATACAAAGGCAGGCATGAAATAGCCATTGCCTGTTTGTATTGTATCAGGGGAGACAACATATAGATTATAAATTTATATAATTTTATATGAACTTATATGAATTTATATAAACTTTTTATGCAAAATAAATCTCAAATAAGTTGGGAATATGGGAAGAATAGACACTCCAATACCTGCTGCGGGTTTATGATAGGATTCCTCTTGTAGAAGGCAGCATTTGAGCACAATTTTGAAGGAAACTAGAGGATCTAAGGTGGTGCCATAGTATCCAGAATGCTGTGCTTATAGTCAGGAAAACTTCTCTTCATGAGTTTAAATTGATCCTTAAACACTTAGTAGGCATGCAACCCTGAGCAAGTCACTTAACTCTATTTGCTTCAATTTCCTCATCCATAAAATGAGAGGGAGAAGGAAATGACAAATCTCTTCAGTATTATTGCCAAGAAAAACCCAAATGGAGTCATGGTAAGTTGGTCATGAGTGGGAAAAAAAAAAACTGAACAAAGGAGATCTAAGAAGCAGAGGTGGCAAGAGAGTGCATTCCAGAAAGGAAGAAAAAGCCCGTAAAAGGGCATATATAGGTGGGTTTTGAAATAGCACGTATGAACACAATTGGGCCCATTTATCTGGATTAAATTGTGCATGAAGATAAGTAATATATCAGCTAGGAGAAGTAGATTGGAATGAAGTTGTGAAGGACTTTAACTGTCAAAGGAGTTTATAGTTGATCCTAAAAGATAATAAGGATACTAGTTTATTGAGAAGTGGTTTGCTTTGAACAAAATTGTACATTGGAAGTATCAGTTTGGCAATTTTATGGAGGATGGATTAGAGAGGAAGAGAAGATTCAATTAGGGAGATCAATTAGGGAGTTATTGTTATAGACCAGGTAAGAAGCAACGCAGGACAGAGTTAAGGTGGTGACTATGTTAGTGAAGAATCAAATCATCAATAAACCTTTATTAAGGTGTCAGGCACATTGTTAACTGCTGGGGTTACAAAGAAAACCAGAAATGGACACCATTGTCAAGAAGTTCCCAGTCTAAAAGGAAGGAAACCATGCATACAATTATGTACAAATAAGATATATACAGGAAAATTTGGAGATAACATCAGGTAGGAAGTCCTAACATTAGGAGAAAAGCTTTTTTCACGAGGTAGGATTTTAGCTTACAGCTGAAGGAAGCCAGGAGGTAAAGATGAGAAGGAAAAGAGTTTCAGGCATGGGAATCAGCTAAGGAAAATGCATAGAAATGGAAGATGTAGTATCTGATATAAAGAGGAGCATGGAGGTCAGTGTCCCTCAATTAAAAAGTATGTAGTATGGGGGGATTAAAAGTGCATAAAGTTGTAAGAAGACTAGTAAGGTAGAGAAGGGTCAAGTTATGAGGAGAAGAAAAGCAAAGTATATTCTATATGCTTTTAAAAATTATAGGGAACTAGTGGAGTTTACTGTCCCTTGCTTCCCTTCTTCCTAAGATAGAAAGCAATCTGGTATAGGTTATATATGTACAATCATTTTAAACATATATCCATATTAGTCCTA
Source organism: Sminthopsis crassicaudata (assembly GCF_048593235.1). Taxonomy (NCBI): domain Eukaryota; kingdom Metazoa; phylum Chordata; class Mammalia; order Dasyuromorphia; family Dasyuridae; genus Sminthopsis; species Sminthopsis crassicaudata. The sequence continues at coordinate 78,466,596 of NC_133619.1, read as the reverse complement.
TTGTGAAAGAAAAATCATAACATCAAGGAAAAAGCCATAAGAAAGGAAAAGCAAACAAACAGGTAAAAATAGTATGTTTTGATCATTGATCAGCATTCAGTTTTCATAGTTCTCTCTCTGGATGAAAAATGCCATTTTTCATCACAAGTCTATTAGAATTGTCTTGGAGCACCACATTACTGTGAATAGCTAAATCTGTCATAGCTGATCATCACATAATCTTGCTGTTACTGTGCACAATGGTCTCCTGGTTCTGCTCACTTCTCGCAGCATCATTTCATGTAATTCTTCTGACATCAACTTGCTCATCATTTGTTATAGAACAATAATATTCCATTACATTCATGTACTATTCTGGAAGACCAACCAGAAATTTATTACAGTAATCAAAGAATGAGGTAATGAGGCTCTATACCAGTATTTAGGCAGTATCAAATGAAAGAATTGGGCATATATATAACTAATTCTATAAAAGTAGAATAGGCTGTGTCAATAAATTGGAAATAGGGTATGAAAGTGAAAAAATGGGGATGACTTCTCAATTTCCTGGAGAAAACTTATCTTGAAGAATAGTAGTACCCTTGACAGCACTGAGAAAATTCAGAATAGGGAAAAATTTGGGTGGTGATATTGGGGAGAGCAAGTATGAAATCAGTTTTGTACATGTTAAATATGTTAAGATGTTACAGAATACTTGTTTGAAAATGTCTACTAGAGAGTTGGATTCACAAAATTAGAGATAAGGAAATATATGTAAAGACATGATAATTGAATCCATGCAATCTAATGAAATCACCAAATTAAACAATTCAGAGGGAGAAGAGAAAAGTCACTCAGGACGCATCTTCGAGGTATACCTTCATTTAGTGGATACCACCTCAATGAAAATTTTAAAAGGTTACTCTAATAGGTGATTAAGAGATCATTGGTATCTTTGGAAAGAACAGTTTTAGGTCAATAATGGGCTGAAAGCCAAAGTATAGCTTATTTGGAGTGGGGTGAGAGGAAAAGAAGAAGAACTAATTGTGGATAGCTTTCTCTGGGAGTTTAGCCAGGAAAGGAAAGATGATAGCTAGTAGGGATGGATAGATCTGGTAGACATAGACATAGACAGCAAGAAAGCTGTCAGTAAAAAGGGAAAGATTAAAATTATTGAGGTAGGGAGCAATATGCTTGGGAATATGAAATGGAATAAAATCATTTTTTTGCTTTGATAAAGAGAAAGGCAATGCATAAATAGTATTACCTTTTTATTAAAGAGGCCAAAGGACTCTGTCAAAGATTTTAGAAAGATTTCTACCAAAATTGTTAAGATAAAGTTTTTGACTTCAAAATGGAAAATTTTTATTTTTCTGAACATTTAATCTCTATATATACACCTCCTCGTTCCCAGATGATGCCAAATAAAATGCATTTTACTAGCTTACTACATAGAAATAAAGTCTTTAAAAGGTAATTAATTTAGCTAGTATCCCAAAGTTGATCAGTAGTAGAGCAAAGAGTTAAGGTCAACACCAGAAATAAATAGGTTTTGAACTAAGTAGGATTTATTGATTTTTAAGATTCCAGTAAACGCTTTTTATAACTAAAGGTATACACTGTGTGAATGAGTGACCACAGTAATCTTGGGAGTACTTTTTCCTCATCTGTAGATACTGAATTTGGAGCCAGAAAAGTTAATTTTATATCCTGTCTCTTACATGAACTTTATTCATCTGGACAAGTCAGTTAACCTCTATGGGCCTGTTTCTTCATATGAAAGATGGGAATAATAATACTTGTCCTATTTGCCTTACAGAGTTATTGTGAGGAAAGTGCTTTGTAAACCTTAATGTGCCATATGAATGTAAGGTATTATTATATTCAGTCTGATAATTTTAATAATTCTTTCATTATAACAAAAATCAACTCCCAAGCTGTGTTTACAGCATACCAAATTATCTGGAGGAAAATTGGAACATTCTATCCAGTTATTCAGATATACATCTAGCTGATTGTTAAAATTTTTTCCCCTTTTCTTATACTTATTTGGCTCAGTGTAGACATAGGCACAAGGTGCTGTATTAACAGAGACTATGAGATTGTGCCCTGAGGATGCTAAGGCATTGTAAACATTATATAAATGTTTGGGGAGGACATTTTTAAAGGCTCACAAATCTTTCTGCTTTACTACAATTCCCATGGAAAAGAATGGTCTCATTCATGTTAGTTGAAATTTGATTAGATTTAGAAGGAAAGCTGATCTGCATTTTGCTGAATAACATAAAGGTAATTATGCCTCTCACTAACTTAGGGTAAATATGAGCAATTCATATAATAAATTTAGCAATATAAGTAGCCTTAATTCTAGTCTTTTAATGCCTTACCTTTTTCCTCTCCTTGTTTTAGAAACTTGTCTTTTAAAATTTCTCTTTTTTCCTTTGACAATACTTTCTCTTCTTCTCTCCCCTCTGTCTCTTTCTCCCTTCTCCCTCTTTTCACCTTTTTCTGTCTCTCTTTTTCTCTCTCCCCACCTTTTCTTCCCTTTCTTTTCCCCCTCTCCAGTTAATTTCACTCACCTCTTTCTATCCCACCCCCCAATTCCCTTTCTCTGCCTCTTCATATCTTCTTAGAATTGGATTATGATGATTCTTAGCCAGGATCAGATTACTTCTTACCCCTTCCTGGGTATTAATTTAAGAAAAATGAAAAGATAGAAGTTGATATCATTCTTAGCAACATGAACATTCAACACCTTGATGTAGCATAGGCTTGCCTCTACAAGTCCAACCCTGCTCTCTAATGTTTATTCTCGCTTTTCTTACTTCTTGTCCCATTGGGTTTTTTCTTTATTTTTCCTCTGTGTGCTTTTAATGGTATCTTGAATTGCCATTTGAATTTTGCTGTATAATTATAGTCCAAGATCAGTATTAGTGTAGATTAAATGGGAGGTTATCTGAGTAAACTGGAGATAACCTAAATCACCCCTACTCTCTTGGAATAGTAGTCCTAAAACTTTTTAGGAAAAATAATTTTCATTTCACTTTTTTTTTTCTTGTTCAACTCCCTTGTTTTTCTTTGGAAAGGGATAGCTTGTGAAAATCGGAAGGAATGAGCATGGTAAATAACAACTTTCGTGGAGAATGAATGAGAACAAGGAAGGTTACTGAAACTAGAGGATAAGGGTGTATTATTGGAGTTCCTTCCCCAAACCATCTTAGTTCTTTATTACTTTGGGGCCACTTCCACCATTGCCCTAAATTGAAATTAAAAAAAAAAAAAGTATCCTGAATTACCAGACAATATCCCCAGATACTTGAGCTTACTTATGCAAAATCAATTAGTGGGATTTGTTAGTCAAACTAAAGTAGTTATTTGAACATGAAGGCAATAGCAAAAAATAAAAACAGAAACAGGCTACTTTTCATAGTCAAAATACATATATTTTTATATCATTCTAAAGCAAAGAGATCGTAAACAGTTTTGATGAGTACCTTATGAAGCATGCATAATGAACTCTTGATTAGATCAAATTCATTTTAAACCAGATTTCTCTCCTCCTTTTTCTGCCTTGTTCTATTCCCCTGTTGCTTTTTATCTTCCTACATTCCCATCATGCCTCCCCCCCCACTCTTATCCCCCATTTTGTGTAAAATTTCCTTTTATAAAAGACTGATAATGCATCATGTCTTCTAGGTAGTTGTCTGAACTTCATAAATTTTCACCACCATTTGCAACAAAACTGAGTACTCCACACTAAATGGGAGGTGGATGCAGAATCAGAATGTTAAATATCATACTATTAAAAAGAAGTAGATCATATGCCTTTATCTCTGTGGGTAGAAGATAAATTTTCAATGAAATAAGGATATAATCACAAAAGATAAAATATTTGATTTTGATTATAAGAAAATTTTTGCACAAACAAAATTAAAACATCTAGTATAAGAAGGAAAATAGTTGAATGGGGGAAAAAAACTTTTTATCAGATATCTCTGAAAAAAGTTTAATATCCAAGATAGAGAAGGCAACGCAGAAATATATAAGCCCCAAAACTATTCTTCAATAAAGAAATATTTTTAAAAGATTGGGAACTATAAATAGCCACAGGAGGGAATTCTGCAAATTACTAAAGAAAAATATGAATCAAAACAACCCTGAGTTTTCACTTTGTGCCTTCTATATCGGCCAAGGTGTCAAAAGATAGAAATGGTAATTGTTGGAAAGATTGTGGACAGATAGGCATTAGACTAATGAACTGATGGGAGAGCTGTGAATTTGTAAGATTATCCTAACATCAACTTGGAAATATATAAATTAAACAACTACAATATTCATACCCAAAGAAACTATTACTAGGTGGTAATAATAATAATAATAATAATAATAATAATAATAATAATAATAACAACCTCCAAGAGGTCATTGACACATCCAATATTTGTAGCAGCACTTTTCTAATAATAAAGAATTGGTGAGGGAGAGTTGGAGAGTAGATATCTATTGATTAGGAAATAACTAAACCAACTGTGGAAAGTGAATATAATATAATTTTACTGTGCAATAAGAATGATAAATATAATGAATACAGAGAATTGTGAAAAGATTTAATGTGACATGAAACAAAATGAATCCAAATAACATATTTAATATATATTTATATAATATAATATATATATATATATGTAACATGTAGGTTTAAGTGTGGAAAAAAAAAACCAACAAAAAATAAACAAATAAGAATGTGACAAAATTGCAGAAAAGCAAGTTTGACTCCAAAAAAAGAGATATGAGAAGACACACACACACACACACACACACACACACACACACACTCTCCTTTGGAGGAGTACGTGTTCCATGGGCATGAAATATACATGCATACATATATATGCACACATATATGCATATCTATATATGTATGTATATGCATATACTTCTACAAGAACTCATTTTATGCATTATATATGTACACAGAGCGAATCAGATTTTTTCCATGTGTTTCTCATAATATATATAGTCAGATATTTTTCTTTTGATTTGGTAATTTTTTTTTCTCTTTCTTTTTTTTAAAAAGTGTCTTTGTTGTACAGACTGGCTTTCAGGAAGGGAGAAGTGAAGGAAGAGAGTGAGAAATCTAAATGATGTATAAACAAAAGATATAAATATTTATTGTGCTTTACTTAAAATATATATTCATTCATATCTTTGTATATTTAAGTATATATATATATATTTAATATATATAAATATATTATTATATCTAATATATCATATTATTATTATAATATATTAATATAATATATTGATATAATTAATATATTATATTACTATATTGTTTATATATTATTTATATTAATATAATATATTAATATATATGGATTTATATAAAAATATATATTTAAGTGTATATATGTATGTACTTAAATATTTGTGGCAATATTTTTTTATGGTTGCAAAGAATTGAAAACAGAGTAGGTGCTTGTCTTTTGGGGAATAACAGAACCAAATATAATATACTAATGAAATGTTTTTCTTCAGTAAGAAAAGACAATATGAGAAACAAGAGAAACAAGGGAAATTTTATATGGATTGATGCAGAATAAAATAAATAGAGTTACAAGAACAATATATACAGTGGTTGTGTAAATGAAAAATTTAAATGGAAGCCAATCTTGGAGTCAGTCAACTAATATTTATTAAGTGTTTTAGCACTATATATGCAAACAAAGGTAAAAAAAAATCAATTTCTGCTCTTAAGGATTTCACATTCTAATATTCAGTCACCAATATTCAAATAATTATATACACATTATTTTTCTTGATAGAAACAGAGACAGAGAGAGACACAGACAGAGAGAAACAGAGGCAGAGACAGAGAAACAGACACAGACAGCTATAGACACACACAGAATGAGAGAGAGAGAGAGAGAGAGAGAGAGAGAGAGAGAGAGAGAGAGAGAGAGAGAGAGAGAGAGAGAGAGAGAATCTTAATTGGATATAATTTCAGAAGAAAGGCATTAAGATCATGGAGAATCAGGAAAAGCTTCTAAAAGAAAGAACTTCACCTGAGACTTGAAGGAAGATGGTGAATTTAGAAGATAGAGATGAAGAGGGAGAGAATTCTGGAGATGTGAACAATCAGTGAATATATTCAAAATAGAAATACCAAGAAGTTATTGTCACTGAATTCTAGAGTATATAAAAGGAAATAAGATGAAGAAAGATTGGAAAGGTAGAAAGTGTGCAGGTTTTAAAGAGATTTGAAAACCAAACAAAGGATTTCATATTTAATCCTGGAGATAATAAGGAGCCACTAAAGTTTATTGAATAGGGCCAATTGAAAAACCAGTTAATTGGGCCAATAGAAAAAACAATAAAACACACCTCATTTCTCTTGGTAGAAAGAAACAGCATTTTGTGCATAGTCCTCAGACTCATTGTGTTTGGTTAACTGTTAAAAAAGGGCAAGGGGTCAATTCCAAGAGAGATGATAGATATAGCTATATTAGAAATGAAAGTGATATAAAAGTAAAACATTATGAACTTAGCTTTAAAAGTTCATCTTTTTTAGTAGAATAAATTGTTCTGATTCATTTTGGAGAAAGATCACTAATCTGTAATCATGAGGCCTTGATTCTCCTTATGGCCAATTAGGCTGTGACCTTGGACAAATCACTTAAATCCATTTGAACCTCAATTCCTTCATTAATAAAATGAAAAGTTATGGACACTCTATGGCTGCTTCTGCTTCTCAGATTCTATTCTTCTATTCTACAATTCCCCAGAAGGGACAGTATAGTGTGGTACCTGTACACAAGAAAAACCATCATTTACATTTCAAAGGACAAAATAATATTGCAACTATGACAGCAGACCAAAGTCAGAAAACAGTAGTAGCTGGCTCTTCCCCATATCCCAACTTTCTAGTGACCCCTGAAAAGAATGTGAACACCTTTTTTAAAAATTCCAGCTGCTCTGAGTGACTTGAGCTTTTTGTTTTACACTGAACCTGAACAGAGCCCATCTTGTTCTATGTACTTGAATATTCAGGCAATAGCCTTAGATTATATCTGCAAATGAAAATATTCAATAGCTTTTGTGAAAGAAATCATTTTATGATAAACAGTAATGAGTTTATAGTAAGGGATAACTTTTTGAGCTGTTTCTCATTTCATTTGGAGAATCTCATAACTAAAAGCATGAGAATGGCAGAATTTTTTTGCCTCTCTGGTCCTAGTGCCTTAAAGATATTCCTTCACACTCTTAACCAAAATGAACAATGGAAAGGAATAGCTTTCTCTTGGTTTAGATGTCCCTCTGAGTCTCTCATATTCAGTTCTTCTTTCTAGAGTAAAGTCATGGTGGAGGGGAGGGAAGGGGAAAGGAAAGAACATTAAGTTATATTAAAACATTCCATTTAAACAACACATGCCTCTGATGTGATAACTTTTGTGTTTGTGATATTCCTTCAGTTACATAGACAGTTAATGCATTCCTTAAGATGGCTCTGAGGTCTGTCTATCAGTGAATAAATAACCAATTGATGGTTCCTTCAGTACCCCAGCACCAGGGCATTAACATTGACTCTTTCTGTGGTACCCCTTCTAGGCACTGGTGTCTGTAAGGAAACTCCCTCCAGCAATCTGCTACTGCTATATTATTCACTATTTATGAACATTATCACAGGCTTTCAAGGGTCCCCACTTAGACTAGGTGACGGTTATGCTGAAGATGTCTGTCATTGGTGTAGATGCTTTCTCCTGTCTGTGAAAGAATCATTTATTTTCTAAAATACAATATTCAATCAATCATGGACTTAAAAAGCATTTGCAACTGTGAATATTAACCTTCTGGGTTTTTTAGTTACGGAACACCTGTATTCACTAACTCAGGATATTTGAGGTCTAGCTCTGTTTTTGTCATTGGCTCACTACATAAGCTTTTCTAAATTCCTTTACCTCCGTGTGTTATCTGTAAATAGAACTAATAATGTCTGTCTGTTTTAAGGATCACAGCCTATCCCTCCCCATCAATGCTACCACATACACAATTTGTTCTGACTTTTTAAATGGAGAGGCAGCAGAATACAATAGACAGGGTGTTGGGAAACACACCACTGGGGAGTTACTAGCTACAGCTGGGACAAATAGGAGTATATTTCCTTCTGTATACATATATCCATCCATACACACACACACACACACACACACACACACACACACACACACACACATACACACACACACACCATATGATCCTGGGAGAGAGGCATAGGAGCCATTGTAGTATCTATGACTGTCTCCTCATTCCCATAGACTCTGAGGAAAAAAAACAAACCAATTAATCTCCCAGGGTGCTGGCCAATTGGCAATGAATGAGCCAGCTCTTTCAGTAAAAGAGAATGGAGGTGTGGATGACATTCCAGATACCACATTAGATTCAGTGGCTATCAAAGGCTCTACTTGCCTCCAGGATCAAGTACAAAATCCTTCCCTTGATGTTTAAAGGTCTTCATAACTCAACCCTTTTCTGATTTTCTAGTCTTACACCTTATTGCCCACCCCACACTCTTTGACCTGGCCCACTGATAATTCTGTGAACAAGAAACTCGATCTCTCATTTTGAGGGATTCTTTTGGCTGTCCCCCATATTTGGAATGCTCTTTCCTCTTCTGTTCTGACAGCTCACTTTCCTGACTTCCTTTAAGTCCAATTAAAATCTCATCTTCTATAGGAAACTTTCCTCAAACATTAATTATAGTAGTTTTTCTCTGTTAATTCAAATTAATATATCCTAGATCCTAATATACTTTATCTGTAAATATTTTTTATTGTCTCCCGCATTTGATTGTGATCTCTTTGAGGGCAGGGATTATTTATTGACATTTTCTGCTATCTCCAGAGCTAATCACAGGGGCATATAATGGGCATTCAATAAATGCTCATTGACTAAAGGACAAACCTGAAAACCCATTGAAGAAACGTCATATAATTTCTGTTTGAATATAATTATTATGGAGGAAGAATTTTGCCTATATCTTCCATGGATTTTCTGGAGGATTTATTAAGTACCTCTTCCTAAAACTGTTTAGTGCCTCATGCTACAGATGTTGTAAGTATATTTGAGAGTGTGTGTATGTGTGTGTGCATGTGTACATGCCATATTCCCTAGTGGATTGACAACAACCAAAAGAGTTTTGGAATCAGAGAATATGGGTTCAAGTCTTGTGGGTAATAGATTTCTTAACTGTGAGAGAAGGGGAGGGAATAGGCATTTAAGTACCTTTTATTTACTAGGCAGTATGCTGAGCATATTATAATTAATATTTCATTTGATCTTACAAAATCAAGAGATCTATAGATGGTCTCTGAAACCTCAGCAGATTTAAATCTGTGACCAGATAGCCTGGGAGCACAACCTTATAATAAAAATGATAGCCTAATGTATGGTCTCAGAGCCGCCCTTTTGTGAGTCAGTAATATTCCAGCCATGATAATCTGTATTAAAAGACTACATTATTCTGGAATAGCATGCATGTTTAACCACAAGAGATGGCTGCTTGCCAAGTGCCTGACCACATTTGATCATGAGGACCCAAGAGCTGGGAGTCTCACACCTACCCCATTGGTTATGTACTTTCTCCAGTGCTAAAGATCACTCAGAAAATTCTGATTGGATTCCAGAGAACCAACTACAACTATCTGCTAACATCTCCCCTTTTGTGAGTGGCAGCATGCATCTCATAATTTTAGGGGTTAGACCGACAAAAGGTGGTTGTAACCTGTACAGATTTCTTAATCCTGATAGCAGTTTATGGGGAGAAAATAAACCAATGTCATGGTTCCATTACCCCATTTCTTCTTTGTGTCCTTGTCCAAGCCATATCCTCATATCCTATGTTACTTATCATATTAATTCAGTTTCACTGCCCACTTCTCAGAACTTTCAATATTCTCTCAGTGGTTGAAGATTTAAGATTTGCTTACCTGAAGCCTGGGGCTAACCTTTCATCTCTCTCCTCCTTTGCTACCAGTAGAACAGAGTGAGGTGGGAGTCATTTGTGTCCGTATGTCTATACACACACATTATAAAGATACTGTAGAAAAAAAAAAGAAGGTAATTGAATTTTTTAAATACATAAAGCAAAAGCTAGGGCAAGCCAGGAATTTTATATTTACAAAATTACATGTTGAGTTTAAATATTTATTTATTTAAAGGAAATCTACACTGTCTTAATGGAGACATAATACATAGTTTCATGTAATGTCATCTTTTTCTGCTCTAATGTAATAATAATAATAATAGAATGTGTATATATAAATCCATATATATGGGTGTGTGTATATATGTGTATATATATATATATATATATATATATATATATATATATATATATATATATACTTGCTAGGAACATTGCTAAGCCTATACAAATATTATCTCACTTGATCTTCACAATCACACTGGAAGATAGGTGTTGTTATTATTCCTATGGTATATATATATAGAAATACTCATTTTATTTATTGATGTTTGTTAAGTTCAGAAGATATATAGGTACACATACACAGACGTGCATGTATATATTTGTGTGTATATGTGTGTGAGTATAATCTAAGTGCTTCATAAATATATTATTGTTAAAATGTACAAGTTTGACTATGTCATTTCTCATAAGGATTTCATAAAACCCTTTAGTCTCCCCTATATGCCTATAAATAAAATACAAACTCCTTAATCTGAAATTTAAGGCCTTCCACAATCTGGCTTTCTAGCTTTACCTCATTATCAATGTGTACATAGCTGGAAAGTATACTGCCAAGGTAAATGACCTTATTCATAGCATACTCAAAATTTCTCCATTTGCTATAACCAATAGTTCTACATATGGATGATGTGATGCTGGCTAATGGAGTTTTCTTGGTGTTAATTGTTAAGCCAAATTAAGCACAAGAAGCAAGGAATCGACCCATACTTTGTTGCATGTCAGCTTCAGAGTCTGCCTTTATACACAATTATCTATAAACAAAAAAACCATGCACCAGCACTCCCTCTACTTTCATTCTGGCTTGTAGTCTTTTCAAGATGAAGAAATTACCTTTGCAGTAGCTGATATTGATATCATGTTCATCCTCATTAAAGGTGATTGACTACATGGCTGAAAACATCATGTTAAAAAGCATGGGGACAAGCACACAGCCTTATTTCAATTTGGGTATTTGGGAAAGTATGAGAACATTGTCTGTTATCTAGTAGCTCAGAGGAAGCCTACAAAGAAAATACTTCTGATATGATGAAAAGGATTATGCCATATTGTAGGCCTTTTTGGACTACAGGGGTATGATGGCCTTGAAAGGTTCCTTCTTGTACAACATCCCGTCATCACTGAAATATTGTAAGAAGTATTGATGTAATTCCGATTAGGAGAAGGAGGATAGAGTGAAAGTGAAATCATATGGTTAGTCCAGATGTGAGAAGGAGTGCTAAGAGAGCTCCCCCAGGCAACCATGATGTCATGAAATTGATGTATTATGATGAACTTCTCTGGGCAATCAGATTTTGACATAATTTTCCGTAAACCCTCAGAACCAACAATATCAAAACCTTTGGTCAGATCTATAAATGTCATGTACAGATATCTGTTCTTCTCCTCTCATTTCTTCTGGAGTTATTGCTCAGCAATATCGACTGTTTGCCAGCCTCTTCTAAAGGCACACTGGCTCTCAGATAGATGACCTTTTCCAGGTGAAGGAGCACCCTATTAAGGAGGAACTGGCATGATAATGACACAGGACCACCCAGCATAGCATGTCTTTATGAGAGAAGACATTGTGCTCTATGAGCAAAGCAGAACTGAAGTAGTTTAAAAGAAACACCAGATGCACAAACCTCCTTTTCAATGTTTTAGTCTTAGAGGAGCTTCCTAGGAGCATGGTTATCAATCACATTTCAGGCCGCATGGAGTCCACAATATTCCAAAGCAATAGCCTGAACTAGATTAAATTATAATTGGGAATTAGATGAAAAAAGTAAACAAAGAGACAATGCAATGTAGATAATGTTAATTTGTGCTTTTCTGAGTCAATATGCAGTATGAAGGGATCTGTTTTTATTTGAGTTTTACATCTGTGGCTTAGAGCACGCACCAGGATCACATAATCATAAGTGGCACTTGAAGCTAGGTCTTGCTGGCTTTCAATTCAGCTTTCAAAATCTACCTGTCATACTTGTGATTTGCACATTAAATAAATTCTTAATGGAATTAAACACTGGCTTGCAGTTACCATATTATTGTTTTGTTTTGTTTTAGGATGGGCGCTTACGAATAAATGACCAGCTGATTGCAGTGAATGGAGAATCTCTTTTGGGCAAGTCCAACCATGAAGCTATGGAGACTCTTAGAAGATCCATGTCTATGGAAGGGAACATCCGAGGGATGATCCAACTAGTGATTCTGAGACGACTGGACAGACAGACAGAGGTGATTAAAGAGCACATCTCCTGGAAGAAATTGACTCAAAATGGAAAGCAAATTTTTATCAAAATTTTGAGGGATCATGACAGAGTAGGGGGAAAATGCATCTGTAGTCTCAAAATGAGATTTTGAACTCTAATTCTATTACTTACTAGCTTTGTGACTCCAGGTAACTGGCTAAGCTTCTTTTTGCCTCATTTGCTTCATTCAGTAATAGATTTAGATTAGATAACCAATATGATTCTTTTCTTTACTAATCCTATGATTCCATCATAAGAATTATAGATAAAATTCTCATTGTCTAAACTTTACAAATACATATGCATCATGAACATATACATATATGTATATATGCACACACTCTCCTAATTTTCTTTTGCTATAAAGGAGGAAGAAAAATAAATATGGCTATATATTGTGATTAAAATTAACAAGATTAATTATTTACATAGTAGAATAACAGAAGTCATCTAGTCAAACCTCATTTCACAAATAAGGATACTAGGACTCAAGAAACTTATATTAGATCACACAGGTTGTTAGTTTCAAAGCCAGGCTTCTTGACTCCTAAATCTGTGTTTTTCACCTATTTTTACCCTTTTGCCCTTTAAAGAGTGGAATGCAAAATATGAAAGGCTGTTTTTATTTTCTGCTATTTTAGAAATAATTTCTGAGGCTGAATATTAGTTAATAAACATTCTTATGTTGATTTACCAATATTATCTTTCCATGACAAACTTACATAAATAAGTCTGTAGTAAACATAATCTAAAAATGACACATCAAATTACAGAAATCTATACATACCTGCAACAAATTTGCATCCTCTATTCTAAATTTTTGTGAGGATTGAAATGGGTTATGTAGACTGTGAATGAACAAATTTAAATCTTGCTCCTCAGAGTGAGTTGCTTGGGACTAATTACACATGTTGTTACAGAAACAAAAACTTTTTTTTTTTTTTTTTGCTGGAATATTTAATCACATAAAGCTATCTGCTTTTGTGGTTTTCTTCTTAATATAAGATACATTTTTATTCAAATATGCTTAAGCATAAAATATTCATAAACATTAGATACAACTGAACTTGTAAAGAAAGGGGAGAAAAGAGAAAAAATTAGGCATTAAGAAGAGTTAAAGGAAAAAATCAGCATTTTAAAGTTTTTCTTGGAAGTAAATTCTCAAAGGATTAGAAATGCTTCTGTAATACAATAGGTACATTTAACATAAACTAGGATAAAGTAGAACAGGTGCTCTAGTTGAAAAGAATTGAACATTCTTCCTTGACATTCTCCACTTTAAAAATAGTGAAAATGTGAGACCCAAAGCTTCATTTGAGTCATACTTCATCAAAGGAGTAAGACAGGCAAAGAAAGTAGTAATAGGCTATGCAACTTGTTTCATTAAATTAGACTCTACCGAGAAAAAACTCTACTTGCTCTATATTTGGGTATAATAATTATATAGTCCTTTCTAGATTGCAAGAGTTGCTTTATTCAAATTCAGTTTTTCTCCTTGATTTGGAATACAGTGATTTTATTTTCTGTGGAGGGTAAAAGTGCATAAGCCACAGCTCAAAAGCAGTTGCCTCTCTGCCCACTCTAACCCACCTCCATGTTTTTTCTCTACATTGTCCTCATCAATGGACAGTGATTTAGTATTTAGTATTAAGTAAATTTGCTGTTTGTCTTTCCCTTTGTGGCAAATGTCTTCATTCCAATTCTCACACTCTTGGGTGGGTTGGGAGAGAGCTCAAGAAAAGAAAGTACTTAACACTTAGCTCATGACCCATATTGGGAAATCACATCTCACAACAGATCACCAGGGGACCAATCAGAAAAAGAGAAATGACAAGAGAAGGGAAAAGCAGATTTTTATGAATTATTTTTCCAAGATGTGTTTTTAGACTTGCTAATATTTTTTGTTCTTTCCTTGGGGAATAAACAGACAGCTTGCTCTCTGCTATTGGGAATCAGTGTGGTCTCAGTGCAGATTAAAGAGGATTTTAAAAAATATCAATATGCCAGCCTCATGTGCATCTTGGGTTTATTATTATTTTTTTAAATCTCCATTATTTTATCCCCCAAATCTACACTTTTTCAAGTCAAAGCATGCTCAGAGCTCAATGCTGATCCACTATATTGTATCCTCTTGTTGGGCCAGCCATCGTGCTTAGATATGATTTTTTTTAAGTATATGCAACCCCAAATATGTTTTGATGCACTTCACATGTTTAGGGAAATCAATTAGTTAGATTTGACATGAATACCAAAATGGTAATTGAAAATTTTATTCATATAAAAATTTTAAGAAACTACTTATGAAAAGTCAAAATATAGAGTTGTTGGGACTTTTCTCCTCCACATTACCCAGATGTACAAGACATGTAAACAGTTCTGATGAGTGCCTCATGAAGAATACATAATGAGCTCTTGATTGAATCAAAATCATTTTAAACAGAAATATTTTCCCCCCAAGGATGAACTTCAAGTTCAATTGTAATTCCATTTGAGGCTGGAGACTTGGTATAAAAAAATGGGTTATGACCTGTTTTATTTTGTTCCCCTTCCCCAAAACACTTCCCTCCCTGCTGCGACAGCCCAGCTTGGTAGAAAGCAGAATATGTTTAAAAATCCATTATTTTTTTTATTGGCCAGGACACTAATGGAGGCCTCCATGACAGCTCTATTTTACAGGCTGAATACTTTAATTAGGCTGGTTACTGATCAGTTGTTGGGATATCGATTGTGTCATTTATCAAAGAGCTGGGAAAGCAGGATTGTTTTTTTTTCTTCTTGTTGTTCTTCTTGCTGTTAATTCAAAGCACAGGGCTATGCACAGCAAATCCTGTCTCTCCCACTGGGGATCCAGCTTTAATTTAGGGGCAGCTTGCCTGCTGGTTTAGCCAGTCTTTCGATGCCTACAATATGTGGTCAATATGAACAAAAACCTAGAAAGGATTCTGCCTTACTGAAAACATCACTTTTTGTGAAAATCAGACACATGATTTCATTCTTGTCAGGAACTTCCAATAAGGTAACTTCCTATACCAAAGCAGAGCAGCATCAGCTTTGCAGCAATCTTCATTTTAGAGAGTTCCCTGAGTCACTGAAGAATTATGTGATTTGCCCAGTCATTGCCAGTATGCATCAGAGATAGGTCTCGAATCCAAAACTTTCTCACTCGGAGACTGTCTCCTTTTTTCTATATTATAACTGCCTCTTATGCTTATGGAGAGTGGATAAAGGGCCAGACAGAAAAGATGGTTTCATTAACTACCTCTGTCAATGACACATAGTAGGCACTTATCAAAATACTTGGCACATAGTAGTTGCTTAATAAATATTGATTGATTGACACATATTGATGACATGACTATGATTAGGTGATAGAATCATAGATTATGGTTGGGAGGAAGCTTAGTTGGGAGGAAGTTTCCCTTTTTTTTCCCCAAAACACTAAAGGCCAAATAGATAAATTGTCTTGGCACAGGTAATAAATGGATGGTTCAGTCATTTCTAGAATTCAGTTTTTCAGCTATCAGGCTTTTATTAAGCTGTTACTCTATACCAGACAATATGTTAAAAACTGGGGATGCAAAGAAAGGCAAGCCCTTTTTGGGCTCACCTTCTAACAGGAGAGACGGTAGACAAACATGCATATATACAAGATATAATACATATATATATATGTATATATATATATACACACACACACACATATATATGCACACTCATATATATATACACATGTGTAAGTATATTATATATATATAATTATAAATAGGAGATATTCTCAGAAGCAAAAAGATTCAAACTTAGATATGCTATGTATTTTAACTCACATTATCTTTCAGTCCCTTCACATTACTAAGAGTATAAGTTGCAAGTGAGTTGCCATCTGCATCAATGGAGGGAGTTTCTACACTAGGGAGCTCTCCACTGATGAAATCATAAAGATTAAAAAAAATTAGCTAGCAGAGAACTACTAAAGAAGGAAGAAAGAGTAAGTCAAGTGTATTGTCTGAGACCAAATGCTATTTACAGAATCAAAGTGGCTCTGATTTGTGTTTCTCTGGATGGCATCATTCTGTTCTCAGTAATGATCAAGGGATCAGTGGCAAGATGGCTTCTAAATTATTTTCTTCCTTGAAAGAAAGCACAATTCTCAAAGCCTCAGTCTTAAAAAAAAATGGACAGAACACTTTATAACCTGCAACATCCAATTACTGAGCACCTGTGGAATATAAACCACCAACATACCATTCGGTCCACTCTGAAGCTGAGTAAAACATGCATTTGTTTGCAGTGTCAGAATTAACTTAGAAGGTAAGATGTGGCAAGAAAAGATTTCCCACAAGAGAAGCAAGCAGCCTGGAGGTCTGGCAGCGGGTTGTTTTTACGCCCAGCCAGAAGACCAGACTTTTGCAGTGGGATGTACTCAGGGCTCTCGAGTCCCAAAGATATTCTAGTTTGAGCTTGTCCTAGAGCATATGCACTTGGTCTCTGAGCACGAGGGGGACCAGCTGGCTGGCAGAGAAACACCCTTGGCATTCACCGGGTCTTGTGTTGACACTGCCACAAGCTGCACTCCCAGATGGAATAAAATAAGAAAAAAGACAGTTTTTAATGGAGGAGGGGAGAAGGCATAATAAAGTTAATCCTCTTTCTGTTTTAGAGATAGGTCTCAAAATCCTTTGCCCCATTCCACCCTCAGGGTCCTTTGTCACACAGCAATGACGGGGTTGTTGGGAAGCCTTTAAAAAAAAATTCCACAGCTGAGAAACAATAATGCAAAATAAACTCTCCATAATCTTTTCTTTGATTGAATATGATTTAATGGTGGTGATGACCCTGTTTGAGTTTTGCTATGATTGATGAACTTGGTATATATCAGGGGAAATTACAACTTCTTCCTTCTCCTTTCTATAGGAGCGTACTGATTATGGGCTCTTTCCCAAGCCCTCTGTTGAGAGCTGTCAACATTTTGTTTCCACCTCCAGACGCCAAGAGCCCAGCCCACATCCATTCCTCTCCTACAGCCCACAGGAGAGACAAAAAGGTATGGTTCTTTTGTATTCTCCTGAGAGGGAGAGGGAGAAGGAGAGGGAGAAGGAGAGAAAGAGGGAGGGAGAAGACTTTTTTGGTTTTAATATTTTTAGCTTAAACAAAAAAGAACAGTTAATTAAACTAAGTGCAGACTGTTACTCTGAGTCATGAACATTCAGAGATGGGTGGGAGAGCTGACTCAGAAGTTGTGAATTAGATTCCTGGCAACGATGCCAGTTTAAGTAACAGTTTTTACTCGCTGCCCCAAACATGGGAGGTTAGATATTAAACAAACTATGAATTGAAAAATCAAAGCCATCAATGTTGGGTTTCCAAAGACCTTTTTAATGTTGACAATTATCAAATGTGATTAACTATCAAACATCAAAGATTTATGGCCCAGACAGTAGTGAAGCATAAAATGTTAGCAACATGTTTCAGAAATATCTGATAGACTGTAGGATAAGCATACTAAATACCATTAACTGAGGACATTTCATGGGGATGAAATGAGTTGGTTATTTCAGTAATATGATGGTACAATAACTTTTGTTATTATATATTATATGTGCCTATGCGTGTCATACAGATATATTTTTTCTAACCATGCAATTTGTAAAATGGTGATAGAGGTCCATGATTATGCTCTATACCAGAATCTAAGCTTTGTTACCTTATCTTCAACACTGTCATCTGATAATATTAGGAAAAATCACTGTTTTTTTTCTAAATGTGAACAGTGATTATTAAGAATCCTGAGTTAACTCTCATCAGAATGAACTTGGATATGTGGGATGGGACTCTTCTGTAACTGCTTTGTGGTGAGATCCCCCTATCCCCATCCGGAGTTCACAGGTCTTTGCTCTTTCAACTAGGAACTCCTTCTGAGATAGATTTTACTTCAATAGAATATAAGCCTAACCAAATATCTCAACAGTGAAAAGATGGCTCTAGACATCTCCACCCATCTGTCACAGTATCATTATAAGGATGAATGTATGGTAGTTTAAACATTGTATTGTCACTGTCTTTGACCTCTGAATAGAATGCATTGATTTTTATGCAGTCATAATATCAGCCATAATGATAAAACTTTGATCAGAAGAAGAAATAATGAAATATACTTCATTTCTTCCTGCAATAATGGTGGAAAACTATGAGAGCAAAATGTGATATGTGCCATCATTTTGCTCCTTGATTTTTCTTAGCTTTTTCTTTTTTTTACAAGGAAGAATTTGTACATAAAGAAAAGATTGGGAAATTACTGGGATATCAAAAACAAAAGATATCAATAATACTCTTTAAAAAGAAATTGTACAAATTAGTTGCACGTCATTCCAAGTACAGTCAATAAATATTATTTTATGTCTAATAAAATGAAATGTTTGTAAAGCATTTTGCAAACTTTAAAGCAATAGATAAATGTGATGATGATGGTGATGATGATGATATAGCCATGAAGTTTTAAGAGACTTGATACAACTTCCTGTTCATTATCTGAAATTTGAACTTGGTTTAGAGTATATTTCAAAGTGTAATTCTGTGCTTGATTAGAATGTTACGTTACTGTTACTAGGTATAAATAGGGCAATCTTTTATCTCAATTTTTAAAAATTTTTTAAACATTTTTATTTAGTTTTAATTCTAAACTCTATCACTCCATGCCTCATTCTCCTCCCCCTTCCCTGAGATGATAATCAACCTGAAATAGGTTATATGTGCATTTATGTAAAACATTTCTATATTAGTAATTTTGTATAAGAAGACTCAAATAAAGGAAAAGATAAAAAAATAAAAAAGTAGAAAATAGCATGCTTCAGGCTGTGTTCATTCAATATCAGTTCTTTCTCTGGAAGGAGATTGTAAGCTACATCATTAGTCCTTTGCAATTGTCGTGTATCATTGTATTGCTGAGAATAGCTAGGTCATTCACAATTGTTAATTATACAGTATTCCCCTGGTTCTGTTCACTTTGCATTAATTCATTTAAGTCTTCCCAGGTTTTTCTAAAGTCATCCTGCTTACATTTCTTATAATATTCCATCACAATCTTATACCACAGTTTGTTTAGTCATTCCCCAATTGATGGGCATCCCTTTGATTTCTAATTTGCCACTAGAAAAAAAACTACTATAAATATTTTTAAATGTTTGTAACTTTGCCCTGTTTCAAATCTCTTTGGAATGTAGGACTACTAGTATTATTATTGGATCAAAGGGCTTGTACACCTTTATTATTATTGGATCAAAGAGTATGCACAATTTTATAACCTTTTGGGCTTAGTTCCAGTCATTTCTTTTTTTGAGAATGAGAGAGTTGCTTCACAACTATTCCAATATTCACTTAAAATTATATTACAATTAATATTGGCATATATGGTAACATATAATCTTAAGAATATTTGAACAAATCGAATTATATAGTTGTTAGATTATTAGTTGAAATTTGTTATTTATATAGACTTGCTAGTTTAAAGTGAATATAAAACATTTTGCTAACAAAGTATTGTAAAAAGTCATAGAGATGAGAATGATAATATCATTTTAATTCCTTTATTTTGGAAATCAGTTACTACTATAGCGTCCCAACATACTATCATAAATGGCTCAATGAAAGCAAAACTGGCAAATTTGACTCACCAGTGCTAAAATGTTTTTAAAAAGAATTTCCTTTAGGAAAATAACCCTAGCTTGACAAAATGTAATGTCTAGGGCTGGAGATTGGGGAGAGGGGGAGCTGTTATAACCAAAACATTACATTTTTTGATTTCCTGTGTATATTTTTTTAAAAAGGGATACATTCAAATCCAGTGTTGATGTGCTATGTTCCATCTATTTTTGCAATAATAGTACTTACCACCCACAGATCTCCAGTTTTTCCCCCTACCAAGCTGTTACACAGAAAAAAAAAAAAACCACATTTTTAGAATTACCATTTGTAGAAATAATAGTTCCAGAAATTTCATTTTTATGTTGGAGTGCTGGTAATGAACATTATCCACACTGGATGAGCTTTTATGTCTAGAAATGATGAAGGGGCACCCAACCTTTATACTGGTTGTCAAGGATGGCCAGTGTTACTCCTTAACCTGTTTTGTTCTTCCTCAACAATATTATTTCTCTTATCCTATGTTTCTTTAAACCTTTTCCTCTTTAAAAATTTATCATGTTCTAATCTCTGTTCCTGAGATCTCTGCTTTTCAATTAAGAGAGACAGTGTCATATACTGGGAAAGGCACTGGATTTGGATTGAAGAGAAATGTTTAGTAATAAGGATCTGACAATTATTTTGTGATCTTGAATGAGTCAGTATACTCATCTGTGAAATGGAGATAATAAATCTGTAGTAGTTATCTCTTAGACTTGCTAACAGGGTCAAATGCCATTATAAATGTAAAATTTTTCAGTTATCATTACTAGTTATTATAGGGAAAAATTTATAAAGAATTCATGCTAAAGACTTATTAATTCAAAAATATTTTGATGTGTTAGCCCTCAGAGGATATAAATAAACTCTTCCCTCCTGTGTCCAAATTAATTGTTTCATAATCTTAGTTTCCTTGTAAGGAAAAAAGGTGTCAATCGTAAAAGAGCTTTAGAGTTATTAAATGATAAGCTGATCATTCCAGGATATATGAACTGAGCATGGAGTGCTGCAGAGATGGAATAGAAAGGAAGCTCATTTAGTGCAAGTAAGATTAAAAATCAATCACGGAAGAGACCTCAGAACTGAAGTTCAGAAAAGAGAGGAAGTAAGGTGCTCTGGGCTACAGTCAATTTAATAACAGAGGTAGGAAGTCAAGTACATGTCTTCAGAATCTTAGGATAACTTGTTCTAGATTGGAGTAGTTTTAGAAAAAGGCAGAAAGAAGAACATTAACAGCCCAAAGGCAAGAAAATGACCAGGTCTGGTTGACCAGCCTGAAGGAGAAGCCAATTTATTTGTTAAGCAGAGTCAATATATAGTCAATAAGAGTTATTAGTCTATTGCATCCTATTAAAATTTAACTCAATGAGTTTGTGAAGCAGACAATCTGAGTTGGAGAAGTACAGAGCAGAGAAAAGAATGTGGATCGGAAGGCATACTCTTCATAGGAAAAGATGCCTTGCTTTAAATGGATAGCCCAAAGAGCTTTCTTATTTGAGGTTATCAGAGCCAATCCAGGATGTAAGAGGAAATCTGAGATATTGGGACTGCTTAGAAGGACACACACATAAATGAAGAATGGGGTTGTCTAAACACTCCTTTAATTATCTGTTTAGAGAACAAACCACGAAAGTCCTCCATGATGACACTGGGATGAGGGTATGAGAGCTAGGGATAGGGTGAAGAACAAGACAGTAGAAAGAACAGAAAGCCCCTACTGCTGCCTTCATAACAGGAGACAGAGTCATGGTTCTGGCCAAACTTGACTCATAGGGCATCAAAAGGAAGGATTCTCAACAAACAATAGTAATGGAAGTAACAATGGTTAATAGATTATCTCTTATTCCAGCATTCACTGGAGGTAACAATTGGGCAGAAAAGTAGAAATAGGAGGCTAGAGAGGGAAGAAAAGAGAGAAAAATAGGGGGATGTAGTGCTCATGGAATAGAGAAACTGCATTCCTAACTGTAATAAATTGTAGTTCAGTGGATCCCAATGGAACTTAATAACACTGGAATAAAAAGTACAATAAAATTTCCTTCTGCTTTAACACTGAATTAAAATAATACATCACATTATTTAGATAGTTTTTTCTATATAAGAACTTATTTTAAATTTCCATAGGAATTGTAGAATTCAGAGTTGTAAGGGGATTCAGCAAAGTAAAACATAAACTTTGCTTGAAGACCTGTAAATAGAGGGAATTCGACCACCTCTTGAAGGATTCCCTTCCATTTTGGATAGCTCTATTAATACACAAGAAGGAACACTGAGTTTAAAATCAAGGACCAGGGTTCAGATCTATTCTGTGACCTTGGACAAATCAATTAACATTCATGAGCTCTCGTTTCCTCAACTAATTAGATTAAATGAGCTCTGAAATATGAATTTGTTACTTGATAACAACTTAAAGGCCATTTTGTACTCCTCCCCTATTTAAGATCCAAAGAACTTAAGTGATTTGTATATGATCATATAGGCAGCCTCTTGTCACTACTAGTTCTATTCTCTGAGGACAAACTGAGATTACTGTCAAATTTCTCATTCCTAAAATATCTTTAGTAATCATATAGCATTTTTGGAGCTTTTGCGGTAACTAAAAAAGTCTCCTGAATTCCCCAGATTATTTTCTGAATGAAATAAATATGGATGAATGTACCTATGGAATAAATTGGTAGGAATATAAAAGAGCTTCATCTTTCAAAGCTCCCCATGTAGCTGTTGTTTTGCTTATAGCCCTACTTTCAGAGATTCAGATTTCCAGAATGAATAGCACCAGCTATTTGGGAGAAAACTCTAAAGGTTTTGAGTGTGTACGGGCCTGTGATTGGTTAGCAACAATTTCTAGTGAGAAGAAATAAGATGGAGAAGAGGGAGGCATGGAGCTCAAAGAGAAGGTAGAACTTTATCTTCCGAAACAAACATGTGGCTTTTATCTATAGCCCCAGTGACTAAATCCAAAGGAACCATGAGAACACTGCAGAGGTACTGCTGGTGGTCTGGACCTGTTATCCTGTTATCCAAGACTGTATCCATTTGGATGTGACAGCTTTTCACAAAAACTTCCAAATTTCTAAATCAGTATGAATCAGTTTCCTTTCTTCCTTCCTTCCTCTCTCTCTCTCTCTCTCTCTCTCTCTCTCTCTCTCTCTCTCTCTCTCTCTCTCTCTCTCTCTCTCTCTTCTTTCTCTCATCATCTCCCTTTCATTAGATAGATATGCATATAAAATTGATTTAGCACATTTAAAAAAAAAAGACTTTTAAGGAGGCAGTCTATAATTGCTATCTTTTTACAAGTAGGAAAACTGAGTCATGATCCATTGACCTCAATCATTCAAACAAGTCACACTTAGTGCTTGAATAGAACTATCATTGTTTCCCAGCTTGCCAATGCCAATGACTACTTGGTCAACTGTATAAAAATATATCAGGAAATTTAGGCTTACATCTGCAAGTGTATGCTTACATTATCTCTTTTATGAATACTCGGGAAATGTACTTTCGATTAGATGTAATCTTCACTTCAAGATTTATATTTCAATTTAAATTGGATTTGTGAGATGAATTGGACCTTGCACAAGAGCTGGAAGGATCTCCTTGCAGTTTACTATAACTTCATCTGTTTTCTGTTTCTAGAACTGCTACTCTCAAATGCTAACTGGACTGAGAACGACATCCCCCCACCTTTACCGCCACATCCCAATCTGGATTTGGACCTTGAAGATTATAACCATAGGTATGGATAAAATAGTGGGTGGGGTTTCTTTAGAAAAACAAAGCAACTTCACTGTAACTGCTTTTTTTACAGGTAGATAATTTCATACCAATGCCTATCACTTTCATCCTAATAAAGGTTTCGCATTATCAAACATTTTTTGTTCAGATACCCTAATTTCAATGGGAGGATAGTTAAGCATAAGATTATAAATGTTCATCTTGTACTTTTTAAAATACTCAAGAGCATGACTACATTTCCATTTATGTTTTAAGTTTTAAAGATGTATGTAGCAGAAATTAAGAGAAAAAAGTTTTATGCAAAGTCTTATTAGAAACAAAAGTTTATTTCTTTGGTTGTAACTCATTTTCTAAGCTGATGAAGACCATGGGGTATTTTAAAGGTAGAGAGCTATTCTAGGAGAGTTAATGGAACCTAAAAATTAGAGAAATGACATAAAATCCAGAAATATTAAAAAGAATACCCGATATTATATCTATTCTATAATAGAAACTAAAAAAAATCAATAATTTTTAGAATCACAAGAGCATAAGAGAGATTTACTAAGCATACACACCATTTGACTAGTTGAATTCATAGATTTTTTTTCTTCTGATGAGTTTAAAAAAATCATTAAATTGTTCCATTGCTATTTTCTGTATTTATTATAGCTATTAAAAAATTGCATATTTTATACCATACTATGTCCCAAGATAACCCTATAAAGTATCTTCAATTTTCTAATCTCAGCAATGCTATTGTCATTTCTATTACTATTTTTTTAATGTAATTTACCAAAAAGACAGCAACAGAAGTTGCAGTATTCTACAAGTTAACCAGATCAGAGAGTGGTTTTTCATATATATTTATTTCCTTTTCATTCTTTGTAGCTTACCCTTTTCAAAATGTATTAATGGTCCACAATCATAGTTTCATGAACTAAATTCACCCTCCCAATTAAGTTGGAGTAAACCTTAAAGCATTTATGTAAACACAAATAGTCATTTATATTTTTTTTTACTATTTTTATGGCTCCTCATTATCATAGACTTAATGTGCCCAAAGTTAAAGTCATTATTTTTCCACCTCAAAATTATTCTCCCTCCAGAGCTTCCCTTCTATAAAGAAGGTCACCATTTTGCTACTCACTCAAGCCAAAAATTTTTGAATTGTCTTTTACTTATCTCTCTATTTTGTCTGACTAAGAAGGTACTTTCCCTGGATGTTATATAGGGATCTAGGGGATCTGTTTTCAGTAGCAACTACAGACTGGTCTCAAGTCAGTCTTATCTCAACCAGCTCCCTTTCTTATCTTCTAATCTTACTGATGGCCTACCTCCCTCTATGAACCATATAGATAAATATCTTCTTCAAAACCATTGAGATATAAACCAAGGAGATAATACTTGGTCTCCTAGGATTAAAACCTGGGATAGAATTGAGCAATTGCCTCAGGGATGATGCTGAGTCACTAAGTTGAAAAGAAATATTGCTTGGTTAGGGTTATTGTAACTTAAGACCTCTACTGCTTCCTTTCCTCACAAACACACTGACACATGAATATTCTGGCTTAGAGCAGACCCTATGTGCTTGAATGTCAGTGGAAAAGATACTATGGTATCTGAGGATTTCACAATTGTTTTGTTTTTTTCCTCCAAAATGTTTCTCAGATCAATTTCTTTCTCTCAATTTTAGACTAGGCTCTTAGACCTAGACCAAAAAAGGATTAATTTTAATTATTGCAAGGGTTTGAATAATGATAATTGATACCAGTATTTAGAATTATTTTTGATACTTATATTCAGAATTATGTTATTTTACAGGAAACATGTGGTTTTTTTTCCTACTTAATAGTATTTTATTTTTTCCACTATCATATAAAGATAGTTTTCAGCATTCAATTTTGTAAGATTCTGAGTTCCAAGTTTTTTTCTTTCTCCCATCCTTCCCTCCTCACCTCCCCAAGATAGCAAGCAATCATGACCTATACATAGAATTATCCAAATCCTGTCTTGCATCTTTTTTACTTAGCAATGAGAAATGTCTTCAGACTGGGAAATCTAGAAAAAAAATGATTAACAGGGATTTGAAACTTTGACATAGCAAGCAATCATGACCTATACATAGAATTATCCAAATCCTGTCTTGCATCTTTTTTACTTAGCAATGAGAAATGTCTTCAGACTGGGAAATCTAGAAAAAAAATGATTAACAGGGGTTTGAAACTTTGACTAGGTGATATTATCTTAAATGTAAAAAAGCATCAAATTGGTCTCTTAATGAGCTTGTCACCTCTGCAGAATCACCTATGTAATCTAGGAGACCAATGAATACAGCAGAGGTAAGGGGAAAAAATGATCAGCAAAGTCAGGAATAGGTAAAAAGTAGCAATTTAAATTTATTCCAAATCCCTTCTTATTGCTAACAGCTAAAAAACTTGCTAATTATAGAGCAAATTAGCTAAGAAAAAGTGCCAGATAAGTTGGAAAAGGTGGGAAAGTCTGAGAGAAATACAGGAAAGATTATTATTTTTTTAAAAATCTCATTCCGACCTGTTGACAGAACCCCTGGCACAACAAATTGCCTGTTTGCTTTGAGAGTCTGCAAGAACTGATGATCTTGGTGTCAGCAAGTTTGCAAGGCAACAGGAATGAATGTTCAGGTGACTCTCTCCAGAGCCAAGTTACAGCGGGATATGTACAAATATAGATTGGTCTCCATTTTGGAGGAAAATGAAGGGTTGTCTCTTTAGTCTTCAGCTAAATGTGTCCTGAAAGGAGACATGTTTCAGGAAGAAAACAGAATGCAAAAGAGAATGCAAGGGCCTTTATTCACTGCATAACTAGAGTAGAACTGTGCTCTTCTAGCAAGAAAGTCCTCATCATGAAGATTCTGCCAGAAGAGAAAGCATCTAGAATGAGTCCTAAAAAAATGAGAGGTTCTTTCTCAGAAAGTTCTTTCTCAGGAGGACCAAAGTTTTCTATTTACTTGTCATGACAATCAGGGCTCCTGCCTTCTGAAACTTGGCAAACCTGTGCTAACCAATTTTCACTTTTAGTAAAGGACATTAGAATCTACCTTGAGAGAATTATAAGAAAGGAATCTCAGGCAAAAAAAAAAAAAAAAAAAAAGACATAGAGGATGCTTTCATCCCTGTTGTTATCCCTAGCTAGCTAAGGGCTTCTGAATAAAATGAGAATATAGGAACTAAACTGTTTGACAAGATTTTTTTCAGAGAATGGGATTTGGATTTCTGGAAAGGACTTCAAACACAAGAATGATGGGTTCCTGAGGTAGTACGGACTATATTTAATTATGGCCAAGAAAAAAAAAATACACACACTTATGCCTGGAGGTTCTGAGGATCTAATGAAGAAAACTTCAAACTGAAAATGGAAAGAGAGAAAGTAATCTGCTCACATATGTCAGCTAAGCCAGATGCCAGTGAGGATAGCAAGTATGATGACTGGGAGACTAGCAGTGCAGAGGGGCACTAATAATACTCATGGCCTGCAGTGTCTATATGCATATGCATATTGTATGAGTAATAAACAAAGTGACTGGAGGTCTAAATATAAGGAATTAATTCAACCTGCTTGATAACTCTGAAACTTGAGAACATGTTACCTAACTAAAATACAGAAGTGGAAGGAATAAAGAAGCATGTAAATCAAAGTGATGCAATAGTGGAAATTCATGAACAAGAACCACATTTGGGCAATCTTTCTGGATGAGACAATAACAACAAAAATAATAATAGCTAACATTTTGTAACTGTTTATGATTTGCAAAGAGGTTTACAAATATCATCTCATTTTATCCTCACAGTCTCCTCTGAGAGGTAGGTACTGTTATCCTCATTACACAGATGAAAAAATTGAGGCAGGTAGAGGATAAGAGACCCTCCCCAAGGTGACACAACTAGTCAGTGATCCATATTGGATTTGAACCTCGGACTTCTTGACTCCACATTCAGTACTCTATTCACTGCAGTTCCTAGGTCTCACAGAGAAAAACAAAAGAAGCATTATTATGGTGGGAATCTAAAACAAAAGGAAGAAACAGATGATGAGTTCCACAAGATAGCAAAACTTACTTGGAAGTAGAATATGGTTGAATTGAACAATTTGGACAACTCCCAGAACTCTCTAGCTGCTAAAAGCATAACAGCTGACAAATGTTTAACTTGACTTCATATCATTTCCTTCTTCAGTAGATGAAAGGATCAACAAGGAAGATGATTCTTCTGAACCTTATGCTGACCAATAAGGAAATATCTATTGTCTAAGTGGAAATGCTAGGAACCATGGGATGAATTTATCACCATTCCTAGTTAATATCCATGAGAGATCAAGAAGGGCAACACTGGAATACTCACTACAGTTTGATGTAAGCCGTATATTTTGGGAGAAATGTAAGAATTTAGGGAAAATATAGAAAACCATCCCATGGCCTATAATTCTATATGAGAAAATTGGCTTTATTTTAAAAAGAGTCTAGGATATGCTCAAGAATAAAATTATTTTAGTAAGATAAAGAAGACTGGCTAAAGAGACCAGTGTAGTTGGTCAGGGAACTTTTTAAAGAGAAATATATAAAAGATGGAAGCAGGACAAGTGAATACTTTTTTTCCTGTTTCTTTTTTCTTTTCTTTTTTTAAATGAAAAGACTAAGTAAGCAGTTCTTGGAGCCCTTTGATGAACACCCACACATTTTCTTTTTTTCTCACTTAATATTCTTTTTCTAATTACATGTAAATCTAGCTTTCACTTTTTTTGGCAAGGCAATTAGGGCTAAGTGACTTGCCCAGGGTCACACAACTAGAAAGTGTTCATTGTATGAAGATGGATTTGAACTCAGTACTCCTGATTCCAAAACTGGTGCTTTATCCACTGTACCATCTAACTGTCCCTTAATATTCACTTTTATAAGATTCTGAGTTCCAAATTTTTCTCCTTCCCTCTCTCCTCATCCCCCTCCCCAAGAAAATTATATATGTACCATCATATGAAACATATTTCCGCATTAGTCATGTTGTAAAAGAAGAATCAGAACAAAGGGGAGAGCCATGAGAAAGAAAAACAACACTCAAATATCATGCTCTGATTTACATTCAGTATTCATTTTTTTTTCTGAATATAGATGACATTTTCTATCATGAGTTTTTTTTGAATTGTCTTGAATCATTGCATTGCTGAGAAGAGTTAAGTCTGTCACAGTTTATCATCTCACAATGTTGCTATTACTGTGTTCAGTATTCTTCTAGTTCTGCTCGCTTCACTCAACATCGGTTCATTTAAGTCTTTCCAAGTTTTTTTCTATCAATCTTATCCTTGTGAATAGGAAAAGTTGATGATTCCAAGAAATGCTAAGAGTAATAAGCAGGATTTTATAATTGTGTCGGGTAAAGAGTAAAATCAAATAACGACTAAGACTGATGATGGTAGTGGATAGAGTGATAGCAATTGATGCCAGAAAGTAGGACTATCCAATCTATATCTTGTAGCATTTTTACATACCAATACGAATATTCTGGGGGCAGCTAGGTGGCTCAGTGGATAGAGCACCAGCCCTGAATTCAGGAGGACCCGGTTCAAATTTGGCCTCAGACACTTAACACTTCCTAGCTGTGTGACTCTGGGAAAGTCACTTAACCCCAGCCTCAGGGTGGGGGGGGAATATTCTTATATCTGGGAAACATGGGGGAAATACTAACACAAGATCAAAACCTTAAATAAATGAGGTAATGGTAAGAGAGCATCTATTTGGTCTTAATGAGTTCAAGTCACACGGTGACTTGTATTTTGGAATACTAAAAGAATCCATACATAGGAATGGTGAGCCACTGTTGATGATCATGTTTGAAACATCATGGTGAATAGAAGAGGTACTGAAAAATTGGATATGGAAAAAAAATTACTGACTTTCAAAAAGCAAAAGAAGGTGTGTTCTTTAAATTATAAGCTTGTAAGATTGACTCTTATTGCTGGCAAAATTCCCAAATGTAATATTATAGGAATGGCAAATCTCATGATATCCTTGTGGACCAAAATGGATATACATGGGATGGATTATAGTGTAATTAATATTAATAACATAGTAATAGCTGACATTTACGTGTTACTTAAAAGTTTGCAAAGAGTATCATAATAGTTACTTCCAACAATTCTGCAAGATACATAGTGTAGGTATTATTAGCCTCATTTTATAAGCGAAAAAATTGAATCTCAAATGGATTGTAATCTACCACCTTACTTACACAACTGGTATATGCCAAATGTAGTGATTTGAACCTAGGTCTCTCTTGACATTTTACCCATTACTTTGTTTAGTTTGCTACATGGCCTCTCAACTCAGTGGATTTTGAAGTGCTTGAAACAACTATAATCAGAATTTCAATCAATTAATGGATTGAGAACACCTTAAGTTTTTTTTTTTTTCTACTGTAGAAAGAGCACCAAATAAACCTGCATTCTAGTCTTAAGTCTGTTACAGTAACTTTGGATGAACCATCTTACTGCTTAATGTCAGTTTTATTATCTGTAAAATTTTAAGATTGAATAAAGCGTTCTCAGAGTTTTTTTCTACATCTCAAATTCTATTTTTTCTGATAATCCTAGGATGCTGTTATATGGACAAATGTGTGTTAAGTGAATTTAACATTGACTGAATGACCCAATGCAAAAATAATGATTGTAAATCATTGTCATCCTAAAGAATGGTATTTATCAGGGTGCCATGAGTTGATGTCATTGTCCCTTCTTCAGAGCTATGTCATCAGCAGAGACCTGGAAACACTGATATCATGTTTATAAAGTTTATGAATTATACAAAGCAGAAAGGCATAGCTAATTGGTTAATAATAACAGAATGAGGATCCAAAATATCTTGATATTCTAGAATGATGAGCTAAGATATAATAAGATAAAAACTTTCATAGGTATATATAAATACCTATATTTGAGCAAAAACAATGAATGTTAGAGTTGTGACTAGGAGATTACTCATATCAAAAACACCTGGAGATTTCAAATGAGCTTTAAACTTAGGAGAAAAATGATGGTATACAGAAGATTTGCTTCAGGGTTAGAGTGATTAGGATTCAAGTTCTGCTTCTAAGACATGTTAACTGTGTAATTCTGGACAATTAATAAGCTAACAACAACAATAATAATTAGTATTATTTTATTTTTATTATTTTATAGCTATCATTTATATAGTGCTTGAAGATTTGCAAAACATTTTGTTACTATCAACCCACTTTATCCTCAAGAAAAAACAACAACTGGGAGATAGGTACTATTATTATTCCCATTTTATAGATGAAGAAACTGAGGCAAAGTTTTACAGTATTAAACAGCTGTAAAATGCCCCTAACCATCGCGTTAAAACTATATATTGAAAAATGCTTGCCAATCTTTATTGATTGAGGGAGTTTCCTCACTGGCAACTCCCTACATACATGAAATCATAGCTCTGGACCTCAAGAGAAGGAAACCTGGGATAAATATCAGTGTATGGAAACCAAAAAAGCTAAAGTGGTCTTAGGCTAGATACTCAGAATAAATGAAGTGTTATGTCCTTTGTACTTTGTTCTATTCAAACCAGATCTGGCATATTGTTTTCAATTCTGGGTGTTTTAGTGAGGAAAAATGTGAATAAGCTAACAAGCTAAAGTATATCCAGAGGAGGATGACCAGGATGGCAACTGGAGTCAACCAAGCTATATGAAGATGGGTTAAATGGACTGGGGATGTTTACATTGAAGAAAAGCCATAGAAGAATAACATACCTTTCTTCCCATTGTAAAAAAAAAAAAAAAGCGGGGGAGAAAAAGATTGATTTTTTTTTTGTCTTCCCTCTCTCTACTCAGAAATCAGAAAAAGGAACAATGAACAGAATTTGCAGAGGCAGATTTCCAGTCAATAAAAGGAAAATTTTCTTAACTCACAAAACCAATCAAAAGTGAAAGGGCTATCTCATACTTAGGCAAGACAGTCAATAAGTTCTTTCTAGATCTAACATTTCTGAGATTCAATAAAAAGTCAGAGCAGAAGTGTTAAACATGCCTCCTGAGGGGTCATCGCCTATAACGCTGTCCAGTGCAATCCAAATCAGATGAAAATATATTGGGAAATGTTTGAAATAAGATAAAAATACAATAAGCTATAAATAATATTATATAGTAAAAACTAAGTCAATAAGTGATCCATAGAGAGCATTATATAGAGATAAATGGCTCCTATTTTTAGTTAAGTTTGGCCACTCTGAGGTACAGAGTAAGTGCTAATAATTGTCTTTCTGTGTGTACAACTGGGTGGTTCAATGGAGAAAAAGCAATGAACCTGGAGTTAGGAAGATCTGAATTCAAATCTGGCTTCAGGCATACTAGCTGTGTGGCCCTGGGCAAGTCACCTAACCTTGGCTGACTTAATTTCCTTATCTATAAAAAGATAAAAAAGTACCTATGTATCAAGATAGTTCTAAACATAAAGAGATAATATTTGTAAAGTATTGTGTAAAGTGCTGTATAAATGCTAGCAGTAATGATAATGATGGTTATGGTGGTGAGGATGAGGATGAGGATGGTGATAAAAGGCACTCATGTCCCTTTTGTAAGATCTACCTAAAAGGTAAAACCAATGATCTGTGATAACATGGCAAATGATGGTTTTGTCAAAATATAAGCTAGTCATTGAGGAGGAGATGTTTCTACCCAAGAAAAATCTATTTATGACTTTTAAGTTGGTTAGTGCATATTGTTGAAACTACAGTTTGTATCTAATGGGAGAGTCCCATCAAATTAGTCTACAATTTAATTTGTAATTTAGACATATTGTATATGGAGTCAAATGTAGAACTGATTTAGAGAAACCTGGGATGGATTGAACTTGGGAAATTATGCTGTTTTTCTTGAACACAAACTCCTCACTGCCACCAAAGTCCATCTATTTAACCTATTGATGATAACAGTCACAAACACAATTCACCTTTATACAACCATTTAAAGTTTTCAAAGCATCTTATTGATGTTACCTCATTTGATCCTGATAACTCCCCTAAATAATCGGTCCTGCTATTATTCTCATTTTTAAAATGAGGGAACTGAGTCTCAGGTTTATTGAATTGCACAGAATCATCCAGCTCATAAGTGACTGGGGTCAGATTCCTGATTTTAAATCTAACACTGCATCGCTTGTTCCTTAGTGCCTCTCCCCATGATGTTTATAAGGATGCAGACCATGGAATGACATGATCTGAGGAGCATCAAAATGACAAATAAACCAAAGGCAGTGTTGCCTCACATAACAAGGGCAATCATGGTCATACGTTTCCAGCATATTACTAACAGTGACTTTGCTCTCAAGAAAAGATAAAGCAAAGACATCCTCTAGGATATGTATGACTCAAAATGGAGGGATCATGTGGTGATAATAGAAGATGATTGATGGCTCCAGTAACACAATGATAACTGAAAGATTTGGTATGTGGTTTATGGGGATACATGACCAAGGAAAAAATTGCTTTGGAGGAGAATGGTCTAGCCCTGCTTTGAGAAAGGTAGTCCCATGATGATGAATTATGGATCCACCAAAAAAGATGCCCATTAGAACAGGAGCTTTTTAAGTTTTGTTTTTGCCTTGTTTGTATAGCCAGTACTTAGCACACTGCCTGGTTCATAGTAAGCATTTAATAAATGTTTGATGAGTAACTGATCATTTTGTTCAGATGGCTTTTGAACTCAAATCTTTATTTCTATCTCACTTCCAAAATCTCTGACAAGGGTTTTGTGAAAATGGCCCTTCCAGGCATCAAATCTGAAAGTCTGAGTAGCTCTAGCCCTTTTTATGATTAATTAACTGTTTTATATTAACTATTCAGAACAATTAATATAAAAAGCCCCTTACAGGTGAAGTATTTTTCATTTTTAAAAATGAAAATTTGTTTATTCTCCTGGATATCCTTAATGCCATATAGGAATAGAACCTTTATTCAAGGATGTTTTCTAGCCAACCCTTGTGATATATCTTGACAGTCACCTTGATTTCACTTTCCATCTGACTGCTCACCAGGACTTCACTATTGTCTCCACAAACATATCTTCTTGCAAGATTAAATAAATTCTAATTCACTCCTCCTCAATACCTTCTGTGTCTGGGACTCCTAGAAAGCTCTTCCCACATCCTCTATTTAAGGAGGGAGCCCAGACAAACACATGGTCATTTTCTACTTGGTTGCAAAGTGTGGTATTCTCCCTCCACTATCTTATCCCTTTTATTTTCATTACATTTTTTGTCTTCCCCTATTGGATTATGTGTGGCTCCTTAAGAAGAGAGATTGGTTTTTTTTTTTTGTTTGTTTGTTTGTTTGTTTGTTTTTTTGATTAGCTTGTTCTGCTTGTTGCCTTTCTTTGAATCTGGAATGTGGTAAGTGCTTTAAAAATATTGATTGAGTGAGTGACATTTATGTTCTATCAAACAAACTAGGCCTTTTTTTTTTCATTGCAGGCTTACTTTGAAAAAAAATAGAGCAACCATTAAAAATTATAGCTGACTCATTGGAATAAAAATTGGATTTTATCTATGACATTCTCTAGGACTTTAAAACCTTTGTGGGTTGCTTTCAGGAGGCGACTGACATATTTTTTCTATGATTCACTTTGTTCTCTGGCTCTTAATAGATCAGTGTATTTTTCATTTATGATTTCTTGAAATGAAGCATCGAGGTCCTTCCCTCCTTCCCTTCTTTCCTTCTTTTTTTCTTCCTTCCTTTATTCCTTCCTTCCTTCTCTTTTGTTTCCTCTCTCCCTCCTTCTTATAGTTCAGTGAATTCTGAAGTTATATCTCCTTGAGCTTTTATTCCCGTTAGTAATTTTTGACAACTGATACCTAACATTTTCATTTTCTTATATTTTTTCAGTCTTTTGATTGTGCTTTGATATTTCTTGCTGAAATCATTTATTTCCATTTAGATTATTCAGATTTTCATAGATTCTGTGATTTGAATTAAGTTTACTATTTTGTGTCAAAAAATATTTTAGCTGAGTTTAAATTTTTTGGATGGATGGACAAGTAATGGAAAACTTTAGAAGGAGATTGAGAAATATTAGAGACATTTAAATACTGAGAAAATACCAAAGAAAAAAATTTTTTTTTATTTTTCCCAAACATGCAAAGTTTTCAACATTCACCTTTGCAAAATTTTGTGTTCCATATTTTTTATCACTCTCTCTCCCTCCCCTAGACAGCAAGCAATCTGACATAGGTTAAACACATGCGATTCTTCTAAACATATTTCCGTATTCGTCATGCTACATAAGAAAAATCAGATCAAAAGGGGGGAAAATACGAAAAACGGAAAAAAGCAAGCAAACAAATAACAAAAAAGTGAAAATACTATTCTTTGATCCAAATTCAGTCTCCATAGTTTTAACTCTGGACATAGTTTTACCATCACAGGTTTATTGGAACTGCCAAAAAAAAAAAAAGTTTAAAGACATTCTAACCATGACTTGGGGTGAGGAGATTGAGGGAGAGGGAAGGTAGGCTCATGGCTTGATCTCACAAATACATGCTTGTTGCAGAGAACTTGACTGTGAGAAAATGATACTAAAAATAAATATGGTTGGAGAAAATTCTGAAAATAATAATAATGATAGCTAAAATTCTTGTAATATTTTAAAATATTTCTTAACCATTATCTCGTTTTATCCTCAAGTGACCCTGGGAGGTAGGTGTTCTGCAGACAGAGATAAAATGATTTACCTAGGGTTACGCAGCTAACAAGTGTCTGAGACCAAAGAATTGAGTTTTGAACTTGAGTTTTCCAAATTCTCAAGTTTATCCATTATACTATGTAGTTGCCTAAAGCTATCAGTTTTCCTCAAATTTGCCCTTTGGAATTCTTGAACTTGATGATGGCCTTACTGTTATTTTAAAAAGTTCTTCTTATCAGAATCTAAATTCCACGAGGTTGAATACCATATTTCTATACATCTTCAAAAACAACACCTTGCACAGTAATGGTCACTCGATTGATATTTGTTCAGTAATCAAATAAAAGAATTTAAATATTGGGCATATATAGGGTTTTGTCATTGGCATATAGTACCTAGTTAGGCCTTAACATTGCAAAAATATGCCTTTATCAAATCTGACACTACCATACTCATTTCCAATCATTACCTTTAATTTAGTTATTTAAGTTATAACCAGAACCTTAGAAGAAATGCTTCCCCCCCCAAAAAAAAAATTCTCAGGAATAGCTGTCACAAAGCCCATAGGCTAAAGCACATGGATTTTATTCACAGACTAGACTCTCAAGTCCTTGCTCAGGACATAATTATTCTTTCTTTAAATGTGATCCTAACAAGTTTAATTATCCCCTCTCCCACCCTACAGCAAATGAAAAGCAATAAATCAGCAGAGGAGAAGGAATAATACAAATAGGATATTGACAATAAGAAGAGATGACAGCTAACTAGTACATAACAAGAAAACCCATTAAAAAGCAATAATTTATTTTTTTAAAAAAAAGAAAGTCCAAGCTCTTTAATGACTGATGACATCATGGTTTATAGGCAATGACTGATGTTTATAATAATGACCTTGAATCATCAGGAAAAAGTTAAATCATGTTCAAGGCATTCTGATTAAGAAGTCGAAAGAGCCTGATTGTACTTTAGGAAGTTTCCATTCAAAGATGTTAAAATTGAAAAGGTTCCTGCACTTAAGGATATAAAAAAATTAATACAAATTCATAGCTATATAGTGCTGTGAGATTTACAAAGTACTTCTCTTACCCCCCCAAAAAAAGGATTTTAGCATCATTTTAAAGATGAAAAAGTCCAGATTACTATTACTATTAAAAAGATAGTAAGTGATCACACCATGACCCAAACCCAGAAAATTAGAAGGTATTCTGACTCCCAATCCAATCACTTTTCCCATCACATATAGTTCAAGAAATTCAGATGCATAGAATCACTCATTCCTTAAAAATTTTCTCCTGAGCACCAAGTGGTACAATGCATAGGGCATCCTTTCTGGAGTCAAGAAGACCTGAGTTTAAATCCAGCCTCAGACACTTACTAGCTAGCTATAGGACCCTCCCTCCATTTTTTTTTTTCACTCAATCATGATTTTACTTGGATGTCACCTACCTTCTTTCAGTCTCTCTTTAATGCATTGCATTCATGCCATAGTGATATTTCTACGGCACAGGTCTGATCAAGAATCTCCAATGGCCTGCCTGTGGCCTCTAGGATAAAATATTAACTCTTTTCTTTAGCATTTAAAACTCCCATCTACTCCAGTTTATGTTTCAAACTTATAAAGCATTCTTCTTTATGTACACTGTAGTCTAGCCACACTAGCCAACTATTATTGCATGTCTCATCTCTCCATCTTTCCAAAGGCTGTTCCATGCCTGGAATGTACTTTCTCTTCACTTTTGAGAATCCTTGTCCTGTTTCAGAATTTAGCTCCTATCATCTCTCTCTTGAAACCATGCCTCATTTGCATACCTACTAGTCCCCCAATCACCTACCCAAATTACTACCCTATGTTTTCTTGGTATATTATTTATATCTATTTTAAGTGTACAGGTTGTTTCCCCCAGTATATTCTAAAGTTTTTGAGAGAAGGGAGACCTTTGTTTTTATCAACAGTTCTTAATACTTAATAAATGTTTTTAAACTGATCAAAATTGAATAAAATTAATGCTTACTTTAATTTTCAAAATTTTCAATGCTAGAATTTCTACAAATATCTTTTGCACTATATAGAATAAGGAGAAATTTTTCTCAATAATTTTCTTAAACTATCTATCTTGCTCTCCCAAAAGGGAAGTAAATGAAATATTCATCAGGAATAAAATACTTTGAAATTTGCTGTAAGTTCTAGAAAATGTACAATAGGTGTTTGATCTGTTTTGTGTCAGCATCTTCAGCTGGGTTTCTCTTTTTCCCTCCCTTCAACTCCCTTTAGAATAGTTGCTGAAATCTGCACAAATATGGGTGTTTGGGGCATAAGGGTGTGTGTGTGTGCGTATGTGTGTGTGTGTGTGTGTGTGTTTAATAGACTTAACTATGGTATTTTAAAAAGTAAAACCAAACCAAAACAAGACAAAAATCTCCCATAATCATCAGCACATAGCAGATGACATTCATAGAAAGGGATGGAATTTTTTCTTGTGCTCAAACTCTCACATGGCTCCTAAGAAGCACAATCTATCTAGGAGTCTCCTTTCATGACACAATGCTTAGCAGGACTGGAGGACCTTCAAAGCAGGGCCTTTGCCTGGAGATAAACTAGAGGAGAGTCTCCTCTCCCCTTGATATCATATATAATACAGAAGAATTCTACTTCACAAAAAGTAGCAAAAAGTAAAATGGATGACCTGTAATGAATATTTTTATTTAACTGTCTACCATGTGATAGAATACACGTAAATGGCATAGAAGCTACAGAATTAATGATTGATTTAACATGGGCAGACAGAGTAAGGAGGGGGTTTGCTCCTAATGGGAATTTTTCAAGTTATTTCTTGAGGTTTTTCACCAGTGTCTAAATATTTTGTATGGCTTCCTTCCACAGCCCAGTAGAGGATTCAGCAGTATATTGTACAGGTCAGCAAATAAACTTCAGATCCCTGACATCAGCCAAGCAGCCTGAATCAATTCATCTGAAAGCCTCAAAGAGCATGGACCTCGGTAAGAGAGGGTGGGGTAACGCTTAGATCAACTTTTTAGCCTTAGTACATTTATCTTTTTGAAGTCCCCACTTTTGTTTCTTAAAACATATCTTAGAGAGTAAGATCTACTGAAAACAAGAGGAAGGTGTGGTGATCATCAACATTTTTTGCAAGTTTATTAGCATATATTGTATTGCCTGCAGTCTAGGTGGAAGGGAGTGGGGGGAAGAGAGAAAATTTGGAACACAAGATTTTGATTTTGCAAGGGTGAATGTTGAAAACTACCTTTGAATATATTGTAAGAATAAAAAGCTATTAAAAGAGAAACCTGTATGCTTATTAGATTGTAAGCTCCTCAAGGACAGGGATTATAATGTTTTTCATCTTTGTATTTCCAGTGACTATCAGTTAATTGTAAAGAACATATACTAGAATGTGAATTAAAAATAAAAATTAAAAAAGAAGAAAAAAAAAACATTTTTTGCCTCCACTCTCCCATACATCTGAAATTATCCTTAAAAATTTTAAAGGATTTCTTTTAAAAAAGGATGAATTTTTTAAAGTAAATTACAGTATCATCCTCTTGTCTTTTTTTTTTTTAGAGAAATTAAACTAGATTCTGAATGTTAGCTCCGGAAAGAACTTTTAGATCATCTAATCCCAAATCTTTACTTCTCCCAAAGTCATGCAGCTAGATAACACAAATTAATCTAATCTCTAGGTCCAGTGTGCTCTTTAGAGTATATCACAACTAATGTTTTAGCTTAGAAGAAAGATAATATGAGTTTGTTTTTGTGTGTCTATGTAAGTATTAAAATTCATGTATCTTAAATTTGTAAGTACCTTATAATTCTTGGAATAAGGACTTCCTATCCTGAGAAATAAGACCTCTTGAATCCAGTGAGATACAATTGAAAGAACCTTAGTTCTGGAATACCATGATTTGGGTTTCTATTCTACTTGGACATGCATGTAATCTAACCTCACTGGACCTCAATCACTTTGATGTTATATGTAGGTACCTTTGGTCCCCTGATCTTTAGGGGGAGGGGAGGATGTTTGGGTCAGGAAACCCTGAATCTTCTGGCCCACCATACTTCATCCCTAATTCACCTGGAGATTACTCTTTTGCCCACTGCTTTTGATTCATCTGGCGGTTTCTCCTTAGCCTCAGGTCATGGAATCAACATGAACTCCTTAGCCTTAGGGGATAGAAGATGGGATAAAGTTGTATTGTCTCTCACTTCTCTGCTGTTTTCCTAATTAGGATCCTAGCCATCTGAGAATTCTCAGTGTCACAATAAATCCCCCCTTTTTTTTGGCAACTTAACTTGAAGACTGGGACTGCAATCTTTTGTAAAACCTGTGACGTTGACCTGGGGACCCCCAAATGCCGTTAGGGTGTCTCATCCCTCAACAATCTCATCAAAAAAGGAGGAGGTTGAACTACATGGCTACCAAGGGCCCTGCTAACTTTTTGAGCTTTCATTCTGTAATCCCTTTCAGTATCAAACCTTTATAATTGTCTTTTCTTTTCTCCTATTTTCTTCTCATCATCTATTTAGACATCCTGCCAGCCCTTGGGAAACTGCTATTTTCTTCCACTAGCAAACTTTAATAGTTGGTTCAATGACCCCTCCCCTCATTCCCTTTCTTGCTGGTATTTCTTTATTTCCTGGGTTTCCTACTATATAGCTGAGATTCCAAGAAAAGGAAGTCAACCATTTTTCTTATACCTTGTGCCCCAGTTGCCAAAAATAATATACAACCTTTCTTAGTTTTTTTTTCCTAGTCTACTTGGTGGAGAGCTAAATGCCAAGGATTTTCTAACTTCACAATTATATTGAAAATAAAGCCTGACTCTCCATGTTAATTCTAGGAAACTAGGTATATCCTTAGATCTCTCTTCTTTCATAATTTGTTCCTTCAGGCAAATCTTACCCTTGATGTTACCTTAGTTCTTCTGATTTAGCTGATTGATTCATTTAGCCAGGTTGTTTGGGGTCCACCTTCCCAAATCTGTCTTGTTAATAACTTCACTTTCTGATGTGCCTAGAGCCTGGGGCATATAATACTCTCTTAGACATTCCCAACCCAAAGCTTCAAGGACTAAGGGTCTGATCCCTCCCCTACTCTAAAGTTGTCCCTAAGTACCCCAAAAAGTATACATTGGCTTCTTGGAGAGATTCTTTCCCATGTGGCCCTAGAAGCTCTTTCCACCATGGATTGTGGATCTTACGTTTTTTCTACTCTTTTCCTTTACCTCTCAAGGCTTCATCCCCTGTAAATTCTTTCTTTTACTCACCTATGACCTGCCCTCTCAATTCCTCATTGATCTGCCTGAAGCAAATTCCCTGACTGCATTCTCATAGCTAATTCTACCTTTGATGCTTAAGTGACCTCTTCTACTTTCTTATTTCTAAAGCAGATGTCATGCCTAAAGTTCTTGGACCTTAGCCTGAAGCTGAAACTTCATTCCCTTACCCTGGTTCTTTCTGGTCCCACTCCTATTATGGTTTCCTTTCAGACCAATGAACTCCTTTTAATTTTAGGGATTTTCCCCAAGCTGAGTTTTCTGAGTTTGGTAATTTTTACTTGTTGTGTGGCAGCTATAGCCTGCCTCTATCATATTGAATTCTGGGTGTTCCAAGACTTCTGGCTTGTGGGAGCATCTCCTTTAAATAACGGTAATTGTGAACAGTCTGATGTGAGCAACTGAGAGGTATATTTCTAAGCTTTAGGTCATCCTCTTAAAAAGATGACATCCCATGTATACATATATTGTATTTAATTTATACTGTAACATATTTAACATGTATTGGTCAACCTGCCATCTGGGGGGGAGGGGGGAAATTGGAACAAATGGTTTGGCGATTGTCAATGTTGTAAAATTACCCATGCAAATATCTGGTAAATAAAAACTATTAGATATGAAAAAAAAAAAAAAAAGATGACATCCAGGGGAGCATTCTATTGAACTCATTATAAGAAAGTTATTAAAGAAGTGGGCAAATTTAAACTAAATTCTGAATAAAATGTTAATTGCGTTTGGAATGCTAGCAGGCATGGTACTGCAAAGGTTCTGATTTCTTGAGATAATATATTGCATATTTCATTAGTTACAAGAAGAAAAAATTGTATGGAATGCATCTGATGGCTTAATAAATAGTACTTCTCCATAACCCCATCTATAATTATTCAGACAACACCCAATCATGTTGAAACCAGGGAAATTGATTCTTTTTTCTATAAGCTAAGTTGATCATAGGGCATTTTCCCTCTAATCATATAGAGTCAGGGTCTGGTGGAGAAACAGTAGGAAGCTGCCTTAGATCATACCAGTGATCACAGAAGAACATTTGCAAGGCCAAAGGCCTTTAACAAATAAAGGGTGTAAAGAAGGTTTTTTTGTCACTATCTATTAAGTCATTTCTATAAACGGTAAAGAGTATGTCAGACTTACAAAGTATTTTGCAAATTTGTCCTTTAGTCTTTCATCCTCCACTTGAAGAAGGTCAATGGGCGACGACTATTATTAATTGCTAGTGGAAAATTCTAATTGCATTTTGAGAATCTAAGGAGACAAAGGAACTGATGTAGCCCTCCAAAGATCTTGGAATCAGAAAAAATCAAAGGAGTATTTTATAAAGTAAAAAGGAAGACCTCAAGAGAAAACAATGCTGGATATCAGTTACCAAAAATGAAACAAGACCCCCAACGAATTGAATTACTCCAGAATCTAAAACTACTTTTTCTCCAACTATTAGTATTTCTTCCATAGAGATTTAGTGATGGAAGCTACCTTAGATATCATCTGGTCCAATTTTCTCACTTTACAGTTGTAGTAAAAGGAGTCCAGAGAAATCTTCCCCAAGATCATGCAACCATAAAATCTGGGATTGTGTGTCAGATCTCCCAACCCCAAACTCAGCCATTTGTGGACAGATAGCTTTTGAAGGTCCTCTCCTGTGTCATAAAATAATTCTTACTTTAGCAATCTATTGCTTATTGCATTCTAGAAGTGCCATCCTAGGAGGAAATTATTAATACTTATAATATATTTTCTGTTTAAGAAAAAAATCATATAAATCATAAAGCCAGTTTTCCTTAGCATATAAGTGCCAAACCAAAAGTGTTAGATAAGGTACACCAGACAACAGCATCAGTTAATAATCATATTCTAACTACTTTTTAAAAACTCAAATACAGCATAGCAATCTTCCAGAAGATCCCAGATCTTAATGTTCTAGAAAGCCTTTGGAACCAAGATGGACATATTCCTCCAAATTTAAGTGACTCCAATAGTTCTTGACACCTCATTGTTCTTGTATTTGGCCTTCCTCCCTCTAATGGGAGTGATCCACATAAATTTCATAAAATGAAAGCTCCTTGAAGATTGGACATACCTTGTGTTTTTACTTTCCATAATTCTATCACTTCATAGTTGAGTGCATGACTATAGTAATAATAGATAATAATAGCATTTATTGACCCAGAGGTAGCACACCAATTGTACTTGTGTAAAAATGGCTTTTTCATTACTGGCAATGCTCAGAGCTCTTTCATTTTCCATTCACAAAATGAATAATTATTGCATATATATTTTATTTGTGTTTATTTAAACTGATATCTCTGAAGTAGTTCTCAATTTAATGGAAGTTCTATTCTTTAAAGATTGAAAATATTCCTCAAAGGGATAACAATGGTTTTCAAATGATCAGCTAAAAATATTCCATTTATTATGTTATATTTTAGAAGCTTCACAGACACACACACATCTATCTTTCTAGCTAGCTATCTTGTAAAGAGAGAGTGTGAAAAACTTTATAGATACATATAAATCTAAAAAGCCTAAATCTCCCTGAAAGTACCTTCCAGTGGTCTTATATTGTTTTTTTGACCAGCAGCTTAATTAAGATGTTAATTTTACTTAACTATAAGCCCTCTTTCAATGGCTATTGTCATTGATTAGTTTTGAATAGCCTTGAATGATTCTCTGACTGGGCACAGGAAGGACTCATTTGATAATTTTATAGATAAATAGACCCTTCTATAAATGCTTTGATAGAAGCATTTGGATTTTGGTTTGGATTTTGTCTTTGTGTTTTTGACTTTGTTTTGGAGTGGACCTTTTTATTGTATGAGAAAATTTTAATGCAGATCAGAAAT
Source organism: Sminthopsis crassicaudata (assembly GCF_048593235.1). Lineage (NCBI taxonomy): Eukaryota > Metazoa > Chordata > Mammalia > Dasyuromorphia > Dasyuridae > Sminthopsis > Sminthopsis crassicaudata. The sequence continues at coordinate 78,422,867 of NC_133619.1, read as the reverse complement.
AGACTTAAAAGTCTTAAAAAATTTCCTGGGACTTCAAAAGATTAAAGCGGCTCACCTTGGACAACAGTAAGAATGTTCAACCAAGTAATCATGAGTCAGAGAAGCCTGTCCTGATTCTGCTCCCTGAGCTGCCCTTCTAAATTATGTATATATTTGTGATTTATGAAGCATTTGTGAATTCATTAGCACTAGGGTACTCCCTCCACCAACATAAATCATAATCAGATTTAGTAGATCCCACTTAGGGAGTTACCTAAAGCACCAAGTTTTTTGAGGGTTTTGCCTAAGGTCACATACTATGTCTTACTAACTACAAATCCCAGGGTTCTATCCTCTACAGCACAAGTGTCCAACACAGGGACTAGGGAGGCTGCAACAGTTTCAGTGCTGAGGAATAGATTAAATTATAAATGGGAAATATCTAACAAAATAAATAAAAATATAAAACATAGATAATGTTAAATTGTGGTTTTTCTAAGTCAGTCTGTTGCTATAGTGATCCATATGCATGGTTACGGACTTCTGTTACTGTTTGAATTTGACACCACTGTTCCACGCCAAGGTACCTACCCCTATTTATAAAATCTCATTAAAATAGTCTTATTCTAGTTTTATTCAGTTTCAAAGTTTTCCATTCATCAACAATAATAATAATTGACTTCCCATGGCACTTTGACTTTTGCAAAACACATTTATAGAATCTCTCAGTGTCTAGTGGATACTTTCAGTCAGTTTTTATGCTGCTTCATTAATGTCAACCCAGTAATGAGTAAGATGATGTGAACAAAGTGTATTCTGAAATAACTTCTGGTAGCTTTTTCACCCTTGATATCAAGGGGTTTACACTAACATTCATTTGACAGGCTAGGCATTTAGCAGTGTTGACTGTTTAGTTCTCTAGAAATCCTATTCCCTTTATTATGGACCTTGCTATATTTATTCAAGTAACAGCTTTGCTGTATTCAGGCTAGATCATTTTAATTTGTTTCTAATTAGACCTGTGTGGGTGTTGATTTGGAAGCTCTTAGGAGATGCATAACACAGCTGTCTCTTTGGTCTTTGGCATAGGGGCTTTCCCCCAAAGATCTGCCCTTATTGGCAAAGTGCCAACAAGTTGAATTCAAAGACTTTTTGATGAAGCATAAAATCTTTAATTTCCAGGCTTGGTATGTTTATGGTCTTGTAATACTTTTTGAGAATTAATCTGAATTTTTCAAGGAACAAGACTTAAATACTTTGGCCCACTTCCTTTAATGCCCCTTTAAAGGTTTAGTTAGACTTTGGTATTCACATCATTTTTTTTTTTTTAGAAATTTCTTCCCCTTTTCAAAGTGATCTCCTCCCTCCCATTTCATGGTTGGAATTCTTGACTAAAGATAAGATAGAGCTGAGAGAAAGCCTTTCTTTTCTCCAAGAGTTGTGGAAAAGCATGCTGTCCAGCCGTCCTCCATCTCCATTCAATACTAAAGAGGAAACAAGTTTAAATGGAAAGGTTATAGGTTTAAAATTCTAGGAAGATTCCTGACCAACATTGTTAGCATTCTGTATAGCACTGTGATTTTAGAAACAAGGACAGATTTCTGTTCATCTGAAATAGGTGGGCTGTGGGTCCTGCCTGAAATCAGAGGAATGAGTTAGAAGAACCCAGCAGCCCATGATTTAGCAATTGAGGTTTTTCACTATGTTGTTGAACCAAAACTTAAACACATGCTCACAATATATAATAGCCATGACAGAGATGTAGGAACAACACCAAGAAGACACAATATCATTCTCAAGAAAAAAAAAATAACAGGTAGGAGGTGGAAGAATACTTAAAATTTTAGAGAGACAGAAGCACCCATCAGTAATGAAAAATTGGACTTAACTTGTTGACATGAATAGATAAGTACAATCTCAGTATCACTGTCACTTCCTAGGCTTAGACTTGTGACTAGGAAGTGGTAACACAAAAGTATAACTTGTACAAAATAAAAATCTAATGGAACAGATAGGAGGCTAAAACCTATGCCTTCCTATAGAAATTTACAGATCTAATGGAATAGCATAAATCATAAAAATCAAAAGGAAAATTTTCATTTGTATAGAGCTTTTGGGGTGTGCTAAATGCTTTCTTCAAAGCAATGTCTTGAGAAGAGAGAATAAAGCTTTGAAGGCGCAGAGAATTTTTGAGAGGTGGAGATTTAGGAGGTTAGCAGCTTCCTGAAGGTATGATTATAGAACAAGACCAATTAAGAAGTAAGAGTTCCAATTTGACTAGAATATAAAGTCCCTGAAGAAGACTAAAGTGAAAGTCTAGAAAGATAGGTTGAAGCCAAATATTTGAAGACATTAAAACTAAGCTGACAAGTTCATATTTTATCTTATAGTCCAGGGCTTTGCAAACTACAGCTCACAGATCAAATCAAACCTCCTACTTGTTTTTTGTATGAACCGCAAGCTAAGAATGTTTTTTAATGATAAAAATATAAATAAAATTTTTAGCTATAGAAAATAGGTCACTAAAAGATTTTAAATGTTGGAACAGCATGATTGGACCTATGCATCTTTTTCTAAAGGATTATCTCATGGATAATGAAAACTGTTAGTACATTATAATAATCCATCCTCTATAACTGAACTCTAAAATTTGTCACAATCTAAGCCTAGATTTATTTTCTTCTAATATATAGTCCAGAGTGAATAGATGTATCAGAGACACACCAGTTTCTTTTTTATTCTAAGAGTTAATAAGTGTCTAAGGTCAGATTTCAACTCAGAATATCACTATTTGGGATATCTTTCTATTACTGATAAGACTACTACTAAGGAGATCTTCTCTCTCCTCAAACCTTACATGTTAAAAAAAATTTTCCCAAAGAGAATAAAAATAAAAGAAGAGGACAAAAAGAAATATAAGGAACTAGAATAGGCAATGAAGAAACAAAGCTATTCCTATTTACAGCTGATATGATGATATACTTAGATAATCCTAGAAGATCAACTAAAATATTATTTGAAATAATTAACAGCTTAAACAAAGTTGCAGATTATAAAATAAACTTATATAAATCATCAACATATCAATTGCTCAGGTGAGCTGAAAATAATTCTGCCTAAACAAATTTACTTATCCAATTACAATCAAGCTACTCAAAAACTACCAGATAGAACTATAAAAATAATGACACAATTTACCTGAAAGAATAAAAGATCAAGAATATCAAGGAAGTATTGAAAAAAATGCAAAGCAGATGGCCTACTGATACCAGATAATCATCAAAACTATCTGGTACTGGCTAAAAGATAGAGTAATGAACCAGTGGAATAACTTTGGTATATAAGACAGTAGTCAGTAATCACCAAGTGTTTGGTAAACCCAAAGACCTCAGCTTTTGAGTTAAGAACTCATTATTTGACAAAACTGCTTGGAAAACTAGAAAAGGATAAGTCACAATTTAGGTATAGACCAACATCTCCCACTGTATATATAAAGTCAAAATGAATATGTAGTATATACCATAAAGGCTAATTCCATAAGCAAATTAGAAGAGCAAGAAGTAGTCTACCTGTCAGACCTAATGGGAAGGAAGAAATTTATGATAAAACAAAACACAAAGAGCATTACAAAATGCAAAATGTATCATTTTGATAGATTAAATTAAAAAGGTTTTGTACAAAGAAAACCAATGCAACCAAGACTTGAAGGAAAACAAAAATCTGGGAAATAATCTTTATAACAAGTGTCTCTGATAAAGGTATTATTTCTCAAACATAGAAAATGGAGTCAAATTTATATGAATACAAACCATTTCCAAATTAATAAATAATCAAACGATAGAAACAGGCAGTTTTCAAATGAATAATTCAAAGCTATTGATGAACACATTTTGATTAGAGAAATGAAAATTAAAACAACTTTTAGATACCACCTCAACCTAAAATTGGCCAGTATGACAAAAAAAAAAAAAAGAAAAGAAAATAATAATAATAATATAAGTTCAGTGAATGGAGTACCAGACCTAGAATTTGGAAAACTTGAGTTCAAATCTAGCCTCAGACATTTACTTATTGCAGGACTTAAATCACTTAAACTCTCTCTGCCTTCCTTTCTTCATCTGTAAAATGGTTATAATAACAGCAGTTATCTCCTACAACTGTTTTGAGAATAAATTGTTATATTTATAAAATCTTTTGCAAATCTTATGGCAATATATATAAACTATCATTAATTATAATAAGTGGTGCAGTGTGGTAGAGGAGAAAGCTACCTTAGAGTTCAGAAAATATGGGTTTAGATTTGCTTCTGAGAAATACATATATACATATATACATACATATATATATATATAATATATAGCCTTTTTCACTTTAAACAAATCACTTTTTAATACCCCAGAACTTATTTATTAGTATTAATAAAAGGAGTTTCCTAGTTCAGTGAAATCTTATGTCTAGTCTACAAAATATTTATTGAATATAAAACATAATGAAAATAAATGACTTTTTTAGTTATTACATTATTAAATTACTAAAATTCAATGAAGGTAAAATTCAAGGTATAAAAGTTGGTTTTACACTATTAAAATATCTAAACTGGAATAACTTATGAAGAAATAAGAGAAACCATGATCTTTTGTATTAGAAGCAAACATATTGATACAAATAAACTTTCCATTAGCTAATTGGAATAATTTGGGTTTGTGAATCAAGAATGATGTAGATAGGTTTGGGGAGGGGGGAGTTGTTGTTTTTCCCAAACTTGCTGCTTCCTATTTTACTAGTTTCTTTTTTACACCCTCTAAGAAGAATATACATGAGAAGAATGATTTCATGTTTAGTGCTGCTAGCTATTTATTGGAGAAGAGGACTATTGGATAGAAAATTGACTTTAGTGCTGAATTATAACTTCTTAGATAGAAGTTCTTCACTTGACTGAAAGTTGTAGCATAAAACCCTGAGGGATGTAATAGACAAAGGGAAAAAATAAAGTGCACCCTTGAATACAAGGAGGGTTATCCCCCAGACTTGGCCATAATAAGTAATTAATAAGAAAATATGGCAGTAAATTTAAAAAGCTGTTCCTGTCCTATCCTATTTGTTTTTTAGAATGAGGGATTTTATTTTTTTACATTTTCAACAAATAGAGAAGTATAATAAGATTTAAGAATGGTATAAGACAATTGATATCAGATCCTGCCTCTGCCACATTCTACCTATGTAACTGAGCCAGTCATCTACCTTCTTGATTGTTATTTATTGTTCAGTCATTTCAGTTATATTATACTCTTCACTGGCCCCATTTGGGGTTTTCTTTGCAAAACTATTGAAATGTTTTACCATGATCTTCTCCAGCTAATTTTATAGATGAGAAAACTGAGGCAAATAGAGTTACATGATTTGCCCAGGCTCATACAGCTAGTAAATGTTTGAATGCGGTTTTGAAGTTAGATCTTTCTGACTTTTTTCTGACTATTTTCTTCTCTTTTCATCACCAGTTCTCTTCTGTTTGCTCTTCTTCATTGGTATTATGCTACTGTTCATTGGTGTTACACTGCAGCCTTCTTTAGTTTCTGTTAGTTGCTGTGAATTTCCCAACCCTGTCCTACCATTATCCCTAGGAGAACCAAGAACAGTGTTGCATTACTGTTCCTTGCATTTTAGCTATCTTTAATTAACAGGTAGTACTTAAAATTTATGGCTGGCATCTCAGTTCACAAAATTATGGAGTGCCACTAGCCTTTTGGAACCTTTTCTTACCTCTCAGAGTTGTTATGAAGACCAAATATATAACATATATGATATACTTTGCAAACATTAAAGTACTGCGTAAATGATATCATCATCATCATCATTATCATCATCACCATCACCATTACACTTATTTAATATTAATATCTAGTACCAATGACCCGCCCACTATATACAGAGTCATTTCAAGTAGCATTCGGGAGAATGCTTCCTTCTCAAACAGCTTGAACAACTTCTGAATTACTCTGTGGGTCAGTTTACAGTGAGCCATTTATATGGCATTCCCCTAATACCTGAGCAGGGAATTTTCTTTCTAGCTGCCTAAAAGGAAGGCAATTCCTACACTCTTTTAATTTATCTTTCCATTTCCAGTCCTTCTCTGGGACAACTGAGCTGAGTCATGCAAATCACTTCTTAAAAGTGATCCATCAAAAAAAGGGAATCGAGGGCAAATTTCCTGATTTTCAAAAAAAAAAAAAAAATAGAATTTGGCATCTTTTAGATATAACAATTTGATTATATTAGAATATATAATTAAAAATATCAGAAAGTCAGCTAGCATGGTTATCAAACTAGCCTCATTTTTTTTCTTTTTTTCTAAGACAATTGGGGTTAATCAATTTGCCCAGAATCACACAAGCTAGGAAGTGTTAAGTGTCTGAGGTCAATTTGAATTCAGATCCTCCTGACTTCAGGGCTGGTGCTCTATCCACTGTGTCATTTAGCTGCCCCCTTTTTATTTTTTTTAAAAGGATAAATAGATTGGTAAATTAAGAGTGCTTAGAAACAATTTACCTATATTTCTACAAAGCTTTGGTAAAGGCTTTCATGTTTTCCTTGTGGAAAAGATATCTGGGCTAGGTAATTGTAGAGTTAGGTAGATTTGGAAATAAATGGATAGTCATTTGGGGAGAACCATAATTCATGGTTCCTTGGCACCTTGGAAAGAACTTTCTAGTGGCAGCACTCTTTAATCCTGTGCCATTTCCCATCTTTATCAGAGATTTGGATTAAATAATATACAGTATGCATATCGAATTTGCAAATGTCACAATAAAAACAAGTAACAAATTTGATGACTAAGTCAGTACTCAAGGAAATATTGACAAGCTAGAACATTGGGCCAACTTTAACAAGATTAAATGCAATAGAAATAAATGAAAAGTCTCATACAGGTATAAGATGGAGGAAACATGGGTACATTTCATTTTATTTTAAAAGGTGTGGGACTTTCTATTTGATTGAAATCTAAATATGACTCAACATGGATGGTAGCCAAAAATGCTAATGTAATCAAGTTGTATTAATTAATCAATCAATCAGAAAGTTGTTATTAAATGTTTTCTCTGTGCCAACTACTGTAACAGACACTGAAGGTACGCAGACAAAATTAAAACAGTCCCTGCCTTTGGGGAGCTTACATTCTATCAGGAAACACAATATTTATATAAAGAAACATGTTCAAAATTAATTCAAGGTAATTGGGGAGTGGGAGGTACAAAGAGGCTAATAGATAGAGAAATCAGAAAAGCCTTCTTGTAGATGGTCATGCTTACATTTTAGTTTTAAGGAATATTAGAGATTCTGAGAGTCAAAGGTAATAAGTGCGGAGAACTATGGGGAACTATCTGTGGAAAGTCATGTATATGTGGTTGGTGTGTCAGATGTAGAATAGCAAGAAAGCTGGTTTAGCTGAAACAGAGTATATGAAGGGAAATAATTAATAAAGAAGATAGAAAAGAAGATTGGGACCATATTATGGATGTCAAACCAAGAAACTGTTATTTGATCCTAGGAAGCCATTGGAGTTGATTGAGTAGGGGAGTGATATAAGATCATATAGAATATGGATTAGAGAATGAGGGAAATTTAAGTCAAGGAAGGCATATTAGGCAGATGATTGTACTAATACAGAAAAGAGAAGCTAAGTACCTGAACTAAAGTGGTAGATATGTGATGGACATTTTAGTTTAAGGGTTTGTTACATTAATGGACTTGATCATCATCTCCATAAAGATGACTCCACTCAATAAAAGCCATGGAACCAAATCTCCCATAGGCATTTAAAACTTCACATATCCAAAATAGTACTCATGAGTTTATTAGTTGTCCCACATACAGTCCCTCATCGCCCTTGCTCATTAGATTTCCTAACTTCTCTATAAAGCTTAACTCAAGCACTTATTTTCAATTAGTGTCTTCTTCCCAGCAAAACGGCATAGTAGATAAAGTACAGGACCTGAAATCAAGAAGATTTATGTCTTCTGAGTTTAAATACAGCTTCAGATACTTACTAGCTGTGTGATCCTAGTCCCTTAATCCTGTTTGCCTTGCTCATCTGTAAAGTAACTTGGGGAAGGAAATCACAAACCACTCAAGCATTTTTGTCAATAAAATTCAAATAGTGTTAGGAAGAGTCAAAAACAACTGAACAGCAATAACAACTTCTCCCAATATCACCTTGTATTTGTTTTGTAAATGCTTAAATATATTTGAGTCTCTGTAGCTCTGAGAGTCTGCACAGAAATAACAACCTCTTAATAGATACAGTGTTCGCTATTAGGGAGATGAAGTCTCATTGTTTTGTGACGTGGATAAACCATATCTTGAACATCACATTCAATTCTGGGTGCCACATTTTTGGGAATACAATGCAACTTGAGAGTGTGCAAAGAGGAAAATCAGAATGATGTACTTTAAAAGCATAGTATATGAAGATCAGTTAAAGAGTTTAGTATGAAACTCAGCATGGAGAAGACTTGGGGGGAGAAGGAAAAAAGAAGCCATGATAGCTATATTCAAGTTGCTGATGGGATCTCATGTCAGAAGATGGATTAGATAGTAGTTATACTTGTTCAGAAGGCAGAAAAAAAACAAACAAGGGGTAGATGTGACTGAGCCTCTAATTTAGATTTAATTTAGGGAAAAATAATTATTAAAACAATCTAAGCATGGAATGAATTGTTTAAGATATTAAGTGCCTTCTCACTAGAGGACTCCAAGCAAAAGATTAGAGATGACCAATTGTGAAAGACTCTTTTATATGAGTTGGACTAAATAGTCCCCAAATTTCCTTCTAGCGATATTTTGTGATTCCTTCTATAAATTTCCTATAGAGGATAATCCCAATTCACAATTAGTTTAACAACTAAAAAGTGTCATTGTAGTATTCAGGTTATCCATCTTCTCCAATTCTTGCTATGTGACCAGTCTACCTTGTTTTCCAGAAATACATGTCCTTGACAATGCCTCTTCCATTTCTCACATGCAAGTCATTGTTGGTAATAGCCTACTTTCACCCACCATGTATTTTTCCATTACCTTATCTTGTATTACTTATAATTTTGATTTTTCTGAGATCATAGCTTTCCATGATTTGCAGCCACACAGCTTCCCTGGGAGAATATTAATGTTAAAGGAATAGGATTTTGAAACAGGAATATTGTTAGCTGTCATTGAAGATAGTGAACCAGCTCACTCACATCCTTCTATTCAACTGTGGACCCAGCTCATCATCAACTTACAGCAACTATCTAGATACCTTATAAAAATTAAAATTAGTTGATGCAGTTTTTTTGCAAGTATATTGTGGCCATACAGTAAATTATTTTATTTATGTCCTTGAATAAGCCTTATAAAGATGAAGGAAGAAAGTAAAGCTTTCCTTTCCTGTATTTCATGTGGGGCTATTTCCTTTTTTGAAAAAAAAAAAAAAAGTAGCCAAAGAAGATATTCCATTTAAAAGTGAAAGTAGTTTACATTTCTCTAAAGAAGTTTTGAACTCATTTTTAGTTATTATATAGTGAAAAATGGAACTAGTTGTAAGCCGGACATCTTGGAACTGACTCAATGTGTGAGTATTTTTACCCTATAGTCTGTCACAAGAATATTGGCAACATCATCTTTAATTTGTAAAAATATTAGCAAAAATACTCTTTCTTGGATTAATGGTTTTGTCCATAATAGTAAAATTTGTAATTGATAATCTCTTATACTGAAATCAAAATTATTATAGAGAGGGATAATGTTCTTATTTCTTTTAGGCTCACTATTGCTCTCACCCTACAGGGTCCTCTTTTTTTGAAATATTTAACTAGTGAAGAGATTTTATTCCAGCATTCAAAAGCACGTTAATGCTTCTTACTCTAGACTCTAGATTTTTTTAGTTGACTGACATTCGCAGATGACTTTGTGTAAAACATTGTAATGGAAGTTTTTTATATCTTTTCCCAAGATGCTCAAGAAAGCAAGTGAAAGAAAGTACCTTATATATAGTAAGTATTCAATATATACTTGAGTGAATGAATGAACAAAATACCCATGTATTATTTTACTGTTTAGAGTTGAATCTTTTTTAATCTTTGGCTTCCTTGATTATTCACTTAAATACTATTCTGATTTGCCATTGTGGCATGGAACTGACCCCAAACTCTCACTGGCTGTGTCAGTAAAGTAAAAGAGTGTTGGTTCTCTATCTGGAAAGACACCCTAAGAATAATCTTGTCTTGCTAGAGTTCATCATCAGATTGGCAAATAGATAACACCACAACTATACTAAATTATAAAGAGATTGCTCTCTGTGTCAGTGGAGAGAGTACCCAAGATTATAAATTTGTAGATCCTTGAAATAAGCTTCTTGAGGAAAAAAAAAGTCCCAAATGCATGTATGCCCCACTTTTAGTTGACTCAAAGTTTAAATTTACAACACATGGATTACTGGGTAATTATTTCTATAACAAAAGGAGTCTTCCTTTTCAAAAGGATTCTGTCACATAGGGTGATGTCCCTGTCCCTAAAAGTAACTGAACTCACATCTGAATACTAAAAGAACACTGTTAACAAATCTCAATTTCTTTATAAAATAGGAATGCTGGTATCTCCTATCTGTCTCATAAGGTTGTGAGGAAGGCACTTTATACCCATTAAAAAAAACTACATAAATATCAATTACTCTTCATGGTGATTCATTAATGTATTCAACAAATACAGATATAAAAACTTTTTTTTATCTCATTTTCCTAGTTGCTGCCAAGAATTGATGATATATAGCATTACCCTTCAATTCAGAGTCTCTAATCTAGTTCAATATATAAAATATATACCCATGATCAATTAAATAGTATTACTTGATTATTGGTATATAAATAGAATAGAAATCAAGGGCTACTGGAACTCCAAAGGAAAACATCATTATAACATAGATAAATTAAAGAAGACTTCATAGAGAAGATGAGTCTTGAGCAGGTTCTTGAAATTTTGGTTGACTTTGGATAGATAAAAATAATAAAGGAGAGCATTCTAAGCAAGTGACATGATACAGCCTTAAGTTCAGAGGTAGAGATGAGCAAAGTAGACAAATTAAAATACAGTGAAGGTTTTTGTTATCTTGATGCCCTTAATAGTGTTTGAAAAGTCAGACTAGAACGAGATTGTGAAATCATCGGAATAGCAGGCTAAGGATTTTGAACTTGAATCTATCATTAATGTGATATCATTGAAATATTTTTAACAGAGAAATAATTTGGTGTGGGTAGCTTTCAAAAGATTAAACTTGTATCAATGTACATATTCTGTAGCATCAGTTTGCACAAAGTAAATAAAAACTTTAGAATGAGCATACATCTGATTGAAATCCATCCTATATGTGAGTTCCATCAACAATTTTATATTCACAGATGTGGATATTCTCTCTTGAATGAGTCAACATCCAGTTTTCCAATGCACATCTCATTCTGCAAAACTGTAAAGAGACCCTGCTGTTCTAAGATGCTAATAAAATTCTTTTATGGAAGATGAAATTATTTAAATGGAAGAAGAAATTGTTCTGAAATGTCCATTTAATTTCATTCTTATTGTCTATTTGAAACTACATTTGTTGGTAGACTTGAGAATAACAAAAAATTTCCTTTTATCATAAAAGAGATTTTCTAGACTGTATTAGATTTTATGTAATCCAGCAGTCTTAAGTTTCTTTTCTAATTGACCTCCCTTTCCATAAATATATTTCTAATAATAACCTCCATGTTTATAATGCTTTGTACTTACAAAATGTTCTACATATATCATCCGACACCTAGTATCATGCCCGGAACATAAGGCCTTAACAAATGCTTATTGCATTCAAATAAGTATCCTTACAACATCATGAAATAGGACAGTATTAATCCTATTTATGGATAAGAACATTGAAACTCAGAGAAATTAGTTCTTTGTCTAAGATCATTCATTGTCTGAGAACTGAACCAAGATGTTTTTGATTCTAAACTCATTTCTCTTTGCACCAGCCTGTATCTTTTCCTTATTTCATACATACTTCACGAAATGAATAAGAAGGTCTTTTTAAAAAAAATACTTTGTTTATTCTAAAATTTTATGGAATTCTCTCCCATCTGATTTCCAGTCTCAATTAAAGACCTTCTTTCTTAAAGAAAACTTTCCTAGGACCCTTTAATCTTAGTGCCTTACTCTGTGTGTGTGTGTGTGTGTGTGTGTGTGTGTGTGTGTGTGTGTGTTGTGTGTGTAAGACCTGGATTCCACTTTTAATTCATATACTTCCTAGATACTAAACTGTGATGTATTTGAAGGAATTGGGTTTTTCAGCCTCAGTGTCCTTACTTGTAAAATATGGATACACTAGCCCTACTTCTTAGGGTTTATTTAAGACTGAATGGGATAGTTAAGACAGCTAGGAGGTGCAATAGATCATAGGTCTTGAAATCAAGAATTTATGTTTGAATTCCACAGAAAACACTTAATTGTGTGATCTCAGACATGGCATTTAACTTTAGTGTCCTTAGTTTATTTATTTGTAATTAAAGTAGCAACTAGTAATGGCACTCTTTCCCACAGTTCTTATGAGGAAAAAAATAGATATTTTTAAGTGCCTTGCTAGCCGAGAAAGTTCAAAAATAATGATGATGGTTTTTATTACTTATATGTTTATGTATTCTGTCTCTATCAATTGTGAGCTCCTTGAGAGGAAAAAAATTTTTGGCCTTTCTTTATATCCTCAGAACTTAGTGCCATGCCTCGCACAAAATAGGAGCTTAATAAATTCTTGCTGACTTAATAGAAAAATTAATCATCTAACTTTGATTAAATTAGGGAGACATTTATCAATAAAAGGTGAATACTTTGATACTTTAGGTTTAGGATCTGAGGATTTTAGAGTGGCAGGAGACTTTGAAGAGATCATCTTTTGGGCCTCTTTCCACACAGATAAAATTAAGTGGGTTGCTTCTAAAGAGCCTTGAAGCTTTAAAGCCATAATCTTCTATTCTAATACTCCAACCACCCCATTTTACAGATGAAGAAAATGGGCCAATTAGAGGACAAGTAGCTTGGTCAGGCTCACACAAAATAATAGCAGAACCAGGATTCAAGAAGCCCAAGTTTTTGAAAATTAATTGTTAACTTATCCTGCAAAGTACAAATTAGAATATGAATATGTCAAGGTTCAGAAGCTTCTTCATTGGTTAAAATTCTCCAGTGGCAGGAGCCAAATTCACTGAGAAGGGGGTTTAATTGGAAAACACAGAGATGAAATGCATGCAATATAGCCCGTAGTGAAGGTGGGTGGCCACAATTTCTACATGTCAGAAGGTACTTAGCCCAATTCAAGGAATCTGTCCAAAATGTTTGTCAAGCTTTTATTATGTGCTGAGATGTAAACCTTTGTGGAAAACTATTTCCAGAACATGAACTGCTAAGAAAATAGGTTTTCTTTGTCTGACATCTTATCCCATGATTTGGGACTGCCGACTTTGAAGTTAAATATTCACTTTGGGAAATCAAATACTACTCTGCTTTTGAGGTCAAAGCTCGGAATCTGTTCACAGAAAAATTATATTCCATTTTCATTTCCCAAAAGCTAAGTATATAACTGGCTCCAAAGAACATGCTAATTAATACATCTGTGTACTTCATTAAACACTTGGAAAACTGTCTAAGCAAAGCATACAGTGTTGTCTAGTGGTTAAAGCCAAGGACAGAATTAGGACTCAGGAGCTCAGTTTTCCCAGTTCTTAGGAAGATTGCTCTATAACCTGGGGCAAGTCAATTAATCTCTTTAATTCAGTTTCCCCATCAGTACACTAAATGTTGTAGTTCATTGCATTGAGGTTGTGGCTGATGTGAAGCCTAATATTGAGCATAAGAGCCAGCTTTCAACATTAGCATCTAGCTCCATTTTGCTAAGACTGCAAAGATATTCAAGGCCTGAAAATCAGAAAGCTTATTTGTGTAAAATGCAATTAAGAAAGACTTTCAAAGATATAGTGAAAGACATAAGCCTAATGACAAAATATTGCTAAGACCCATTATTAGCATAAACTATTACTAAGTCCCATAGGACTATGAATATGAGAAGGGCAGAGGCCAGCAAAGATGACAAAGGAATCTGATGTTCTTAATATGTATTTGGCTTAAGTCTTCTAAAAATATTCATCATAACCAGAAGTCTAAGTAATTATGGCAGAAAAATTAAAGAGGAAATTAAAATAGAGATCACATAGGAAAGTAGGTAATCAATATTGATAGTTTCATGCAATCTGGGTATAAACAGATCTACCTTGCACGACACTAAAGACTTAACTGATAGAATCCCACAGTCTTTCAGAATGAGATTGAAGCAAAAGTAGAAGACCTAATGAAATTTTTAGATGAAGTAAGAAGTAAAGGTAAACAATGACTTTCCATAGATTGATGAGCCATTGTTCTAATTTCTCAGTTAAAAAAGATTCTGCAATGGGACATTAAAAGATCATTTGACAAAATTATTTAGCTATTATTTAATTAGTATTAGCTAATTTAGCTATTATTTCATTATTGTTAGCTAATAATAACAGTTCACATTTCCAAAATAATAATATTTTCTACCTTTATATTATACAAATGAAGTTAAATAAAGTGATGAAAAGCTGGTTTAAAAAAATAACTTTGTAGTTTCTATATTCACTCACTCACTATTACATACAATGCAGTTTCCTTTACTGTAGGTTATCACTATTAGACATGGGAATTGCAAAATTATGATTTATTATCAGTAATTTTTGATTTATATGCTTATTTTATGTGCCTGTATATCTGCAGTCATGTAAAAGTTTCTTAAGCAAAAAGGAATTATGAGTGGAAAAAGTTTAAGAAGTCCTGACATACAAGGAAACCTCATTTCCTCATTTCCAATGTCCAGTGTGACATTCAAGGCCATCTACAATCTGACTGTCTTAATTTTCAACTTTTATCTCTTTAAACTCCTCCATAGTCACTCTACTAAGATCCCATTTCCTTGACTACACCTGCCTTGTGTGTTTCAGGCCTTTATCTGAATTCCTACATACCACCATTTTTATACTTATTCCATAAATTATCAGTTTTCAAAGTATGGTCATTGTCCCCGAGACCTTTCAGGGACTCCACAAGATCAAAAATATATTCATGATAATATTAAGATTTTTAATTTCTAACATGGTAAATATCAGTAGATATAACTCATCAAAAGAGGACCCTCAAAGAGAGGTCCTCAATAATTTTTAAGAGTGTAAAGGAGTTCTGAGATCAAAAAGTTTGTGAACTGCTAGGGTAGAATAACATACACTTTATGTTAGACCCAGAGGGCTTCTTAAATTTTTCCCACTCATTACCCCTTTTTCCCAAGACATTTTTATGTGACCCTGGATATGTAAGATAGGTATACAAATCAAACCTTAACTGATAATAAATCACAATTCTATTATTCCCCACATTAAATTATGAGACCCCATAGGGAGTCATGGACCACAGTTTCAGAAGGTAGGTGCTGGAATATAAGGTACTTGAGGACAGGAATTTTGTTGAATTGTCTTTCTTTGCTCTTCTTCAAAAATATAAACATGCTGGAAATAAAATTTTGCTTATTAGAACAGAAATTATTCAGGCTTTTATGACCATGAATTGAAGAAGGATTGCATCTTAAAAAATATTATGTTACTTTTCTCTTGGCCCAGAGGATTTCCTGTGATCTTATGGCTGGAAGGAGCTAGTGAATGTAAAAGAGGAAAGAGACACTGGGCATGATTGGTAGTGAAGCAGTGACTAGGGTTCCCTGGGTGACAATTGCTCCTTCCTCGCTGTGATCCTGGGCAACAGCCAGAATCTAAGGCAACAGGCTTGTCTGGTCCTCAATGAACTTTTGCCTTCAAGAGGATTGATGTAGATGCTATTTTTTGCCTGCCTGTTGCACCAGAAGAATGTATGTTAAATCCAAACCTTATCGTTCTTTAAAATTCATTTACATTTCTGCTTAATTGGCGTTGAATGCCAGCTCAGATAAGTGATAAATCAGAGCTGCTTCTCATTTTTGTGTTTCATTATTGTGAATGGAAAGAGAGATAGAAGAGGACAGAGAGGTAGAGAGAAAGAATGAAACAAATAATGACTCTGCTTTAAATGGCAAAGATCTGGCTGCTGGCTGGGACGTCTGGAGTCCCTGGAAGCTATCTTATTAACTTATTATTTTATAAAAGATAATTTCCCAATGCAGAATAAGTACTTGGACTCAGTCCTTTTTCCCATGGGCACATAGAATTGAGATAGTTGCTTTTTGGTCTTCTACATTATATCACTTTGACTTTCCCATTGTTCTCTGTATTTATATTCAAAGAAATCTTTTTGTATGATAGATCTAAGGGAGGTGACTAGAGAGTGGGTAATGGAAACAGTGACAATTAGAAAAGAGCAGTGATCTCCACATACAAAAGTAGAGTGTTCTAGTCTGAACTTAGACCAGAATCTGGGAATGTTAAATATTAGGAAAAAATGAGATACTAGTAACAGGTTAACCAAAGGAAATGTATTTAGCTATAGAATGATACTAAGCAAGGACATTTTTAAAAATTTTTAAAAATTTTAATTATTTTTGCAAGATAGAGGAGATAAAGTGACTTACCCAGAATCAGACAGCAAATAAGTGCCAAGTATTTGAGGTTAGACTTGAACTCAGGTTCTCCTGATTCCACACCTGGTACCAGCTAAGTTGTCCCAACAAGGATATGCAATTGAGGACAGCCCAATTTGATTCAGATAAGAAGAACAGAACTACATCTGCTTCAGTGAAGAAAAAGTTCCTTCTTCTCTCCCACTTCCATTGTTCCTCGGCACCATTTTCTCTTCTATAGTTATGGTTCTTTTTGGACATGATGGACATTACAGATCACTATGTAAGAATTAGACTTGTTAACCCTAGAGCAGAGAATGTTCAATAGAAAAAGTTAAAGGAGGATGTTCAATGCCTCTAAACTAAAAATATGAGGAACCAGTGGTACCTGCTTATTGTCACTTGGGGAAAACAGAATTGTAATTTCAAACTTTAGAGACACGTTCCCTAAATAGAAAGTACTAACAATAAAGTATGGAACACCTGATTTGATTCATTTGGATCATCTGAATTCCTCCTACTACAAGAAGAAAAAGAAGCAAATGGCCTAGGTCTTCTGGCATTGTATTCTGTTATCCAGAGGAATAATATTATTGATTCAATAATCATGACAATAATAACTCTTTTGAGATTTAAAACAGATCGTATAAATAGCTCAAGTATTATTATTCTCCCATTTTTAGAGATGACAAAACTGAAACTCAGAGATAAAATTATTTGGCAGGTGTTATATACCTATTAAAGAAAATGTCTGGGACTCTTATGAAAGTCATCACACTTTAAATCCACTACACTTTCCACAATATGTAACTGCTTCCCTCCACCCACATTCAATTAGTTTAATTTGATGAGGAAAGTGAATTTATTTTGCTTTGTTTGAGGAACTAGGGGAAAATACCACAGATACAAATTTCAATAGTGAAAAAAAAAACTTGTTCACGATGTTACTTATTTATGAATCCTATTATCATTTTTCATAAATCTGTTTGCACAAGAATAATGCAGGCTTTGCATAAACCCAGTGTCATGGGAATTATATTCAAAACATGCCAGCCCAGCTTGCTTTTACCTGAAGCAACATGAAATTGAATCATATTAGTATATAGCAATTTGGTTGCATGTCAATTGTGGCAAGTTTTCTATAGACTGAAATTATGAGATGCTGTTTACCTTGGGTCATACAACATGACAATTATCCCAAGATGCTATAGGAGGGAAGATTGGGGAAAGCCAACAGAAAAGCCAGATTCTTAGAACCCTTATGGCTTGGAAAAAGAAGAAGCTATTCTACCTGGTTTATAGTATTATTACACAATTAGCTTTCTCAGCTTCATAATTTATGCAAATCTTTAGCCATAAAATAAAATTTGCATTTAGGTATATTCATATAATTTAATAATAATATTTCTACTATTAGATTACAGTGAGAAATTATCAATTATAATTAAAATTAGTAATAAAAACTATGTCTATATATCTATATGTATACATATAGATATATAACCCAACATTTAATTGGGGTTAAATGACTTGTCCAGGATAGCGTTAAGTATCTGCGGTGAGATTTGAACTCAGGTCCCCCTGACTTCAGGATTGGTGCTCTATCCACTAAACCAACTAGCTGCCCACAAAACATGCTTTTTAAAAGCTAAGTAACAAAGAAAAAGAGGAGGCTTTGGCATGTTATAGTGAAAAGATTTCTGGATTTGGCAATTTACCTTAATTCTTTGGGCCTTAAATACTGCATCAGTGAGTTAATACTTCATCAAAATAAGAGCATGATCTCCACATTTCCTTTTATTTATTAATTTAGGATCACCCTACTGTAGATATTTACAGTGCTCATTCTACATAATAATTTTTTCATAACACAAACAAACTTTATCATGCCTTCCATTCTTCTTGGTTATAAAGCAGGAGAAGAGAGTGTAACTGACTAAATCCTACATCCTTCTCTCCATACCCGGTTTTCATTAGGAAGCAACTCATACTCTATGCCCTATTGATATTAAGTCACACATAATGTCTCCATTGAAGACAATGATTTTTTAAAAATCTTGTTCAATACACCATTTCCCCAGTTTCTATTAGAAATCTAAAAGTGGAAGCAAAAGGAAAACATGACAAGCACTTAATGAAATCTGTTCAGATAAAGATAGGTTTTTGTTTTTTCCTTACTGCCTAAGATAGAGGATATCAATCATGGTTTATGTTTGGACAAAAATAAGAAGTATCATGATTCCTATTATGATTATATGATTTCGATTCAAGTAAACATTGTACTTTTGCTTCAAATACAGCTTGCAAGGTTAATTGATTGGAGAGGTCCCAAATTCCTAAGTACCAGAAATGGGATTAAGATCGACCAACTGTCTAAACAGGCACTCCATAAATAGCCACCTGTTCTATGTTGTTCTATGTTGTTCAAAAGTATAAAGGATTTGGAAATCATTTCCAAAAAGGAATGGTTGAAGTCACTACAGATGTTGAGTCTGGAGAAGCGAAGAAGGGGAAACATGATTGTTGTCTTCATATAATTGAAGCACAATCCTATGGAAAGGCAAAAAAGACATTTGCAAGGATGGGAGTCCAAAGAGAAAAACTAGGAATTAATGGTGAAAGTCACAAGGAAGAAAATTTCAGCTTAATATCAGGAAGAATTTTCTTACAATTTGACCTGTGCAAAAATGGATGCTATACAAGGTAGTGAGGTCCCCATCTCTGGTACTGTATAAACAGAGGCAAGTGGTCATTAATCAGAAAAGTTTCAGGGAGAATTCTTTTATTAGCAAAATACATCACCCAATATAGGAGAAGTCTAAGATTAAAAATGCAAAGTAGGGGTTGATCTGCTTTGGAAGAATTGTCTCAACTGGAATTTCTTTTACAAATAAAAGCCCAGATCCAATCTAAAAGAAAAACAGAAAAGCAACTTTAAAAGTGAAAAGAAAGTTTTGAAATTATGAAAGAAAAAGTTAATCAAGTTATTCATATAACAACTGTCTAATAGGACATTTAGGAAAATCAGACATTAGTATAATTTGCCAAAATGTTTAAAGTGAAAGAGGTTTCTTAATAAAATGTTTCCTTCAGGCAGTTTTCCCCTTCCTTTTCCAAATTTCCAAATTCATTCATACTTCTTGTTTCTTTCCTCATTTTTTCTTCTACCTCTCTTATTTTCCTTTTGAATTCTTTTATGAGCATTTCCAAGAAGCCTCTTTGGGCTTGAGACCAATTTATCTCACTCTTTGAGTAAGATTTCTTCTGTGGACATTCTGCCTTCTTATGAGTTTGTGTTTTGGTCTGCCCTGTCACCATAGTAGCTTTCTATAGCTTTTTTTATAATTCTTTTTTTTTCTTGCTCATTTTCTTTCTTTTCTTTTTTTTTTTTTTTTTTTTTTTTTTTTTTTTTTCTTTTCCTTAGTATTTCCTCTTTTTTACTTTTAAGGTGGATCTCTGCACCTGGGGTAAAAGTGGTGCTATCCCTAGCTTTCTGTGATTCTCTAAGCCTTAGCTTATGTTTTCAGGGGATATCTTTGTCTGTTTTTTTCAAGATATAGCCTGGTTTCCCAGAGTTTGCCTTCTGAGCTGGGACTGGAAACTGCCTCTCAATCTGTTCCTCTACTGAGCCAGGACTGAGGGTCTTAATTGGTGATTTGCTATGATTAAGACTCTCTCACCAGTTTTCCCAGAGTCTATCTGACTTTTTGCCCCAATGAGACTCACCTTTTTTGAAGTTTTTTTTTCCAGTCTATCTTCAGTTGGAGAGTGGTTCCATTCCATCAGATTCTGTTCAGAGGCTTGGTTTCATGTAGTTTTCAAGAGAAAGTGGAAATCTTCAAGCAGTATCCTGTCTTTACTCCAACATCTTGGTTCTAACCCTGGAATTCCTCATCTTTACCTTTTTTCCTAGTGTTTCTTCTTAATAAGATGTTAAAGTAATTTTCACCTAATAGGAGATTGACTACTCATGTCAAAATAAGAGTTAAACATATATTTTTAACTATCTTTAACATATATTAGATTATTTGCCATCTAAGGAATGGGGGAAATTGGAACACAAGGTTTTTCAAGGGTTAATGTTGAAAAATTATCCAGCATATGTTTTGAAAATAAAAAGCTTTAATAAAAAAAACCCCAAGACTTAAAGTATCAGAGAATATAAAGAAGTATCATACCAAGACCTGTCTATTTTGTCTGAGAGAAACAAACATCTCTATAAATGAATGCATGTTTGGTAAAGACTTTTAACTCTTGGACTTCATACACATTTTGTTTTCAACTCATATGTAACTTATATATAAATCAGTTAAGAATCAATGATAAAGCACCTTCAATTTGCCAGATAATGGGGATGCAAAGGCCATGAAATGGGGAAAAAAGGATCTTGTATTCTATTAAGGTATTCAGCCTCAGCTGTTTCCCAAAGTAATTCTTGCACTTTGAGATAGTTGTGATTTATGAGATTTTTAACTTCTCTCCTACCTTTTCTGAAACTTCTATCAATTGCTTCTAACTCTACCCTCTGAAATCAAGGAGAATAAAGCTAACCCTTCTTCCACTTGACAGTTAATACTAAAGGTAGCTTTGTGTCTACTGTTACTCATAAGTCTTCTCCAGGCTAAACATGCCCGTGCCCATTTTTTTCAATGCTCATAAGGCACATTCTTCAGTTCCCTCACCATTTCACTTACCTTCTTTATGAACACACTCTGAATTATCTCCATCTTTCCTAAAATTCAGACCTGAATATGGATCATACAATGGTCTAGACCAAAGATGAGATCTTGAACTAATAAGAATAGATGAATAAGTAGAGATATATTCAAGTGTGAGAGATGTCATGGAAATAAAAATAGAAAGATGTGGCAGATGATTGAATACATAGTATAAGAGAGTGAGAAGTAGAAATAGGGTTACATTGGCAAATATTTAATAACCAGTTCTCTAGATGAGGGAATATATGTATTACACAATTTAATTTTAATCAGAATTACTAATGTTTTCACCATCAGTTTCTTAAGTCTAGACAATCAGCACAATAATAAGTAAAACCCTGATTTATTGAATTTCCTAATTTGCAAGTTATAAATGCTGAAAATTTAACAACCACCTCTTATGAGTCAGTATGAGCAAGCTTTGGTATACCATTCTGAACCTGGAATATTGAAAAACTGTGGGGAAAAAAGATAGTGTTTATGACAGAAATAGGGAAATGTGATTAAGAGAAAGGTTTTGGGGGCAATAATAATATCTCTTTCAGATCTGTTGGATTTGAGCCATTTCTAAGGCTTCTACTTTTTAAATATCCAATAGATATAGATGGTACAGAATTGGAATTCATGGGGAACTAAAACTGGATATGATTGATTTATGAGGTATCTGCATAGGAATAGGAATTTGACTAATGATTTCATTGGAGTAGGAAATTCCTGAGAGACGAAACTCTCCCTTACACTACAGTTTGATACCTTCTCTAAAACTTACAGTCTTAGAAAATTTCCTAGAACACTGAGATTTTAGGTGACTTGCTCCTTATTGTTATAACTAGTGTATATCTAAAGCAGAACTCAAATGCAAGTATTCCTGCTTTTGGAGCCTACTTTACCTCTCCATTAAACTGCACTGCCTTTAGATGATCATGTCTACCTGCATTTAATTAAACCAATGAAAGATAATGTCATTCTCTCCCTCTCACTACCTAACCTTACCCATACCTGGCACTCTTCCATTCCAACAAAAAATCAAAAAAAGCAAAAAACAAACAAGTTAAAAAGACAAAAACATTTTTATTAGCATAAAGAATCTCTTGTTTAGATAAAATTTGGACTAGGTAGGAGAAAGAACTACATCACTGTCATTTCTCTTATCCAAAAAGTGAATTTTCATTTCATTTCTTTTGAATTCAGAATATCCCCATCAACTTTCAGAATGATCTTAGGAAGTGTTCTTTATAGTATGAGGTCTTTCCTATCTCCAGGCCCCATTAAACTCTGGCCAAGACACTGCATATGATCCTAAGCTTTCTGGAAACATCATGTGGTGATACTTTTCCTCTCCCCTAACTCAGCTTCTGCTAGTGTTTGTAGAAGATGAGAAGAGAATGAGTTTGCAAATACAACACTGAGAACTGGGAGTGTCCACAATATCTATCATTTTTATCAGTCCCTCTACCTATTCTGATGATCAGGTCTTCTCTGGATGTATTTCAAATGCATACTATATGCTTAATGCTCATATTCTACCACCAGTAATGGTGAAAGAAGGCTTGTTTGTTGCTTCTTTGTTTGATAGATCTATGTAAAATACTGAAATCATATAGTATGGTTTCAACACTGATTATAGTGCAGTGACTGAAGCTTCTAAATTAAGTGGTTGATTCTGAACTTGGTTAGGGCAATGCTATACATGTTTAAAACAGTAGTTTCTATAATAAACAGTGAGCATAGTTGACAGCTATTCAAACTATATTCCAATGATGTGTTCCTTGTTTCGTGCATTTCTTGTATTAAAAAGTTGGGAGCAGATTCTGGGCAGAAATATAGAAAATATTACATACTTCATTTCATTCCAAAAGAGAACCTTTTGGTACCACACAATAGAGCCAAGAACAGAAGCAGTTTTACAATCTTCAGCCAGAGGCCAAGTGCCAAAAATAATTCATGCAGGGATAAAATGGGTTAGCATCACAGGATGGGCCATGAGCTCTTTGGAAAATTCACATGTAAATACTAGTTAGCTCAGCTTATTAGAGCGTGGTGCTACGTCTGGTTCAATGTTAGGGGTTATATACTGCATTGCCTAGTTAACTTTTCACACAAAAAACTGGATTCTATGTCCACAGGCTCTGTGTGCTTACGCTCATTCAGCCAACTCATGGTGCATGTCAAAGGAGTCGGGCAAGTGAATACAAGTCATTTAATGAGAAGTTGTCAAAAGGCTCCCGAAGGGAGGGTCATTTATGTCACAGCAATATGAAGAGCACATATTTAAATCTTGTCAACATCTCATATGAAGACATAAAAAGCATTCTATTCTAATTTGTTCATGACACAAACCTGGAAGGGGGTAACTAAGAGGTTCAAAGATAGAACTGGGATCAAAAAAATCTAACCAACTTGAGCAATGGGCTGAAATTAGGTGAAATATAATTATAATATGTATAAAATCTTAACGTTCTAATAATTCAACTACATAAGAACAAAATGGGAGAAACCTGGCTTACTAGCATCAAAAAAATAAAGAGAAAAGGAAGAATCATTTGATGAAGGCCTACTGTGTGCTAAGTACTTTTACTATTAAGTTCTTTCCAATATTCCTCACAATAACCTTGGGAGTTTTTATCATTAGCCCCATTTTATTGCTGAGGAATCTGAAGCAGACAAAGGTAAGTGAATGGCCCAGGATTCCCAGTGTATAAGACATATATTTGGTTCATGGTATAACTCTGATATTTGCTGGCTACACAATTTGGGACAAATGACTTTCTATTAATGAGCTTGTTTCTTCATCTATAAACTGCCCCAAAAGGTCACTTCTCTTACCTTGAATACTAAGTCTCATAACTTTTCTTGTCTTCAGACTTAGAGCTCTTGTTCTATGATTCCATGACATCTAAAGTCCTTTTGCTTCTCTTTATCATTATTCCATAGTTTAAGTTGGCCAAAAACTTAACATACACCAACAGAATAACATGTCTGCTAAACAAAAAAGATCATGTAATCTAATAAATAAAAGAAGATCTCTAAATTAATGAAGGAAAAATTCTACTACTGACAGAACAGTATAAGACCTACAGAAAGGCATTGGAGGAGATATTTTGAGGTTATTTCAAGGGTTCATAGGCAGAGAACTAAGTGAATAGATGGTTAGTGTCGGATGCCTTAATTTAATAGTGACTTTGCCAAATTAGGCTCAGTATTCTATACACCTTATCACCTACCTGTCCTTATCCTTAGGTTGTATCCATCAATATTTCTCAATACCAAAAATTAAAACTAATTATTTTAAATCATTCTTTAAAAAGTAATAAATCCATTCAATGTTAATATAAGTAACATTGCATAAGTAATTTAATGAAATTTAATGAAATTATTTAGTGAAATATGTTCTTTTTTGTCCAATAGCATATTTATTTTTCCAAATACATGCATTTCAACATTCACCTTTGAAAAACCTTGTGTTCAAAAAAAAATCAATTACATTTTCCAAAAAGTAGTGAAAAGAGTTAGTTTTTTTTTTTTTTTTTTTTTTTTTTTTTTTTTACATATTTTTACAAATCTATTATCTGGGCTAGATTCTCATAGTCTGCTTCTGCATTCAATCTGTTGTGATATGTTGTTTTGAGTGAAATATATGAAGAAAATCTGCCCTCATACAGATATGTAGCTGGAAAAGGAAATAGAATTTTTATGAAAATAGTTTTGACCTTGGGAACCCACAGGGGTCTATGGACTACACTTTAGATGAGCAATTTTTTTTTTTACTGGGGCTGATTCACAAAAGCTTCATGGAGTATATGGTGGAAATAAATACAGTGACATGGATGAATGAAAAAGTGGTCACTAAATGCCTTTTTATCCAGGCAATGTGCTAATTCAGTGGTCATGTCTTTTTCAGAACCAGTGATGGAACTGATATTATTCTTCCCAAAGCAAGAATTTATTGTTGTTTCTAGAACAAAAGATATGTGCACAGAGAAGTGAATAAGCAATATATCTAGGTTCAATTGCTAAATGTGAAGCATGGTTGGAGACCATCTAGATAGAGTTGTAATAGCATTTGGCCAATGAGAGTACAATCTATAGAGTATATATAATATTCCTTTCCTGATATCAGCTCACATAGTGCCTGCCATTTCTCTCCTCACCTAAAAACTTATATATAGTAGTTTTTAACTCTCCATCAAACATATATTTCTTCTTTTCAAGCCTTTTGAGACATTCTCAGTTCTGCCTTAAAATCAATTAGAAGACTTTTTATCATAACACAGGACATAGTCATAGGCTAACTGATCATATTCTGTATCACAGCAAACATTTTGAAAAACAGGTTTACCAAGCTCTACATAATCTGAAGACTGTACCTTTGTTGTCTATTTTCCAATTACAGTGGATTAGGTGAGTTTGCATTCATTCACCTACTCACTCATCAGTCAGGAGAGCTTAGCCAGAAACCAGAGTTCTAACATTTAGGAGATTGAAGGTAGAATCTGGATCATGAACAATAGGTGATATATGGATGAGAGAGAAGTAGCAAAGATGACAATCATGTAAAAAGGGATTTTTAGTTGTAAATCTTTTAAATGCATTTCTATATTTCTCATGTTCAAGAAAAATAAAATTTAAAAAGAAAAAAAAAACAAGAAAAAAAAAGTAAGCGAACAAACAACAGCAAGGTGAAAATATCATGTCTTGATCCACATTCAGTCTCCATAGTTCTCTCTTTGGATGGAGATTGCGTTTTCCACCCCAAATCTATTGGAAGTGCCTTCAATCATCACATTATTGAAAAGTGCCAAGTCCATCACAGTTGAGCATCACATAATCGTGTTGTTACTGTGCACAAAATTATCTTTGTTCTGTTTACTCGGTATCATTTCATGTAAGTCTTTCCGAGGAAAAGGTTGTTTTTTTTTTGTTTGTTGGTTGTTTTTAATGATCAATATGTGATAGGGCCAGAAATGGCAACTAAGATGGTCAGACATCCCTAAACTCAACCTTGTAAGGTTAATATCAGAGGTGATAACCTATATATAACATTGTCAGGAAAATACTGTAGATAGGCTGGACCATGAACTTGGTCTTGTAGAATAATTCCCATTAAAGCCAGGTCTTCCTGACTCCAGGACTCCACTTTTTCCCCCTAGTTGATCACAATAGATAGATACATAGATACCTATATTTATTTATAGGTGTATATATTTATTTATGTGTGTATATTTGCACACATATGTGTGTGCATTTTGCAATTGTCTCTTTTATCCTTAAACAGTAGATGCAGTATTTATCCTCACTCAACAGATGAAGGAATTGTCTGAGAGAAATTTAAGTCCATTGAGGTCAACAACTATTAAGTGTCTTAGATAGAATTTGAAGTTGGGTCTTCCAAATCCCTCTTTCTATTTAGTGTTTCCAGACCATATTAGTTTATAACCTTTGAAATGCTTTATTGTAAAAAAATTAGTTAACTTTTCTTTTTCTAGATTATAGACTAATTTGAGGTTAAAAAATAACAGACGTAAGTTCAATGAATTGAAGGGAAGACAGTAAACAAAACAACCATATGTTCTACTTTATTTTTGAGGGATATTCAGAGTTTTAATTTACTTAATTCCCTCCCTTTCTGGCCCCAGGCCAGTTTTAATTGAATTGGACAAGTTTGGGATATGCAAAAAATAAGCATTATAACTGTGCTTTCTTGGGTCTAAATTGAGAGAGAAGCAATTCTCCTAAAGTATAATCTTGCATTGGTAGCACCATAAGTGTTTATAATAGTTTGTTCCTATCATGAAGATGATGACAATAAAAACAATGGCTCACATTTTTATAGCATTTTAAAATTACAAAGAATTTTCCATATAGTCATCCTACAAGCAGTTAATGCATGGGATATTTTCCTTGTTTTGCATATGAGGAAACCAAAGGATTGAGTTGACTTAGAAAGTTGGAAATGTGTAGAGAATAAGCAAAAATTAAAATTCCACTCATCCTAGAGCATTTATGTCTTCTCATATCAATAACATTGATAGTCTGGCAGTGGTTAACACAAAGGTAATTGAGAGAAAATGCTAACATTAAAGAGGTTTCACCCTATGTTTGGAAACCACAGAATAACACAGACCATTCCGTGCCTTTCTCAGATCATGTGTTTGAATATCAAATTTTCTAACCTTTTCATCATGAATAGCAGGAAATACTCTATTTCCTTAAATATCCTTAAATATTATAATCAAAAAAATTTTGAGTAGGTATTCTTAGATGTAATGATTGCTCCTTTACTTATAAACTATTTATTCCAAGCCCTCTATTGCTTTATAAAGATAGTTGCTGAATCTTGTGTGATCCCAATTGTGATTCCACATATCTGAATTATTTCTGGCTGCTTTTACTATTTTTCCCTGACCTGGGAACTCTAGAATTTGGCTATAATATTCCTTGGAGTTTTTATTTTGGTGGTTATTGGTAGGTTCTTTTAATTTCCATTTTACCCTCTGATTCTAAGATACCTGTGCAGTTTTCCTGAAAATTCCTTGAAATGTTCTAAGCTCTTTTTTCTGATGGCTTTCAGGTTGTCTAACAATTCTTAAATAATTTCTCTTTGATCTCTTTTCCAAGCCATTGGTTTTTCTAATGCTATAGTTTATATTTTCTTATTTTTTCATTATTTTTATTTTATTTTATTGTTTCTTGATATCTGATGGAAAATTAGCTTACACTTGACTAATTTTAATTTTTAAAGTTCATTTTTAAATTTAAATTTTTAAAGTTATTCATTTAAAACTTCTGTAAAGTTTTTACCTCTTTTTCCAGTGATCAATTCTTTTTAAGGAGCTCTTTTCTTCAGTTAAGTTTCATATTGCTTTTACCATTTAGCCAATTCTATTTTTAATGAGTCACTTTCCTCAGTACTTTTCATGCCTTTTTAAAGAAGCTATTAATTCAATTTTCATAATTTTCTTACATTGTTCTTTTCCCATTTTTTCTACCACTTATTTTGTTTAAATCATGTTTTGCTCTTTTAAAAAATATTTTGTTTTTTTTTAATCTCTAATTTTCTTTTAATCTCTTAATATTCCTAAAAACTTTTGCTGGTTTGTGTCAAATTTCTATTTTTCTTTGAGGAATAGCTTGTAGCTGTTTTCATGTTATTGTCTTCTGAGTTTCTGCTTTGATCTTTCATGTCATCATAATAACTTTTTATGGTGAGATTCTTTTTTCCAGCCTATTGCTTGACTTTTGAATTTTATGTTTTATTAGAACATTGCTCATTTCTGGGTGTAGGCAAGGATAATTGTACCGTGCTTCAGACTTTTTCACCCTGCTATTTTCTTTTTTAAAAGGTTTCTTTTTTATACTAATGACTTTTTATTTTTCAAAATACCTGCAAAGGTAGTTTTCAGCATTCATCCTTGCAAAACCTTGTGCTCCAAATTTTCTGCTTTCCTCCTCACCTCCCTTCCTGAGACAGCAAATAATGCTCTATAGGTTAAAAATGTACAATTCTTCTAAATATATTTCCACATTTATCATGCTGCAAAAGAAAAATCAGATCAAAATATCCTGTTGTTTTCACAGCTAGTACTGGAGGTCTGTGTCTAGTACTTCTAAGGTGATATAACTTAAGGAGAGAAAATCAGTGTAATCATCACTATCCTTATCCTCATGTTGGTTCTTACCCAGGAAATGTCTCTGTTCCTAACTGCAAGTGCTAGTTGTTTTGGGCTAGAAAAATGTCATACCCTGAAAATTTGTTAGGTATGTTACTCCAGAATTATATTTGACATGTTAAAATTCCTTGGAGGGTAAAGAGTTCAGCTGAAATGCCCTCTCTGTTTTTCCATCTTAACTCTAATTCTCCCATCCTTCAAAGCATGTATTCTACAGTAAAAAATAAATCCAAATTAAGGTAATTGTCAAAACTATTGTTGTTCATTTATAAATAATAAATCTACATCCCATATCAATGTTCCCTTCTGTCATTACAGATTATCATTATGAAACTTGCTTAGTAAATCAAATTATTTGAATGTTTCTGTGCTATTAGTTTAACACCCTAAAGATGTCTAAAACAGTGAATAGCTTTTACTTCAACTATCATTGGGCACATAATCAGTATTTCTGTTCTCTGATTTGCCACCATGACTTTCAAAGAATAATCTAGCAACAGAATGCAAAATTGTAAAAAAAAATTAAATAAAAGAAAGAAACTTTTTTCCAGTTATTCCTTTACTTGAAATGAATCCCTCAAAGTTGTCTGGCATAGCAGAAATCAGACCAGTCTTACATTTAGGAACATCTAGGGTCAGCTCCAAACTCTGATATATACTGCTTGTATATGTGACCCCCAGGTAAGTCACAGCCTCTCATTGTTATGATCAAATTTCTAAAACTCCTGGTTGCTGATAATATACTGAAATAGATACACCGAAAAAATAGACCAAAGACAGACAGACAGATACATAGATGACAGATCTAGATCTAGATCTATGAATGTGTATGTTTATTTTTATGGGAGTTTCCAAACTGGGAATTTCTCTATACAAACAAAATCACAAACAAAACAAAACTCTTAGTATAATATCAAAAATTCTACCTGTTCAAAGATATTTATAGTAGCATTATTTTTATGTCAAAAGACTGGGAACTAAAAATGTCCAACATTTGGAAAATGGATGAATAAATGGTGGTTTATCATTATTATGGGATATTTGCTTATGAAATGTGATTAGGACTGACAAGTATGAGGATTATAAATGTTGAATGGCCCTTATGAAATATTATACCTGAGAATAAAGCAATACTGACTGTTATGTAAAAGGAGAAATTAAGTATGCATAAACATATCGGAAAATGGACAAAAACAAAGTTAAAGGGGACACACAGGGAGTATCTGATAAATTGTTATGGATATTTGTATGTATAAATGCATTTATTCAGACATAGTCATAAAGATATTTAATTGATTTTGTTGGCATTGAAGGTTAAGTTCATAATAAATCATTTTGAGAAATAAAATTAAAGTAGAGATCTTGAGCAATCAATGGAAGTTGTAGAATTAGCTTGTATTCCTTTTCATCTCTATAGGTTGACAGTGGACATTCGTCCTATGGCCTGTAGGGTAATTGGTAATAATAAGTCTTTGTGCTTCTCCAGGGCAGAGAAGGGAATAGAAATATCCTGCTGCTCCTGGAATCTCTTCCAGATGGCCTGGAACCATGGGAATTTGCCTAGCCTGCTTTGTGGGAACTAGTCATTGACTCACTTACTAAGATTGAGGCACCCTACACAAACATGAATCTAGCATGTAGTATGATGGTTCAGAGACTACTAAACTGATGGATGTTATTATGTCCTGGGGACCCAGATTTGCTGCTCTGAGAGACCATGGTGTGCCAAGAAACTAAAAATCATGCAGCTTTCTGCCATTTATACCACTTCCTGACAGTCTTGGAAGTGTTGTATCTCTAATAGATTGAAAAAATGATAAAAGAATAATGCTTATGTTGAAAAAAAAAACATTAGTGGATGCTTGGTTAGAGTTTTCTAATTTACTGAGATTTTAGAAAGGTATTTGTTTACATTTACAAAAATTATGTAAGCAATATTTATGGATTTAAAACTTGGGTGCTTGTTATAACTTCTGAGTAATTGTAGAGAAACAACATTGACCTCCCTACACTAAGAGGGAATTGCCAGGGAAGTGGCATTTTCAATGAATCCCAGCAGTTGATTAACACCAGTCAAAAGAAGAGAAAGGAAATAAAGCATATGTGACTTAATCATCAATGAATATCAATCAGGTGAAAAGAGACCGAACAGCAAATGACATTTATCTTGAGTCTGTACCCAGTCCAAGTCACCTACCCAAATTATAAACTTTTCTCCACAAACTTTCATCAGCCCATCCAAGTCTGTTTTCCTCAAACCTTGTTCTTGAATTTAGATGTTTTCTGATCACAGAAGAATGTTCTTTGCCTCCACCTGCTATTGAATTTCAAGATGGTTCAACCTTATTTGCCTTGTAACTTCAACCTAACATCTGTCCCTTAACATTACTCCAGTACATATTCCCCTAGCCAAAGGCATGATCTTTCCTTCTAAATAAAAATTGCTTGGTGTTTCCTAGATCCCATCTGCAAACCTATACTATCCTGTGTCATCTTCTACCCAGTCTGCACAATTTATACTTTATGCCATTTTGTTCATGACGCCACTAAGTTCAGAACAGGGATATAGGAATAGTGAAAATGGGATTGTAAGGGGCTGTAAAATGTATTTTGTGGCCTTTCCTGAACTGTGCTTGGGAAGCCCAAGAGGTTTGTGGAAAAAAATAAAAGATTGAAAGGGTTACATTTAAATTATGTATTTGTCAAAAGTCAGTCAGCGATAGAGGTAGTTCAGAGGCAATCAAGATATATAGATATAGGGCTATACACACAAGATATTTTAGTATACAAATGTATAAATACCTATATATATATGTCTATAAATGTATATAAGTATACACATACACACATACTCATGTGTATGTAATGTGTATATATGAGATAGCCTAGTTTTCTTAGCCTCCTGGGCCCGCCATCTGTATAATCCATTTCCTGATCATTTAGGAACAAGTTAGGGCATCAGAATCTTGAGTAGGTTTTTAGTAGGATATGTGGCGCTCAGTCTTTTTGTTTTCTCTGAAGGCAAAACTTAGAAGGTAGAAGGAAGAAGAGGAAAATTAAAGAGTCTTTTTGCCTACATGGATAAATTTTCTTCATCATCTCATATTTGTTTTTTATCATTGTTACTCTTTTTAAACAAAGCAAATTTCTGTTTTTCTTCAAGAGAATGAAACTTTCTTCAATCTGCAAAAATTCACAGTGCTGAAAATCCAAAAAGCCTCACTGGGGAGATACATTGTGCCAAACAGTCATTGGAATAAGAAAACACTATAAATTAATGTAGTAATAGTCCATGTTTATAAGGAAGGAACTTAATTTATAGTATGGAACAGGTTTCATTGCTTAGAAATTCTGGAAATCAATCTATGGCACAGAAATTGATTTGCTAAGAGGGAGGAAAATTGATTCTCAATATTGGCAACCACATCAGTTTTATATTTCTGAAAAAACAACTCTTGGAAACAAGTTTATTAACCATTAAGGAAACACGAGATGTCTAGCTTACCACCCAGATGTCCAGAAAAGGATATTTATGGGCTAATTAGAAAATATGGGTATATTCAGTCAAGTCAGCTTCACCTATATGATTGCTGTCTTTGTTAGGTCCGCAATATGGAAATCAAAGATTAAATGAAGTAGAACAGAGAGGTATTTTACCAACATGACTATGTCAAAACTGAATGTTGCATCATATTCTAGACTAGTGCTTTGCTTCAAGTGTCATGATGTGAAATATTGGAAATCTTAGTGCATTTGCATATTCATGGTGCAGTGTTTTTCCCCCCATTCATGACATAGTGTTGGCATTCTCAAAAAGAAAAACTGTAGCTGATGGCAATTTTTAGCTGAAGAGATGTGAGCATGTGAGCAATATACCATCTTCTGTCAGCAGCAGAGGAGCATATGGGGCCCATTAACTCTCCAAATCTGCTACCATTCTGCAAATTTTTATTAAGTGGCTGTAGTCCTTAATAGTCACTTATGTTATAGAACGCATATCAAATGCTATCAATAAGCAAGTGGCTTGTTTCCCCCCTGTGAGAATGCATTTGAGGTATAAAAGAAAGCCTGACAAAAAGAATAAAACATATTTGAAGTGATCACTGTATTAATATAAATGTGTCCTATCAGAATGCCAATTCCTGTATGTATTATGTGCTCCCTAATGTTTGTTGCTTTCAAATACTGCAAGTGCTATCTTTAACACAAATGATTTCCATTATTTTCCTTGTTTTGAATTCCTTTGGGGTTCCTGTGGAAAACCTGGTCAAAATTCAGTCAAAAGAGGTTCTGCTTCTCTAGCCTCCACTCACCATTCTGTTAGCAAAGAAATAGTTATTGTTCAGTGGTTCTCCCCAGCTTTCAAAGCCCAGAATCAGAAATTATGAAACACCCTCATTCAGGTGCCTAAGATCAGTACACATTATTAAATCATAGGGCACATGAGGGGAAAACAAACAAAAAACTAAACCATCGGCATCCCATTCTAGAAGCGGGCGTCAAATAGAGAGCATTGATCTGATGTTTAACAACAAGAAGCAACTCGGTAGTAGAAATCTAGATTGTCCAAGAAGATCCTAATAACCACCTTAGAGATCCACATCTATGATGGTTTTTTAATAGTAATGATGATGATACTAAAAATGTTTTGAAATCATATCTTTTAAGGAGCCAAAGTTCTTCTTAGATGTCTCTTCTATGACCCAATGTTCCCCTTATGTAGTCTGGAGCAAATGAAATTAAATTTTTAGTAAAGAAAAAAGGAGTTGTCTTCTCCAGCTTGTAAAATAAGCAAGACAACTGTATGAAAAACTGTGCTTTCTATTCCAGCCCTTGCCTATCACTAAATCTTTTAGCAACTTGCCATTCAGTGTAAAAAGCTATTTTTGTATCAGACATAATTGTTAATTTTCAATCTTTTGTAAATTAGTGCTCGTATAGTATTACACATCTGTCTTTCTTGCCTTGTTATGTTTCCTATTTCTGTACTAGATAAATATTATGCTGTAGAATTATTAATACTAAGCTTTACCTCTAAAGGAAGATGTTTTAAAAAATAATTCCAAAGTCAAGCCACTTAGATTACTTGTATGTTGATTGTAGTACTTATCTTTAGAAACAAATAAAAATTAATATAAGTCATGATGGAATCTTTTATATTTTATAATAGTTTTTTCTTTTTGCAAAAAAAAAAAAACCCTTTATTTTCTTCAGCCCTTAGTAAAAGTTATATTTTATTTTATTTTGGAGAGATAGATGGCCAAACCATTAAGCTCATTATGACACCAGGATTTTCATCTATATTCCTTAAAACAACATTTGTAAGAGATATTAAGGAATTTCTCCTTGAATATTAGAAATAACTATATGCTGCCACTAAGATGAGTGACATCATCTCAATGGCAGTAATGATATTTGTGCATGCATGGAGTATGATTCTATATTTAAAATCAAAGTCACTAGAATATTTGTAATACTTTGCCTATTTCTCTGTGTTTAATATTTAGTCAGTCAAAACATCCCATGATTTTACCTTATCTTTTTTCTAAACTATGCAAATGAATGTCCTCATATTTTGTTAACTGGTTCCTCCAAAAATGTGTTGTTGGGGGGAAAAAAGTGATGGGCAGTTGGTGGACAGGAACAGTATAATAAATAGACAACTCTGTAACTTTATAAATGCATTTTATCATGTTAAATGGACTTTGGATACAATTTGATAATGGATTTTATACAAAAAGATGCTGATCCAAGCATATTATATATGGCAGTGTAGTATATTGGAAAGAGTTCTAGACTTAGAGTCAAAAGAGACCCAGGTACAAACCTTACCTCTGACATTTAACCTCTTGTTGCCTTAGTTTCCTCTCCTGTGAAATCAAGATAATTATACTTATGGGTGGTTAACAATTTTATGAATTAATGAGATTATGCATAAAAAGCATTTTACAAACATTAAAATATTATTAAATGCCAGCTAATATTAAATTAATTCCACTTAATAACTGTATCTCCTATTTTAATAGCACCTGGTACACTTTGAAAATAAATGCTTAAGAAATGTAACACATAAAGTAAGACTCTGTATTCCTGGTATTCTTACTTGGGAGGGAGATGCCATAAATCCCTTTGGCAGTCTAATGAAATCTGTGGATCCTTTTTCATAGTAAAGTTTTTAAATGCACAAAATATAATAAACTGTATATGCATATACATTTAAATTTAAACATATATAAATGTGTATATATATATATATATATATATATATATATATATATATATATATATATATATATATATATATATATATATATATATATATATAAATTTAAATACACACACACACACACACACACACACACACATACACACTAATTCCATGGGGGTTTCTCAGATTTATCAACCTATAGTTAAGAGACTGCCTTTGTAAAGACTCAAGCCAAGGCTGCTACAATGGTATGGGAATCAGGAGAGATTGGTTTGATTCTTCGCTCTAATGATAAACATAGTACTTAACATTTTTAATGCCAAAAGTTTCTCCTATTAAATGGAGATAAAAATCCTAACTCCTATGCATTGTAAATATATTCTTAGAAAAGCAAGATAAATTTTTGGCTATTGAGTGCTGTAATACACACTTGGTAGAGCCAAGTCCTCAGCCAATGTTGCCATCACTGAGGAGATAAAAACCAGATGCTTACCTGAAGTAAAACCTTGTATAATTGAACTGAATCGGTATTCACAAAAATGGGATCAAATTTATCTAATTCTCTTAATGGCTACTTTGGACACATTGCTCTGACACCTTGACTGAGGGAAAATATCCTACATTAGCTTTTCATTGATAATAGAGTGAGTATTGGTCACAAATGCTATTCTGGAGCTCTATGAAAAGCAAGAGAAGCTGCAAAAATTTAAAGATGAACCTTAATTATGTGTGTGTATAAATCCATACATATATGTATATATGTATATGTGTGTATAAAATGAGCATGATGTTCAAACACTAACATGAACAATTTAGATGTACTTGGATCACAAATTCAATGCTACTCATTTCTGGCAACATGGCATTCTTATATAACTGCTTTATATACCTGTTTTTGACCAGATACTGCTACCATCATCAGTTTGATATTCAAATGGGAAATAGGCTGTTGGATGCAGTCTGTCAATAAACTTCATTGGACATATGACTCAAAGCCACCTAAATTAGTTTAAACTACATCCTGGATAATGTTAATCACAAATGAGGAAGTGTCTGGAAGATCCCCCCCTTCAAAAATATAGTTAAATTCTAGTGTTACCTATAATGGTTTATGCATGAGAAAATTCACTATAGAATGACAGGAACAGATGCTTATGACCTAGCTTACAATAAATAGAATAATGTATAGGACCTCTCTGTGGGTCTCTGTGACTAATAAAAAAATTTTATGAAGTTCAGAAGTGGCTTATTTGTTGAAGGCCATATCTTGTATAAAAAAATATTGACACACGTAGCAAGGGATGATAGGCAGTAAATTACCTGTATACTCGATTGAAGTTAATGGGACCACATAAGGCTTTTCTGAAGTCCAGAAATTTTGTGGGACATGTTAGTGAACTATATATCTTTTCTGGAAAAAGAAAATGAACATGGGCCATCAATTCTGATAGATTTGATGGCTCTACACACTCATCAGTAAATCAATAACTATGTAGCAAATACTGAGCCATGTGCTAAATGCTAGCTACAAAGAGAAAAATCAAACAGTCACAAAGGGAAAGGAGTTTACATTCTAATGATGGTAACCACACATATTCATTAATATACAAAATATATAAAGTGAATACAAAGTATAATTTTTGGGAAAAAAGTATACTAAGGTCTTGGGGAGAGGATGGGAAGCCAAATGAGGAAGTTTATATATTTGGTTCCAGAGGTAATAGGGAGTCTCTTGATGTGGGGTTAGGGAGGAAAAGTGATATGATCAGACAAGTCTTTGAAGAAAATTAATTTGACATCTATGTGGAGAATCTGTTTGAATGGAGAGAGATCTGAAGTAGGGAAACCAAATAGTATTTTTAATAGTTCAGGTAAAAGATGATACGATTCTGAACTAGGATGTGGTTGTGGGTGTAGAGAGGAAAGAATTCTGTAAGAAAAAGAAACATATGTGGTCAGTGAGAGTGAGGAGATGAGAATGATACCATAACTGATAAGCTGAATTCCTGGAAGGAGGGTGATACCTGTGACAATATTAGGAGATTTTGGTTGGGGAGAGAGACAGTCACAGAGAATGAGAGGATACAGAGAGAGACAGCAAGAGACAGAATGACAGAGATAGAGGATAGAGCAAGTGAAAATGCTAAGAATTAGGGGGAAAACATGCTGTGGATTAGACTCAGGCAGTCTCAACTTTCCCATATTAAACTCTTGGTTTAAATCTACTTTCTTCTTATTGGCTTATAGTAAGTATTTTCTCCTCTGGCCACATTTCACTTTTGTTCTGATCCTTACCTTTGATCTCTGTTTCCCTTACAAAAATTCTGTAACCAATTTCCTTTCCTTTCTTGGTGTGAAGAATAAGAACTTGGGTTCCACCTTTCCCTATCCTGTCTGTCTCAGCTACTTGGCTTCAGATTCAGATGGAAGTTTCAAGGGAAAAAGTCCCAGAACATCTGGAGCACTCAAGTAATGTGTAACTTTCTCACTCATCCTCCAGCCCATGAAGTCTACATTGGAATATCCCTGGACTAGGGCATATTGTTTCAAAATGTAAGAAGTAGCACTTCCCTGTGAACACAGTTTAGTGGAGGGAAGAAAACAGGGAGAAATGGAATGGATAACGCAGTAGAATGTAGGATTCAAAATTATTCATATGTTGTTTTAGAACACAGAGATATAAATCTAGGTGCTTATGGGCAAATATGTTCCTGGCCTTTTAGGGTACCCTATCCAATACCATGCTATAATTTGCTACTACAGCAGATATGACTTTGTGGTAAATCATACAAAGACAGCCCTGACTTTGAGCAGCTAGTCCACCAAGTAAATTGTCAAATATCTAAAATTGTAAGTAGACTACATTTGGGAAACTATCCAACAATCTGTTCTGTTATTAAGTGTAATAATTTTGATTAAATGTTACTTAAATAGGTCTATAAGTTGAATTCTCCTTATAAAAATATAATCATACAACTAAAGAATCTAAAAAAGGCATTAAAATAGTACTGCAAACTAACATGCAGTATAACCATGTCCTTTCTTGACTTATTTTTTAATAATCGACTCTATCTTGTAAATGAGAAGAAAGTTCATATCTCATACCTTTGCTAAAGTAAAAGATTTAATCTCTTATATATCTAAAATAATGTTTCATCTGTTCAGAATGATGAATTTAAAGAGTGTCTTATCTTTATGTCTTTTTTTTCTTCCATTCAGTGCCAGATGAAAGTAAAGTTCACTCATTGGCTGGACACAAATTGGGTAAGAAATTCCCCATAACTCATTTTACTTTCTCCCTTCCTGGAAACCGCTGACCAAATGCAAGTAGCAGTTGGAGTCTGTTTCCATCCACCAGTCACAAAAAGGCTTGCTAATTAATACATGAGATGTCTCTGACTTCACAGTGATAAATTATGGCTTGGCTCTATGCATAGCTGCATGTAGGCTGACGTGAATCATCTGAAGCAAAAGTATAGCCATTTTCTTAAAAAAAAAAAAAGCCCACAAAAATGTCAAGAAGTATATTGGTTCAACATTAAGGGTAATGAAATTTTAAAAAGAAGAGCAACAAAAACCTTAAATTTTTCCCATGATGATTTTGGCATCCTAACATCCCAGTGAAAATTTTTAACAGTGTGGATTTTTTTTTCTTTTCTAAAAAACTGAGGTTATAAAAATGTCAGTTAACACCAGTGTCTAATCCCACCACACACACACACACACACACACACACACACACACACACACACACACACACTTCCCTTCAAAGCAAAATATAATGGGTTTGGTTTTGTTTTTATTCATGAGTCATCTTCCCAAAATCACTTTAGTAAAACCTTGGTAAAACTGCATCTTTTGAAAGCCTCTCTGTTATTGGAGGTTAAAGGAAAAGCCACCTTCATGGCTTCTGTATTTCAAATTGTCTTGTGATATCAGGAAGTTTAGAGTCTTTTCAACCTCATGCTTAATTCTCTTGAAATAGTGGTGTTCAATGTTGTGGTGCTCTACTAAGATTTTTCAAAAAAATCTAAACTTTCAGTTGAATATTCTTTTTTTTCTAAAATATAGCACCTCAATATGAATAGAAATGCATGTGGGAAAGCAAAGCAAATTTCCTTTCTCAGACCAGCAATTTTTGTCTACTATATTTGATGGCAGTGATTCTCTTAGGATATAAAGCAGGGTTTTAATCTCTAGCTATTTGTGTCAAATCATGTAGGCCTGTTATCTAGAGTAATTTTATCACAAAGGACTCCCCTAAGCCAAATCTACCTGTCCTTTTCTAAATACTATCACTTTATCCCAGGTCTAGTTAACCTTACTGAGCCTTAGTACTCATCTGAAAAAGAAGAATTTGGGCTAGATGCCTTATAAGATCATTTCCTCTGATCCTGTGTTCAAATTAGGTGTCAAAGGAAGATTTGAAGTGCTCCTTTTATAAGAGACTTATTTCTTCTGTGATCAACACCCTTTATTCTTCCAAATGATCTCTTGAATCACTTCAGATGAGTCTTCCAAAAAAAAAATTAATTCAGACTTTGGAAAACTAAAATGCCTAGCTTCCCTTCTAAAGGAGGTCTTCAGAGAAAATCTGGATGGCCTTTTGTTGAATATTTTATAAATTGAATTCTTCTTAAGGTAGGATTGGATAAGATGGTTTCTTCCAACTCTGAATTTGTGAATTCTAGCCTTTCTACTCTTTATTCATCATCTTGAATTCAAACCAGTTGTATATATTTAAAGTACCGTATATCATACTAAACAGTACTGGAGGAGTTCCTACTTTGTTAAAACTCTGCTGGAGAAATTATCTATCTTAGTCTTAGATTTGTCACAGTACAACAGAAGGATTACAATATGTTGGCATCTTTTAGTTTTCTGAAACAAAAGGGAAAGGCTTTCCTAACAATGAGCATCTCTTGTGTTTATATGCCAATTATGTTTTCAGCCATAAGTGGCCTTCATGCCTCATTAGTTCCATCATGTTTCAAAGCAAGATTATGATTTTTTTTTTTATTTTATAACTTCTCCAGATTCTTTAGTGTTAACAGCAGGAGAAGAATTGGTTCACAACTCTTGACTTATCTCTCTTTTCTCCCCCCTCCAATTTCCCCCCTTTCCCCTATTTCTTCTAATAAAGAACTCAAGAGGATTAGATCACTGTGAGAGAAAGTTTCTGTGGGAATGAGAAAACTGCCATGTGCTAATTGTTCCCACCAATTTTTAAAATTTTAAAACCTCCTAATACTTGAATTTTTATAGGTATCAAAAAGGCAAGGTCATTTGACTCATAAACCCCAAGACTATTTGAAGCTATTTTTGTCTTTCATGTATATAATACTTTTCCTATCTCTTCATGCTGTTGCATAAAGATGTGAGTTTTCTATCTAGAATTAGAATAAAGATTAAAAATATACAAAAATCTTTTAAATACTTTTTCATAAGTTTTTTCTAAAACAAACAAATAGGAAATAAAATTTTCTTTGGCCCCTTTCAAGAAACTAAACACTATTTTTGCTAAACTTCTAAACAGATTCTAGGATAGCCAAAAACTCATTATCACCACACTTTTGCACACATTTTGATTTTGAGAACAATATCATCTTTCCTAAGGCTGTTTTTGTTTATGAAAGAGACAAGGCTTGTAGAGAATAGAATTAAAGACCAATTTGACACCTTATCTTTGGATTCCAGTATTCTTTACTTCCTTTTCTAATCCCAATGATGTACACTTCCGATGATGCAGATTCTCTCCCAGTTGTTCTTCACAAAGTGTGGCTGTTTAGTATTTATTCCATTTGAATTTTTATCTTTAGGCTGTTCTTCCTCTCCGGTACTCACCAATTCTAATTGGGATTACTCATCTACTTTCCACAACTGTGGTTTCCCCCAAAATTACTATTCTGAAAATTTTGAGACAGAAATCATCATCTTTCTAGGAAAGAATGTGTGCTTTCCTCCTCCCACTTCTTTTTTAATTACAGAAATACATTTCTTTCTATCCATCCAAAACCATCAAAAAGTCAAACAAATTAGATTTTGTGTGCTGACCTAAATGTATCATCTTCCTTCTCATTCAGGATGATGTGCAACATTTTAATAAATTTGTCTGGGCAAGAGATTTCCAGAGTCAGCTCCTTTAGTTTTTGAAGGATCATTTTAATGCCAAGTTACATCTGTTGGTCTGGCTTGGGTGCATCCCAAATATGTGACAGGCTAGCTGGCACACACACTGTGGCCATCTTCCTCTCTAAGTGATGTCTGAGAACTTGGGTCAGGCCAAAGCCTCAGACAAGCTAGATGTTTCTAACATTCCCATCCAAAAGACAGCCTTTCCTCTTTCCCTGAATCCAAAGATGAGTCAGATATTCAGGAGGGAAACTGCCATTTCCATAATTCTGTGAAAAGAGAGAAAGCATACCTCCTGAATTTACTGTTCATTTGTAGTTTGTCAGATCATTTCCTATCAATATGTTGGTATTTGTATCTGCTTTTTGACAAGATTCTCCTTTTGCTCCCCACTTACCTACCCCCCAAAAACCCTCTAAAATCCTGCCTTCTTATCACACAAGTAAAAATATTTTCATTGTCATTCTGTTTGGGGTTCTTTTAGGTCATTTGTATTCCTTCCATGTTAAAGCACAGTATGTAACAAGAAGTTGTAAGAACCTACTCAGATGGCTCCATAAGCTCCTTCATATGAGTTAACTCAAGTGAGGCAGAACTCAGCCCATACATACCTCCTCATCCTGTATGACTTTCATTCATGTTCT
This sequence comes from Sminthopsis crassicaudata, assembly GCF_048593235.1. NCBI lineage: Eukaryota > Metazoa > Chordata > Mammalia > Dasyuromorphia > Dasyuridae > Sminthopsis > Sminthopsis crassicaudata. Next base: position 78,380,853 of record NC_133619.1, on the reverse strand, counting down.
TCCAGAGTTCTCCAAAGGAGGTCCCCGACATATTGGAGACTTAGCTTTAGCCTGACATGATAAGACAACCAGTGGAGCATTCTGACCACCTATCTTTCTTTCATTTCTTACTCTTGCCTTTCTTGACTAATCCATCTTTTCTTTATGGCACACAATTCCTTGATGACATCACCTCATTTATCCCTGTTCTTCAGAATCCCCTTACAAAATCCAAATATCAGCAGGACTGATGTCAAGAGGAAAATTATATTATAAAACAAATTAAAATAAATAGAAACATTTGGAAGAAATAACTATGGTTTGAGAACATGAACTTAATTTGCCATTAATCTTTTGTTGTTGATGCTGGGAATGCTCAGTGTTACAGAATTTCTCTTCAAAGGAAATCTTTTTTTTTTTTAATTTTCTACTCTGTATATCCCACTCTGGTACCTGAGTTCATTCTGCATTAAGCCATGATCCGCTTGTAAATTTTTCTTTTTACTGCGTCTTCATTTTTTGGTTTTGATTTACAGCTTGGAACTCTTTTAAAATGTATTGACTGTCTGCTGAGATCTTTGCTGACACAGGTCTTTAGGATGATGCAGTACTGAAGAAAGGCTGATGAGTTCTTCTTTATGAGCTCTGACATATTAATTAGGAAAATGGACTAAAAAAGCTTTCCTATTTCTATTTTAATTTCTGATGTGCCCAAACATTTAGCTATAGGGTTATAAAATAAGTGAGCCCCATGAAAAGCAATAGAGCTAAAAATCTAGCACTTTCCTGGGATAGTTTTTAATCAGTGAAAAGGCAGGGTGATCCAAGGGAGATCTGAGTTCAAATCCTACTTCTGCTACTGGGCAGTAAGGTGTCACAGTGAATAGAAGATAGTATTTGGAGTTAGGAGGATCTAACTTGAAATCTGGCCTTGACAAGCTGTGTTAGCTGGGGCAAATCATGTAACCTTTATTTGCCTCAATTTTCTCATTTGCAAAATGGAGATGATAATGATACCTACCTCCTAGGGTCATTGTGAGGATAAGATGAGGTTATAATTAAAAAGTGCTCAACACAGCTCCTGGCAAATAGAAGGCACTATATAAATATTATTGTGATGATAATGACGACTGATGATGATGTGATCTGTTAGTTCATGTGGCATCATACCTATGTTTGTGTTGAGTTCAGTTAAAATTGTCATCCACTTAGAGTCCTAAAATACTTAGTACTTTGGCATGACACTTAGAATTAAATGACTAAATGCAAACATACTAAAGGGAATAGCTAAAGGGAGTGCTCCTGAGAAACTTTGGTCCCCTTGGAGAGCAAAACTCTTTTAAATATTTTGTAAAATATGGAAATATGTTTAAAAGAAATGAATATATCAGATTGCTTACTATCTTGGTTAGGGGAGAAAGTGAGAGAAAAAGAAATTTGAAACATAAAGTTTTACAAAATGAATGTTAAAGCTTTGCATGTATTTGGGAAAATAAAGTATTGTTGAAAGGGATGAGAGGTTTCTATAAAAATAAATATTTTGTATAAATATGTATACATATATTGGATTTAACATACATTTCTACCATGTTTAATATATATTGGATTACTTGCCATCTAGGGTAGGGGGTGGGGGAAAAAGGGGAAAATTGGAACACAGGATTTTGCAAGGGCTAACGTTGAAGAATTGTCCATGCATATATGGACAAAATAAAAATAATGGGAAGTGGGATGAGTTTTCAAAACCTTTTTTACTCTACCCTCGGTTATTTTTTTATACTTTTAGAAAGACTGTATAATGCTAAAGACAACATCAGTTTATGTTTGCTAGGGCTCATTGGCTGTTTCCTGAGTTTAGCACCATGATAGTGTCACACATTTGAAACTTAGTTTATTTCCCTGGAGCTTTACCTCTGAAACTATAAAGTGTTGTTAAAATATAATCTTACCTCCTAAAGATTTCTAGATTTCACAATGTAAAGAGTTTTAGATCTTGAATTAGGAATGTATGAATTCAAATGTGGCCTCAGATGCTATGTGATTCTGAACAAGTTATTCAACTTTGGTCTTAGTTCCTCAACTAGGGTTATTGTGAGGATATTTATAAAGCCCTTAACATAAGTACCTGAAAATGTGTATTTCCTTCTTTCTTTTGGATTTTAAAATCTCTTTCAGTTAGTTATAATTCCTTTATCTGATATAATCTAAGCCTTCTGCATTTAAAAATGAAAATCAAAATTTTAGAACTGGAAAAGAAGCTTTATTAAGTACAATTCCTCATTTTATAAATAAACTGAGGCCAAAAAGCAAATTGTCCTTAATCATTCAGGTTTTAAGTGACAGAGACAGGATTTGAAGCCAGGTCTTCTTGTTTGCATAAAACTCTATTTATTTTGCACCACACTGAAATATTTTTATCACTAGACTCAGAAAATATTTTCACAAATTTCCCAGATGCTCCAAAATCAGTTTATGTTTGCTAGGGCACATCAGCTATTTCCTGAGTCTAGCACTTCCTACAGCAACTTGACTATGAGTTTATATTGATGTATTGCCTTCTTGGCATTTAGGGACCTAAAATGCAACAAAATTAGTTAAATGAAAGAAAAGATACCAGAATGTCTTAAAAAGTGGGAGTATAGGAAGGGCTAGAAATTGGAATCCTTTTCTTTCCTTAAGACCAAATTTGTGCAGTGATGTGGACATGTTCATCCCTGTAGATAATTAATCAATTTATTTAACAATTTATAGAATTTTATTTATAAATAAATTTTGCAAGCTGGCACATGTATAAATGAAATTTGAAAATCAAATAGGATTTGAGAGATGTAAGAGACTTTGAGGAGTATCTAATCACTAATCTGAAATACATTTTTGTTCATCTATTTTCAGCAATCATATCAATATTTGTACTTCTGCATTCTTTATCTTTGTTTCTCTCCAAAAAGATTCATTAAATGGATCAAACAATGATTTGAGTAAAGTAGTATAAAGATATGCTTTTGAGGTGTTTAAAATATCCATTGTTAGTAACAATGGGCTTGAGATCTTAATCCAATCCAGGTCCTTTCTATGTAAGGAAGCTAGTTGTCAGAAAACTTTCAGACAACTTATCTAATTTTACTGATTCTCACTAACAAAGTTGGAACTAGAACTCAGACTTTTTAATTTGTACATCATTGTTCTTTCTATTGTCCCATTATGGCCAGGAGACTCTGCCATTATGGCAAGAAGTACCATGAAGATGAAAGGACTTATTTGGTCTCTATTCCTAGTATATCTAGAAGGTGATTGTGATGGTGTATTGGCATGAAGTTTGAAAATGAGGTAACTAGAAGAAATTCAGTATCAGAAAAAGTACAATCATACATTTATTTTCAATTATGTTAAACTTCAGGAACCACAATGATTGCAATTCAACCTAAATATTTTTACCGCTGTTGTTAACATTATTTCCTATAAATGCATGCTTAAATCTATGGCTAACATAAATATTATTCAACTTTTCATTTAGTCTGTCAAGTAACATTTGTAAGTTCTTACTATGTTCTGGGCATTAAAATAAGTGATAAAAATACTGAGAAAATTAAAAACAATGGGATTTGCTTCCAAGGAACTCATATGCTAACACTTTTACATAGTTTGATGAATGTGGTTAGATAAGTCCTTCACTGTATTAACCATCAGATGATAATGTTTTTTTCTTTTTTGGGGGAAGGGGAAAAATCATAGTAACCCATTATGAACATCTACCAAGTATTGGAAAAGGGTTCATGTTCTGTTGCAGTAAATGGGATATCTATATCAATGATATCATGGAAACTCCAATTCAAAGGATTTAAAATAGGCAGAATATGGAACAGAATATAGATAATTATTTTTATTTACAGAAAATATTTGTTGTAGTGGTAATTTTCTAATAGGATTTGACCCACATGCATACATGCAATTATGTTATTGTTATTAGTATTGTAAATGCCTTTAAATTTCTCTTCTTTCTGATTATTCAGAATTTGGTGAAATTTTATCTTTTCATATGACATTCTCAATGGGTGGTCTTAGCTTAAATATTAATTATTTCTGAACAGTTATAATTAAAACAACAAAAATCTCCAGCTACATAGAATAGTGAAAACAATGAATTTTTCTTTGTTCCTTTTTTTTATAAAGAAGGGAACACTCCATGTGTCAGATGCTTCAAATATGGCTGAACTTTACAACTTTGCCATCCATGGGGAATGTGTATCTTGCTGAGTTTGGAAAACAATGGTTTGGAACTGACAATTTTAATAGCATTTGTAAATGCCAGAGTGAGCATCTGTGGTACAAAATGTTATTAAATGATTACATGATGGTTGATAAATACAAATGGAAAGTTTGACATCAGAACTTTTCACTGCAAGTTAATATATTTGCAAACTTAAAATAACTCCCAGTGCTAATGGAGGCAGGGGCGAGGATGAAGATAATAGAAAAGAAGTATTTGAAAAAATTAGAAGAAAGCACCATCATTATGCAATGCATCATTATATGGTATCAGATGTACTACTGGTAAAATCATATTCTCTAAAATATGATACATATAGAAGAAGTCTGATAGATCATAGCTGAAAGTGTGAGTATTAGTCCTTATCCTTTAAAACTCATATTAGAGCTTCAGGTTGCATTGTAATTTATATATGGCTTTGTAATTGTTATGATTATTACATTGTGGTTTATCTAAAAGTCTTACCATTGAATCCTTGAAACAGAGAAGTTATGTGAAGAAGAATGAATTGAAGGAAATAGAACATTTGCTAGATACTACATCTTTTTTCTAACTCTCTGCCCTATTTTATATTAGGTGTGTATTGCATCATTTGTAAGAGAGTATAGCTTTAGTTCTCCTCTCTGTCTTTGTTTTCATGTTTCCTGTCTAACTCCCACCTTTCAGTCTCATCCAACAAGCATGTATTCAACTCCTACTGTGTGCACAGCATATTCTAGGCATTTTGACTATAAGGATTAGCTTGTTTTAAAAAAGGCTTACTCTCAAGATGCTTATGTTCTATTTGAGAATACAACATATAAAGAGATAAACAAATGCAGAAAATTATATAAGCAGCCAAGGGGCACAATGGGTATAGTACTGATCCCAAGGTCAAGAAGATTTTTGTTCAAACCCTCTCTCAGATGCTTACTATCAGTATAAAATTTTGAAAATTACTTAACTTGTCTCAACTTCATTTCCAGATCTATAAAGTGGCTATCTAATAGCATCTAAATTGCTGGGTTGTTGTAAGAATCAAATGGGATAATATATGAAAAATCATTTGCAAACCTTTATATATATATATATATATATATATATATATATATATATATATATATATATATATATATATATATATATATATATATATATATATATATACATACACATATGTGTGTATGTGTGTGTATTCATCATCATCATCATCATCCTCTGAGAATGGAGAATCCCATTGGAAAAGTCATATGAGTTTTATAGGAAGCCAAGGAAATTAATTACAGGCATGGAAAATAGCCTTTGCAAACACAGAGAAGTATAGGAGATGGAATAAATAGTTCATGGAATGGGAAGTAAACCAATTCGGTTGGTCTGTCAGGTCAACAATATGAAGAGTTACACTGAGAGGTAAAGGTAAATAACATTGGACTTTGATTCAGGAAGAACTGAGTTTAGATCCCATAACATATATCTGCTTTTTGATCTTGGGCAAATTATTTAACTTCTTTGTAAATTTGTTCTTCATAAATGAAATAAAGATGTTGTATTTATGGCCTCCAAGGTCTATTCCAGCTCTAATGCTATGATCATAAGATTAGCTGTAAAAGATAACTTAGAGTCATATTGTCAAGTTATTTAAATGCCTATACTGTAGTATTTGTAATATCTTAAAAGCAGGAGGGAGCCATGGAAGATATATAAGCATGACAGTGGTGTGTAGTCCAACTTATGCTTTAAGAATACTATTTTTATAGCTCTGTGGAGGATAGATTGGGAGGAGGTTGAACTTTGTGTCAATTGGGAGACTAGCAATAGTTGAAATAGCAGATTATGCCTTAAATTAAGGTAATGAGAGTAGAGAGAAGGGTATAGATTTGAGGGATTATTATGGAAGTAAAATTATCATGACTTGACTAACTGATTGGATATGGAAAAAGATGTTAGTGAGAAAGTTGGAGAATCTCAACAGAAATAAGGGAGTTTTAATTTAGTGGAAAAATGAGTGCTATTTTGAACTTGTATGAATTTGAGATGCCCTAAAATCAGTTGAAGGTATTTAAGGCAAATTATGTTGTACCCCTGTAGCCGGGATACATGTTGAATAATCTGGAAGTCATTTTCATAGTGATGATAATTGGACATATAGCGTCCATTGACATTAAGAGAAAGGGTATAGTGTGGGTGGGGAGTGGAAATAAAAAAAGTTCTAAGACAGAGCCTTTGAGAATACAGAGTGAATAGGTAGGACCCAGATGAAGATCCAGCAAAGAAACTGAGGAGTGATCCAGGAAGGAAGGAAAAGGAAGAGGGCCAGGAAAAAAGCAATATTAGAACAATCCTTGAAGGAAATAACATCTGGAAAAAAATGACTTGTCAACAATATTAAATGTTACAGAGAAGTCAAAAAGATACAAAATTTAGCAATTGAAATATTGATAATCTTAGAACAGTTTAATAGAGCAGCAAGGTCAGAAGCAAAATTAAAAGGGATTATAATTGAGTGGAAAGAGAAAGAATGGAACATAGAAAACATTTTCTACAAATCTGCTTGTGAAAGGGAGTTATAGCATAAAGTTATGAATGGTCAATTAAGTTGTGTTTTGTTTTGAATTTTTTAGATGGGAACAGGAAAGGAACCAATAGATATGGAGAGATTTTATTATGAAGGGAGGATATCTAACAGTCATGCTCCTCTCAGAAAAAGAGAATGGGAGACAGGAAGAGTACCATCCAGGCTATCGAAATCCCTTCCCTTAAATTTTATTAAGTGTCTACCAAATATCAGCACTAATATAATGTCATGTCTAATTAACAGAACATGGAGAGTGCTCTTATAAAACTTTTCCTACTTCCTGTACATTTAAAATATCTATTACTTTATTTCCTTTCACATAAAACATAATTATACCACTGTTTATGCATAATGCAGATGGGCTTTTTAAGTGCTTATTATATACCTAGATAGATAGATAGATATAGATATAGATATTTTTTTTGTATCGGAAGGATAGAAAAACCTTGAAGGAGTTTTCAACTCTTCAACATAAGTCAATGTTCATAAATCAATAAAGGCAATATAAGAATACATGATCAAATGTGGCTAGAATTATGACATGTCTTGGTAGGAGCATAAAATAGAAAGTAGAGAGCTTTGCGTCATGGACTCTTCCCCTTCTCCAAATAATATTGTTAAGTAATTAAAGGAAATACTAAATTTCATTTAGAAGTTAGTGAAACTAAAGATGTATTTTTTCCCCAGCCAAATTCATGGACTCCATGATATCTATCCATGGACTCATGGACTCTAGATTAAGAATTCCTAGACAAGCTGATCTGCAAGAACCTTTCCAGTCATGTCATTCTGTTTTGATATTACTTTTCTGGTGAATAAAGAATGATGGCTTTTGGCTGCAACTTCAGATTGTTTAAATATTAATTATGGAGGCAATGGTAAGACATTAAAGGGTTTTGAGTAAGAGAGTGACCTAATAAAAGCCTTATTTGGAGGAAATTAACCTGCTACTGGCAGTTTTATATTTCATAAAAGATAGATACTGAATTTCTTTAATTGATTGTATATCATTTTAGTTGAGTATACAGCTATACAATATATAGGAATGGTTTAGAGAAACACAAGCAGAAAGTTTTTTGAAAGATGTGACTAATGATTTTGGTCTAACAGCAGAAAAGCAACAAGAGGGTTAATGACAAATGTGCAAAAATTCAAACTTAAAACTTAGCCTCCATTCCCTCTTTGCTCTAATGGATGCACAAATTCTTTCTCAGTCTGTTGATAATTAGAAACCACACACACACATACACACACACACACACACACACACACACACACACACACACACACACACACACACACACAGAAAGAGGGGAGGAAATCACCAAACAATTTAAATCCCATAAAAATTCAACGAAGCCATAAAAACAGTTACCTTTTGAACAAAGGCCTTTCATTAACCAATTAAGTGAACTAATTTAAAACATAAAAGAATGTTATTAACTCTACCTGCACCTTTCCTAAACTAGGCAAACCACAAAGAAGAAACTGTACTTCAAGCTCTAATGAAAAAAATCAGATTTTAAAGCTTTCTATTCTGACATGAGACAAAAGTGACAAATACACTTTCCTCACTCATCTACCAAAAATAATGTTTTGGGGCTTATTTTTGTTTTAAATGACCCACAAAACTATATTATCTAAAATAAAATTATAGATACTCTTTATATAACTAATGAAATTAAATGTCTTAAAATTGAAAAGGAAAAATACTATTACTTCCCATTATTCTAGCTCATGCACTTCTTATCATTATACATTCAAACCTTAAAAGTTCTGATTGTCTTGTTTTGTCAAAAGCTTCTATTAATTCTAAAATCTCCCAGATGTATAGCTCTCAAATTATTCTATCTATTTTCTCCTGGGAGTCAGTTCTCTTAGTTTTAGGTAAGTATGGTCTTCCTCTATGAAATATAAATCAAAAGGCTTTTTAATCATTATTAAGTCTAATGTGGTAATTATAGCCTCTCATACTCAAGTCTAAAGAGTTCTTTTTTGAAATGGGTTGCCCATCACAGAGGGAGGAAACACCCCAGGTGGTACAATAACCAATAGATTTACATTTCAAGCCTGGAGAAAACCACACTAAAAGTGGGTTTTTTTTTAAGAGTCTAGGATAAAATAAATCTTTGTACCTTACTTTAGACTTGGATGTGCCAAATGCGCTTTGAGTCATACCATTGTTAATATGGTTTCTGTCCATAACTACATTGAAGTAGCAAATCAAGTTAAAATTGTCTTAAGGGAATAATTCCTAGTATAGTCTGATGACAACATTTGAAATAGGAAATTCCCTGGTGACATTAGACCTAGAAACCACACCATAAAAATACTACTTATATTTGTATTTATAGGGTATTACTTGCTATACATGCCTAATGATCCTAATTATGATTCTGAGTTACAAAGGAAAATAAAATAAAGGTTCACAAAGCAACATTCATAAAATTGCACTGTGCATTATCATTAAGGGGTGATAGGGGAATGAAGTGCTAATCTAGAGATTTATCATCAATAGAATTTTGACAACCTAGGTGAACTCAATTTGTGGGGATTTATAAAATACTCAATCTGTGTCAGGTACTATACTAGAGATTAGTAATAAACATAAAAAAACAACAACAACAAAAATGAAAATAGTTCCTGCCCTCAAAGAGTTTACATTCTACTAGGAGCATATAAAAGGTTCATAGATAAGATATAGATATACTGAACATAATGAGGAGTACTAATAATTGTGGAGGATATTAAATTTCTCATCTGCTTTCCTTTTTTGACCACATCTAAATGTTATTATAGGAAATGCTAGCTAAATTAAGCAGTGCCATCCCTAAATGGTTCTAAACTGAATGTTACCTTTATGTATCTAATGTCCTTTAATTTTCCAAATCCATGAATTTCCACAAACCTTATGCAGTGTTATTGTGACCCACTGTCCAAACAAGAACTTGTGCTCCGTGAAGTGAATTATGTATTTGGTCTGGATCATACCATGAAATCTTATAATGATAGTTTCTATCTAAATTAATGTGATTGGTTCTCATTCCTATTAAGCAGTCCACAGGTGTTAAGGAAAAGCTGCTTATTCTTTAAGAATGAGGATGTTGGCTGTGGTCAGCTCTGGCCAGAAACCATGGCATTTTCTGTTGCCCACCATGACTGAAGAAATCTGTAGCTATTTTGAGTGCCCCATTTTCTTAATCCTTTCCCTCCAGGACTTAGTTTTTCTAAGCATGACATCCAGCCTTGGCAATGGACACATTAACACCAATGGCGCCAAGGAGTTAATGAATTTGGATAACTTCCCAGACAATACATCTGCCCTTCTAACTTGTATGGCAGAGCACAGACTGTGGCAAGAGAGACCCTTAAGAAACATCTATACTTCTCTTCCTATCTCTAATAGTCAGAAATGTGTTTATAGTCCTGAGACAGATATAAGTAAAAATATATGGCATTATTAAATGTATTTGGTTTTGGTCTCTAACTGGTACTATCTATCAAACTTTGGTATTATTTTTACCATTAGGACTGCCTGGGTAAAACCTTCAGTGAACAGGAATTTTAAATGTGTCTTTTGTGTGGAACTTAATATGTTGTGTTCAATATTTAGTGTATCTTCAAAATTCCATGGTGTGACTGTATTAGTATGAAAGAACATCCAGATCAGTGATTAGTCTGAATTAGAAGGTATAGGAAATAATCACATGATAAATATGAAGTTAACATATAGAGCAATGTTGATTAGAAGAATACACAGGAACATGCTATTCAGTAATCCCTCTCATTATGAATACAGCCACAGCATGCCCTGAATAAGTAGCCCCATTGGCCAAGTATCACCCCCTGCTATGCCAGCTTTCTGCTAATGGAGTATAGTAAGTCCTGTCAATGGAAAAAAGACATGTGTGGGCCACAGTTAGGACCAATACCATTCATCTTGAGCTCACAACTTCCTTGAACAGATTAAGTTTCATACTTCAGTAAGAGTTTGGATAGAACTGCCCATGTGATATATCCTGGGATAGTCTTAAAGTAGGCAATTTTTAATAGGAGGCAAATAGGAGTGGTATAGGAGCAACTAGAAAGTGATTGAAGGTAACTTATTAGGAAACTTTTAGGAGATCACAAGAGAGACAGCCTAAAGTATTCAAAGGTAAACCCTACTATCATTACTTTCCTACACAGATCAAAATAAAATGAATTCATTTCTTTTAATTTTGAAATTTTTAATTATAGTTTTTTTATTTTCAAAATATATACATAGATAATTTTCAACATTTACCCCTATAAAACACGGTTGTAATTTTTGTTTTCCTTCTCCCCACCCCCTCCTTCAGTCAGCAAGTGATCCAATACATATTGGATAATTCCATAAATATCATGCTGCACAAGAAAAATCAGATCAAAAAGGAAAAAAGTGAGGAAGAAAATAAAATGCAAGCAAACAACAAAAAGAGTGAAACTGCTATGCTAGGGGCCATATTCCTTTTCCACAGTCTTCTTTCTGGGTGTAGTTGACTTTCTTCATCACAAAACCATTGGAACTGGTCCTAATCACCTTAGTGTTGAAAAGAGCCACATGTATCAGAAATGATCATCATATAGTCAGTCTTGCTGTTGCTGTGTACAATGATCTCTTGGTTCTGCTCATTTTACTTAGCATCAGTTCATCTAAATCTCTCCAGGCCTCTCTGAAATAACTCTACTGGTCATTTCTTACAGAACAATAATATTCCATAATATTCATATACCACAATTTACGCAGGCATTCTCCAATTGATGGGCATCCATGCAGTTTCTGGTCTCTTGTCACTACAAAAAGGGCTGCCACAAATCTTTTTGCACATGGGAGTCCTTTTCCCTTTTTAAATGATTTCTTTGGGATATAGGAACCTATAATAGAGATACTGTTGGATCAAAGGGTATGAAATTTGATAGTCCTTTGGGAGTAATTCCAAATTGCTTTCTAGAATGGTTGAATCAGTTTACAACTCCATCAATAATGTATCAGGGTCCCAGTTTTCCCACATCCTCTCCAATATTTGTCATTATCTTTTCCTGTCATTTTAGTCAACCTGAGAGTTGTGTAGTGGTACCTGAGAGTTGTCTTAAATTTCAGTTCTCTGATCAATAATGATTTAGAGCATCCTTTCATATGACTAGAAATAGTTTGAATTTTTTCATCTGAAAATTGTCTGTTCATATGCTTTGACCATTTATCAATTGGAGAATAAATTGAATTTTTATAAATTTGAGTCAGTTAGAAATGAGGCCTTGTCTTAAAGCTTGAATATAAAACTTTTTCCCAGCTTGTTGCTTCCCTTCTAATTTTGTCTGCATTGGTTTTGTTTGTACAAAACCGTTTTAATTTAATATAATCAAAATCATCCATTTTCCATTCAATAATGTATTCAAGTTCTTCTTTGGACACAAATTCCTTCATTCTCTACAGATCTGAGAGGTAAACTGTTCTTTGTTCTTCTAATTTGCTTGTACTAACACTCTTTATATCTAAATCATGAACCCATTTAGACCTTATCTTAATATTCAGTTTCTGCTATATTTATTTCCAATTTTCCCAGTAGTTTTTGCCAAATAGTGAGTTCTTATCCCAAAAGCTGGGGTCTTTGGGCTTGTCAAATACTAGATTACTATTGACTATAGTCTATTTTATATTAACTATATTAACTATTTTGTTCTGTGAGCCTAATCTATGCCTCTTACCAATTACTCTATTTCTTAGCTAGTACCAAATGGCTTTGATGATCATTGTTTTATAATATCGTTTCAGATCTGGTACAGCTAGACTAATTTCATTTGCTTTTTTATTAATTCCCTTGAAATCTTGACCTCTTGTTCTCCCAGATGAATTTTGTTGTTATTTTTTCTAGGTCAGTAAAACAGTTTCTTGAAATTTCATTGGTATAGCACTAAATAAATAGATAAGTTTAGGCAGTATTGTCATCTTTATTATATTTGCTCACCCAATCCAAGAGCATTTAATATTTTTCCAATTGGTTAGATCTGACTTTATTTGTGTGGAAAGTGTTTTGTAGTTTTGCTCATACAATTCCTGAATTTCCCTTGGCAGATAGATTCCTAAATATCATATAGTATCCACAGTTATTTTATTTTAATTTTTTTTTTAATTTTTACAAAAATTTTATGCATAGGAAATTTTCCAGCATTGACAATTGCAAAACCTTTTGTTTCAACTTTTCCCCTCCTTCCCCCCACCCCTTCTCCCAGATGTCAGGTCAACCAATACATGTTAAATATGTTAAAGTATAAATTAAATACAATGTATGTATACATGTCCAAACAGTTATGTTGCTGTACAAAAGGAATCGGATTTTGAAACAGTGTACAATTAGCCTATGAAGAAAATCAAAAATGTAGGCATACAAAAATATAGGGTTGGGAATTCTATGTAGTGGTTCATAGTCAACTCCCAGAGTTCTTTCACTGGATGTAGCTGGTTTAGTTCATTACTGCTCTATTGAAACTGATTTGGTTCATTTCATTGTTGGAGAGGGCCTCGTCCATCAGAATTGATCATCATATGGTATTGTTGTTGAAGTATATAATGGATCTCCTGGTCCTGCTCATTTCACTCAGCATCAGTTCATGTAAGTCTCTCTAGGCCTTTCTGAAATCATCCTGTTGGTCATTTCTTACAGAATATTCCATAACATTCATATACCACAATTTATTCAGCCATTCTCCAATTGATGGACATCTACTCAGTTTCCAGTTTCTGGCCATTACAAAGAGGGCTGCCATAAACATTCTTGCACATACAGGTCCCTTTCCCTTCTTTAAAATCTCTTTGGGATATAAGCCCAGTAGGAACACTGCTAGATCAAAGGGTATGCACAGTTTGATAACTTTTTGAGCTTAGCTCCAAATTACTCTCCACAATGGCTGGATGTATTCACAATTCCACCAACAATGTATCAGTGTCCCAATTTTCCCACATCCCCTACAACATTCTGCCTTATCTTTCCCTGTCATTCTAGCCAATCTGATAGGTGTGTAGTGGTATCTCAGAATTTGACAGTTATTTTAAATGGAATTTCTATTTCTATCTCTTCCTGCTGGACTTTGTTGATAATATATAATTTGGATTTATTATCCAAATATATATATATACATATATATATATAATAATAAATAATAAATATAATAAATATATATTATCCAAATATATAATATATAATATGTGGATTTATTTTGTATCCTGCAACTTTGATAAAGTTGTGAATTGTTTCTAGTATTTAGGTGATTCTCTAAGATTCCCCAAGTACATCATCATATCATCTGCAAAGAGTGATAATTTGGTTTCCTCCTTATCTATTCTAATACCTTTATTCTCTTTTTCTTCTCTTATTGCCAAAGCTAACATTTCTAATACAATATTGAAAAGTAATGGTGACAGTGGCCAAACTTGTTTCATCCCTGATCTTATTGGGAATGGTTCTAATTCATTGCCATTATATCTGATGTTTGCTGATGGCTTTAAATTGATGCTATTGATCATTTAAGGAAAACTACATTTATTCATATATTCTCTAGTGTTTTTAATAGAAATATTCCTATCTTCTCTAGGGTTTTTAATACAAAACACTTTCCACACAAATAAAGTCAGATCTAAACAAATGGAAAAATATTGTGTTCTTGGATAGGTCAACAATACTCTCTAAACTAATCTATTTATTTAGTGCTATACCAATCAGACTACCTAGAAAAAATAACAACAAAATTCATCTGGAAGAACAAAAGGTCAAGAATTTCAAGGGAACTAAGGGAAAAAAAATCAAATGAAGGCAGCCTAGCTGTACCTGATATAAAACTATATTATAAAGCAGCGGTCACCAAAACCATTTGATATTGGCTAAGAAATAGACTAGTTGATCAGTGGAATAGGTTAGGTTATAGGACAAAATAGTCAATAACTATAGCAATCTAGTGTTTGACAAACCCAAAGACCCCAGCTTTTGGGATAGGAATTCATTATTTTTCAAAAATTTCTGGAGAAATTGGAAATTAGTATGGCAGAAACTAGATATTGACCCATACTTAACACTGTACACCAAGATAAGGTCAAAATGGGTTCATGATCTAGGTATAAAGAATGAGATTATAAATGAATTTGAAGAACCTGTGGAAGAGGAAGGAATTTGTGACCAAAGAAGAACTAGAGGTCATTATTGATCACAAAATAGAAAAAAATTGATTATATTAAGTTAAAAATCTTTTGTACAAATAAAACTAAAGCAGACAGGCTTAGAAGGGAAGCAATAAACTGGGAAAACATTTTTACAGCTAAAGGTTCTGATAAAGGTCTCATCTCCAAAATATATAAGAGAATTTACTCTAATTTATAAGAAATCAAGCCATTCTCCAATTGATAAATAGTCAAAGGATATGAACAAACAATTTTTGGTTGAAGAAATTGAAGCTATTTTTAGTCATATGAAAAGGTGTTCCAAATCATTATTGATCAGAGAAATGCAAATTAAGACAACTCTGAGATACCACTACACACCTGTCATATTGGCTAAGATGACAGGAAAAGATAATGACAAATGTTGGAAGGGATGTGGGAAAACTGGGACACAGATGCATTATTGGTGGAACTGTGAACGGATCCAACCATTCTGGAGAGCAATTTCGAACTATACTCAAAAAGTTATCAAAATGTGCATACCTTTTGATCCAGTAGTGTTACTACTGGGTTTATATCCCAAATATCTTTAAAGAGATATTAAAGAAGGAAAGGGACCCATATGTGCAAAAATGTTTGTGGCAGCCCTTTTCATAGTGGCTAGAAACTGGAAATTGAATGGATGTCCACAAATTGGAGAATAGCTGCATAAATTGTGGTATATGAATGTTATGGAATATCATTGTTCTATAAGAAATGACCAGCAGGATAAATGCAGAGAGGCTTGAAGAGACATACATGAACTGATGTTAAGTGAAATGAGCAGAACAAGGAGATCATTATACACTTCAACAACAATACTATATGATGATCAATTCTGATGGATATGGTTCTCTTCAACAATGAGAGGATCCAAATCAGTTCTAGTTGATCTGTAATGAACATAACCAGCTACACCCAGAGAAAGAACACTGGAAAATGAATATGGACCACAATATAATATTTCCACTCTTTCTGTTATTGTTTGCTTGCATTTTTGTTTTTTCTTCTTGGGATATTTTTACCTTCTTTTTAAATCCAATATTTCTTGTGCAACAAGATAACTATATACATATGTATACATATATTGCATTTAACATATACTTTAACATATTAATATGTAAGGGACTACTTGCCATCTAGGGGAGAGGGTGAAGGGAAGTAGGGGAAAAGTTGAAACAGAAGTTTTTGTAAAGGTCAGTGTTGAAAAATTACCCATACATATGTTTTCTATGTTAAAAGCTATAATAAAAAAGTAAATGGTGAAAACTATTTGCACACATTTAGAAAAGTAAAATACTATTTTAAAAAGAAAAAGAAAAAATAGAGCAATAATTATGTGATTTTTGTTAGTTTGATTGTTGACATAGTCAATTATGCTAATGGTTTTCCTCACATTGGACCACTCTGCATTCCTGATATAAATCCTACTTGGTCATGGTGTATTATTGTGGGGATAATTTACTGTAATATTTGCTAATATTTTATTTAAGGTTTTTGCATCAATATTCATTAGGGAAATTGGTCTATACTTTTTTTTTCTCTGCTTTGACCCGACCTGGTTTAGGTATCAGTACTATGTTGGTCATAAAAAGATTTTGGTAAGATTATTTGTTTCCCTATTTTTCCAAAGAATTTGCATAATATTCCAATAAATTGTTTTTAAATGTTTGGTAGAATTCACATATAAATACATCTGGCCCTAGAGATTTTTTTCTTAAGGAGTTAACAGCTTATTCAATTTCTTTTTCTAAAATGGGACTATTTTAAGTAATTTGTTTCAATCTCTGTTAATCTGGGCAATCTATGATTTTATAAATATTCATCCATTTCACATAGATTTTATATTTATTGGCATACACCTGGGCAAAATACTTCCTAATTATTGCTTAGATTTCCTCTTTATTGGTGGAAAGTTCATCCTTTACATTTTTGATATTAACAGTTTAATTTTCTTCTTTCCTTTTTCTGATAAAATTAACTAAAGGTTTGTTTATATTGTTTTTTTAAACAGTTCTTAGATTTGCTTATAGGTTCAGTAGTGTTTTTTTTTTTTACTTTTAATTTTATTAATCTCCCTTTTATCTCCAGAATTTCAAATATGGTATTTACCTCGGATTTTTTATTTGTTCTTTTTCTAACTTTTTAAATTGAATGTCCAATTCATTGATCTTCTCTTTCTCTATTTTATGAAAGTAAGCATCTAGAGAGATAAAAACTTCCCCTAAGAACTGCTTTGACTACATCTCATGAATTTTGCTATGTTGTCTCATTGTTGTCATTCTCTTGGGTGAAATTATCAGTTGTGTCTATGGTTTGTTGTTTCACCCACTCATTCTTTAGGATTAGATTATTTAGTTTCCAATTAATTTTTGGTCTATTTTTTCCCTGGCTCTTTATTACATATGATTGTTATTGCATCATGATCTTAAAAAGATTAATTTATTATTTCTGCATTTGATTTTGAAATTCTTATGCCCTAATATATGGCCAATTTTTTTTGTAGATTCTATAGATTGCTGAGAAAAAAAAAAGTATACTCCTTTCTGTCTCCATTCAATTTTCTCCAAAGATCTATTACACCTAACTTTTCTAAAAATCTATTTATTTCCTTTACTTCTTTCTTATTTATTTTGTCCTTCAATTTATCTAGTTCTGAGACAGCAAGGTTGAGATCCTCCACTGGTATAGTTTTGCTATATAGTTTCTTCTTGGAGCTTTCTTAACTTCTCCTCTAGGAATTTGGATGCTATACCACTTGATGCAAATATGTTTAGTACTGATATTACTTCATTATCTGTGCTAGTCTTTAGCAAGATAGTTTCCTTCTTTTTCTCTATTAATTAGCTCTATTTTTGCTTTTGCTTGATCTGAAATCAGGATTGCTACCCCTGTTTTTCTTACATTAACTGAGGCATAATAGATTCTATTCCAGCCTTTTACCTTTACTCTGTAATTATCACTCTGCCTTAAATGTATTTCTTGTAAACAACATATTGTAGGATTATGGCTCTTAATCCAGTTTACTGTCTGCTTCCTTTTTATGGGAGAGTTTATACTATTCACATTCACAGTTAAAATGACTAATTCTGTATTTCTACCATCTTTTTTTACCCCAAGTTATGCTTTTCTCTTCCCTTTCCTCCTTTACCCGCTACCCAGTATTTTGCTTCTGACCATGACCTCTCTCAAACAGCTCTCCCCCTTTAAGCCCCTTCTCCTTTCTTATATCTTTCCCTTAGTTAGTATTTCTGTTTTCCTCTGTTAGCCTCCCCTTTTCTTTTCCCCTTTCCACTCCCATTTCCTTATAAGCTGCTTGCAATATTTTTTTCTTTAATCTGATAATCCTGAAATTTAGCTACAATATTCCTTGGAGTTTTCATTGGGGGTCTCTTTCAGGAGATGATTGGTGAATTCTTTCAATGGCTATTTTACCTTCTGCTTCTAGGACACCTGGGCAGTTTTCCTTTATGAATTTTGAAAGATGATGTCTAGGCTCTTTTTTTTCATTATGATTTTCAGAAAATCAAATAATCCTTAGGTTGTCTCTCCTAGATCTATTTTCCATGTCAGGTGTTTTTCCAGTGAGGTATTTTACATCTTCTTCTATTTTTTCTTTTTTTTTTGTTTTGTTTGACTGATTCTTGATATCTCATTGAGTTATTAATTTTTATTTGCTCACTTCAAAATTTTAGTGAACTATTTTCTTCAGTTACCTTTTTTAGCTCCTTTTATATTTGGCCAATTGAATTTTTAAACGAGTTGTTTTGTTCAATTGATTTTTTCCCCATTTCACAAATTCTGTTTTTCAAGGAGTTGTTTTCTTTTTCCATTTTGTCAAATTTGTTTTGTAAGGAATTATTTGCTTTTTCCATTTCATTCAATCTATTTTTAAGGAATTTTCTTCAGATAATTTGTTTCTCCTTTTCCAAACCCTCCTGCAAAGCTCTCATTTCTTTACCCATTGTTCTTCTAACTCTCTTTTAAGATCCTTTTTGAATTTTTCCAAGAGAGCTTTGTGAGATGGGGACCAATTTATATAACCCTTTCTGGCTTCATCTGGAGATGATCTGTTTTTAGTGTCCTCAGGGTTTGAAATCCATTCTTCTTTTTCTCCATTAAAACTGTCTGTGGTAAGAATTATTTTTACTTTTTTATTCATTTTTTAAAAGGTTGAGGTCTGCTTTTAGAGCAAAGGGGAAATTGTTCAAGTTTCCTCTGCAGGCAACAGTGGCTGTGCTTGCTCAGTTCTGACTAACTTCCAGTGTTGGGTAAGTGTGGCCAGGTCCTACATTATTCTGCGGTTCAAGGGCTCACTATTTGCCTTTTGTATTTGTGTTGGATTTCTTATACTAGTCTGCTGATCTACTGGCTTGTAATCAGGACAGAATAGCCCAAATTGCAGTAGATTCCTCCTATTTTTATTCCCCAGTGTCCAAAACCAGTTCAAAGGCTTGATTTGGTGTTGATCTGAGAGATATCAGGGAGAGCTCAGATAAAGACGTGTCTTCTCTCCACCATCTTCACTCCACCCTAAGTTCCTCATTTTCAAAGGACTTACATTTATAGCTATTTTCAATCAACAACCAAAGCATCTGTTAATAACTGACTACATAAACATTGTCATACAATTAATTCATTTCTTAGGCATAGTTAAGTCTTTTTCCCTTTAAAATAATCATTTCACATGAGAATATGGGCATGTATTATATAGCATATATATAGCAGAATATATAGCATGCATTATAAGTCTTGGTTAAGTTATACTGAATAGTGATACTGAACTGCTTTTTCTCCTTTTATTTTCTTTGCTGTCTTTTTTATTCTTTGCTATAAGTATTAGTTTGCTGGATGAACGGAGTACAAAGGAATATATTGGGAAACAAAAGAAAAATATTAATATACCTTTTACAATAACATCATCCAAATGCAGATGTCTTAACAGAACAGTCATTTCAGTTAGTGTCAGCAATCATTGTTTCTGTTGATATTTTAAAGATTTTGTCCTTTGGAAACTTAGGACAAAACCACCATTAAAAAGAAAGGGAGTTAAGTGAGGCAAAATATGATGATGTTGTGGGAATGCTCCTTGGTGAACTTAGGAAAGGATCATGTATGAGGTTAATGACTAAAAGCCACCAGACTTCAGGTTAGCATAAGGGCCAACCTTGATTTCAAAGGACTGATGACAAAACATTTTCCTCATCTCAATAGAGAAGCAGTGGACCATGAATGTAGGTCTATAGCTACTACATTGTTAGATGTAGTTGATGGATCTGTTTATTTAGCTTAACTGAGTACAATGGAAAATTTTATTGGTGATAGATTTAAAAATGAATTTTTTTTCCATCAGAAAGCATCTTTTTTTTTTTCTTAAGAATGAGTTTAGTGGTAGGTAGGGGAGAAAAAAAGAGGCAAGTGATTACTTGATAAACATTTAAGGTTGACATTAAGATGTGAAAGGTTATAAATCTAAAAGGTCCTAAATCTTGGATCTGGATAAACTGAATTATAAATATTTATGCCCTTAGTTTCACATTGAATATTTGGTGTTGGCAGCAGAAGATGTGAACCAACAAGACAAAAATAAGCAAAAATATGTGACATTAAATGTTTGTTTCCAATCTCTACATACCATTAGGAAAGAGGAAGAAATTAATTGGCAGAAACACCCTGTCTGACTTTGGGTAATCATTCTAAAACAAATGTCAGCTTACCTGGTAATGGGGGAATTAGAATAAACAGAAACATTTTTCAATGTTTTCATCTGGTTTGGTTTATTTTTTTTTTTATTTTTTTTTTTTGAAGCATAGGGATTTTTGGGAGGGTTGCTAAATTGTCTTTGAAAGACCAAAAATTAGTTCCTGTTTGAGCAAGGAATTCAATGTTTACCCTAGCACAAGTCAAAACCAGTTAGTTAGCTTTCTTGAAAATTGTGTCAACTCTGAATTTGTTTTGGAATGATTCTAAATAATTTCCCAAACCTGGATAAGACCACAATGATTGCTCCTATATACAGATGCAGTGATTCTGGAATAAATCAAATAAGAAAAGATGAATGAGTTTTGTCTAAGAAGTCTTAAATCCCCACTAAGGATTAGACCATATCTATATTGTTTTGTTCAGTTCCAGGTTTTACTTTAGAAAGGACATTGACCAAATTGAACCTAAGCATCCAGGATGATGATGCCATATAAGTGTTACTCAAAAGAATTGTGGTGTTTATCTGGAGAAGGGAAGACATGGGCGATATCTTCAAGTATTTAAAGGATTGTTAATGGGAAAGAGGCTTGTGCTCCTTAACCACAAAAAGGGGGGGGATCTAGAAGCAAATGGACAGATGCTGCAGAGAGGCAGATTTTTAATGAGAATGCCCAGAAATAGACTAGGCAATGGGATCTCACTAGATATCTTAACAAAATCTGGATATCTACTTTATTATATTATAATAGAAGTATTCTTGTTGAAGTGCAGATTGGACTAAGTAGCCATAGAGGTATGAGATGGTTTGAATATCTGACATGATATGGTGCAAAGTCAGAATAAGTATTTTGCAAACTAGGAAAATTGCAAGTGAAAATGTTCAGATGTGAGTATGAGTGGGTAACGTGCAAGGGATGTCCTACAGCAGAGACTTATGTAAAATAGGAAATATCAGAAATAGTGAAGTCACCAAGCAGAAAATCTTGAAGCATGTGAGTAAGAGTTTGGAAATGAAAATTAGTTGCCTCTACATAAAACAGACAATCAAGTACCAAAATGAAAATAACACTACTTTATTCAATAAATCAAAAGCTTCAAACTACTGAACGTAGGACTCATTATTAGACAACTTCAAGAAATACCAAAAAGTTTGCAAGAAATAAAGAATATACCAGTATTTTACAACATATTCTATAAAGTTTTACATAGATATATGAATAAATGTGAAATGTAATCAAAAATTAAAGAACAAAGAAGCTTCTTTTTACAATGTCTAGGATGGGAAAGGATGGGATTCTTAAGTAAACAAGAGGTGCAGGTGAAATAAAGATTAAATATGCAATTGATGACAAAAATTTAAAAGCTTTTGCTTAAAATAAGTGAATAATAAGAGAAATTCAATTAGGTTAAAAAAAAACTTTATAACATATCACCACTAAAGATCTGATATCTAAGGTAGATAGGAAATTGGAACAAATGTATTTCTCCAAGTGCCTTTTCTCAGTAGGTAAGTGGTCAAAGGATATGAACAACCAGTTTTCAAAAGAATTGCAAGAACCCTGATCAATATAGTCATGCATCAATCTTGGCTTCAGAAGACTAATGATGAAGCATTCTTCCTACCTCTTGGCAGAGAGGTGATGGATTAGAGGTACAGATATACGTTTTCAGACATAGCCAATGTATTGATTTGTTTTGCTTGAATATACTTATTTGTTAAAAGGGAGGACTTGTTTCTATTGAAGAGGTCAGAGAGTTGACAGATGGCAATAGTGATCAGAAGAAAAAAGAAAGAAAAGGCATTGGTTAAATGGTTTAAAAATATCCAATAAAGCAGAAGAAAGTTCAAGAGGCAACAAACACAAGTAGAAAAATTTTGTTACTCCCTTATCAGGTTTAATAAATATTTATTACATATTAAACACATAATGAATCACAGTTTCATATACCACTTCCCATTCTGTTCTTCCTTTTATATTTAAAGGCTCACATTGTTAATGTTTAATAAGTTCATAAGAATTTTTTAAATTAGTCAAACCCATATGAAATCACAGTAAAACAACTTAGCTTTTATATTATGATCAAAGACAAGCAAAGGCAATAATAATAATGCCATTCTTGGGGAACTAAGAGAAGACTCACACACTAATGTAACTTTTGATGGAACTATAATTTTTTTTTTTCTATAAGATGACATTGAACTATGTGAGAAAGGTCATTAGCTTTTTCACATATTTTGACCCAGAATCCCATTGCTGAGTGCATAGAAGGTTCACATGTGTACCAAAATATTCAAAGTATCATCTCTAACTCTTTCTTTAACAAGTTCTCCCTTATAACAAGTAAATAAAATCAAATTCAACACACCAATACATTGGCTATATCTGAATATCTTTGTAACTCTAATTCTTCTGCTCTCTGACAAGGGGTAAGGAGCATATTTCACTCTATGAAATCAAAGAATAGTAGAAACAAAATAAAAACCTATTAAATGGGTAATGTCTAGCTCCACCAATTGCAGTATGTGAAAGAAATTAAATACTACTGAGTCCTAAGGAATAATATGAGTATTTCAGGGGGAAAAGGAAGACTTGAATAAATTGACAAAGAGTGAAATAAACAAAACTGGAAGAACCTAAACTCTGAATTATTATAATGACCAGTCATGGTCCCAGAGAATAGATAATAAAACATGGCATGCTTTTCTCAGGAGTGAGGCAAACATCCCTCACGGGAGCAACTGCTGCTTAAATTGTCAGACTTAGTCACTGGGTCAGTTGGTTGCATTTAACTGTTCCTTATTACAGGTGAAGGTTTGAAGTGGGAAGAAGATATTATGTCAGAAAATGTTTGCTTTGTAAAAACCTAAAGCACCAAGAAAATATAAAAAATACAAAGAAATCACTATAGTTTTCACAGCATATAGTAAATATAAACTATATTATTCTTGAGGAATTGTTCATCTAAAATAAGAAATCTTGATCTAAGAGAACCTTGGGAAATATCTAGCCTTACCTTATTTTTTTTTTTTTCAGAGAAGGAAATGGAGGCCGAGAGAAGCAAAATTATTTCTTTCTGGTCATGCAGGTTATTGCTATTTCTTCATGATACCATGGACCATAGAGGTCCATGGAATTTTCTTAGCAAAGATACTGGATTGGTTTGTTATTTCCTTCCCTAGCTTATTTTACAGATAAGGTAGCTGAGGCAAACAGAGTTAAGTGATTTTCCCAGGACCACACACCTAGTTTCTGGGGCTGAATTTAAAGTAAGGAAAATGAGTCTTCCTGCCTCCAGGTTCAGCACCGTGCTGTCAAACTGTTCTGTGCTGTTATCACTTGCTAAACTCCTTTTTCTACTTTGTGCCAATATCAAAACAACACATAGATATGCAATAGATATGACTATTTGCAAGACCTGGTGAGGTTTTTAATTCTCTTGGATTCACTTTCTGCCAGAAGCCATGGCCTAAAGTAATCAACACAAACTTATTTTATCCTAGATCTTAGTCCTAAATTTAAATATTTCTATATATATCCATTCTTCATTTTGCTAATATTTTGACTAGTGAAGTAAAAAGAATTCAGTAATTATTAATATGTCTTATCATAAAAGGATTATGATTTCAAGCTTCACATAAAATACATTAGAGAAATTACACAATAGCGTCTCATATAGTTGGAAGTTTGAACAGTTATTACAATTGTAAGCTGCTTTTTGGGTGCAAAATCAGCTGAGATCAGTGGTGTCCTTGTGTCATATTTATTTTCCTTTTATGGGGCTTTTGTTTGTTTGACCTTTGTCATTAATCTTGAATTGTCCATGAGGTTGCACAGATTAAATTAAGTAATAATCCCTTTAAAACAGTTATCAGCAACAGTTAATTCAGTTGGTTAACTAACAGTTTAAGATGAAGCCAAAGGCAGTTACCAAAGTTAATGATCAATTTCATCTAGGCTATTATCATATTCAGCGGTTTATAACAGCTATAGATTTTCTTTGCAAATTAACAGCCCTACAGAGATACAAAGGGTCTGACAGCTACCAATTTCATACCAAGTCATCTTGGTTTAATATATTTATATCATTAGAGGGTTTTAGATAAATTAAGCAGCTACCTTTTTTGTTATTTTTAATATTGATAGGATACAAGTAGATACTGATCATTTCAGGAAGAAATCTACATGAATTTCTCAATACAGCTTTGGAAATAGATTTAATATAATTAAATATGATGTAAAGCGTTAATTCTCTGATTTGACCAATAAATAAACGGCAGTTGATATCTGAATAAGTTGTATTTGGTGCCATATATATCCTCTCTTTTGTATCTAATTTTGATCTTATGAAAATATTAAAAATGCAAGGTACACAGGTGCCTCAGATAGCTTCTGTTCTAAACAGTTCACTTAAGTGACTTGCCCAAGTACACACTAGAAGGTACCAGCTGCTTGAGATTTGAATCCCTGTCCTTTGATTTCAGATCCAGTGCTTTCTTTTAACTATAATGTCCACTGACAATCTTTAAAGATTTTTGAACTAATATAGTGATGTTAGAAGAATTGGATTCGAATTACAAAAGCTGAATGATTGAGGAAAGTTCCCTTAAGACTCCATTTCTGGATTCCACCCACTTCCCTGGATTATTGCAAGGAAACCACTTTATAATTCTTAAAGCAACATACAAGGTGTCCATAACTACTCTAAGGACATCTTGCAAAAATATAAGCTGTTATTATTCATAGAGTAAGCAAGTGGCAAATTGGAGAAAGTGCTGAGCCTAAAGTCAGGAAAACTAAGTTCAAATCTAGCCATAGACCCACATACTATGACACAGTGAATAAGTCACATAATTTTTCTGTTTGGCTCATTGCTCTATCTACTACACCACCTACTTGTCCTTCCTCATCTCAGAGCTGCTAAAAAAAAGTTGCCGAGTCACCCTCCTAACAGAGCCCACAATGGCTTTGTGTAGATGGGCAACATAATATATATGTACGATATAATAACAAGATTCAGTCACTCATGTGAAAATTATTTGTCCAGTAACTAAGAAATAATACATTCAGGAAAAAAGCAAAATAGTTAATTTAAATTTGGCTCTTGGATTTTTATATTGATATATAGAATAGATGCATATTTTGGGAAAGGGATTTAATTCCTATAAAACCACAATATGAATAACATGCTGGGAAGATATTTCTTTATATTAAAATATATGTATAATATAATTAAATATAATTATTAAAAAATTAAATGTAATATAATTAAAATTATATAAAAATATTGGTAATAAAGGAATTCATGTTTAGTTCTTAAGCTTCTGCTTCTAGTTGAAGAACTTGAATTCAGAAAAAGAAGGGAAAGAATGGTGCTTTCTTTATATATTATTTTTCAGTTTATCTTTATTTTCCCTATCATATTAGTATCAATAGTAAATAATTTAGCCTAATAGCAGAATTTCCTATATTCACAAATTACTGCAAGAGGAGGGACCTTAATTTGCCATAACACGTCATAAATTGAGGCTTTAAAGAATTGCCTATTATTTCATTTAAAATTTTTTTTTCTGGAGGAAAGCATGAGTAATTGACTGATTGTGTACCTGAAAATTAGTATTCAATGTACTTTTAGCAACTGCTTATTAATTTTATTGGATATAAGTCAAATCTCTTTGCCCCAGACCTTAATGAATTATTCTTATTATTTACTTGTCCTGAAATCAGTTTTTGCACTAACTAATTCTCAAAAGACAATTGTGGATATATAGTAGGATGAGGATATATACAAAACAATCTTAGAAATATTTTTGTATATAGATATTTGTTGTTATAGGATTTGGCCTGTGAAATTAAACTTTAAATCCTAAGACAAGGGCTTTTGATTTTTATGACATGTAACAAGTTTAATTTCAAATGTTATAAAGTGCAAGTCAGCAGAGAGAAATCAGATTTTGGTGACAAAGAATATTTGAAATTTGTTGTAAACTTGGGCTGACATTTAGAGCCCTTCTTATCTGAGTGGCCTAGATGATTTATGTAACTTCCCTGGGTCTCAGTTTTCTCATCCGTAAAATAAAATTTGGTTGAAATCAATGTTTCCCAATCCCAACTACACAGTAGACAGATAAAATATCTAATTTTTTTTCACATTATCTTCACCTTTCCTGATAATTGTTAGCCAATGGAGAATGGAGGGTGGGGGGATGGGGAAGGTAAGGGAGATAAGTCAGATTTTATTTTCATTCATTTTAAGAAGATCTTTGATAATAAGCATTTTTAATAACGAGTATAAATTTGCTATAACTCAGAACCAATCTGCCTAACAGCAGTTTGAAAATATTCAACTGGGTGAACACTGAGATCTCTTTTAGCTCTGATATTTCATGACCATATGAGTTTGTAGCTTGCAGAATTGCAAATGTTTTTGTTAATATCATTTGAACTTTGATTTGAAGGAAATAAAATATGTGTTTATTAAATATATATTGATCAGATTCTTACATACCTAAAAAATAGAATTTGTCCATATCTGAAATATAATTGAGCAAGGAAATTTTGACAGAATCTGGAAGAGGAACTGCATCTTTATTACTATAAATTGCAGGGAGGTTTTGGGTAGACATGATGATGATGAGACACCAGCCCAGTGTAATTATTAAAGGAAAATGAATTTAGTTTTCCAGCTAACAAATCCATGCCAAAACTTCAGACCAGAAATGCAATTAACTGATTCATCTTCATTATCAGTATCATAAACAACTTACCCTCTTATAATTTTCCCAGTGGCTTATCTACTGCTCTGTAGTTTCAAGAAGTAAATTCTTCTGTATTCCCATCTTCTCTCCACCTCCTCACAACATGACTTTTGGCTTAACTGCATATTAAATTACTGATTCAGCCCTTTGGTGATAAAGGAATTCATGTTTAGTTCTTAAGCTTCTGCTTCTAGTTGAAGAACTTGAATTCAGAAAAAGAAGGGAAAGAATGGTGCTTTCCCAATTGATTTATATTGCATGTGTGGCTTTCATAATGCCGTAGAGAGAATACAAGGGAATAGCAATGATATCTCTTAATGGTCTCCATAACAGCATTCCCCTTTCACATGGGGCTATTAAATGTGTTTTCAACAAAATGAGGCCCATCCTCAACCTTAATGACCCTAAAGGTTAGGTAATACATTTCTCCTAAGATTTAGAACATCTGCAGGTATTTTTCCAAGGGGCCACCCCACTACCCAGGAGAAGTCAAAATCCTAGGCTCTTACAAGTATGTACCCCAGATTTTACACATTGTAAATTCCACAATTTCCTACTTTTCAGGTATAGCCATGTTCTCTAGGATTTTATACCCATATAATTCAATATATTAGGAAAGGACAGGGAGATTTAGAGATATCCCTTTGCTCAATAAGTAATCAGCATTGTTTGTTAAACACGTACTATATTTATATTTCTGTTCTAAAGTATTCAAAGAGTCCTTAGCTTCTCAAAGGTTATTCCAGCAAGCTATTAATTCTCATTGGTCCTACTAAGATGGAAAACTTCCTTAATACTATTACTACTATCTGTTATCTGAGAACTAGGCTAGCTAAATTGTAAGAATAATCCCCAGAAGATTGGTTGCCAGGCATTCAGTGTGGAAAAGAAGAAAATGATTTACTAAGGCATGGAGGAGTTGCTATCTGCAGCTGTTGAGTGAAATACTTACATCTGTGCACTGGGAGAATGGACAAGAATAAAAGGTATAACTCCTTTATTTATGGAACTTATTATCAATCTTAAAGACACAGAAAATTAGGGGGGAAAAGGTGGACTAAATCATGTGGAATAAATATTAAGGAAAGAAGAAAACAGTAAGAGAAATCAATATGGTCCCTAACTAAACACTATTGAAGGTTTCATTATAGAGATGATATTGGAACTAAGTCTTCAAAAGATTGGTCAAATTTGAATGGATTAAAAAAATTGGAGAGAATGTGGGCAAATGTATAGAAAGAGTAGATGTTGTAGTATGACCTTATTTGAATTAGGTTAAAGTTAAGCCTTTTCTAGAGTTATTAGGAGTGAATTTCACAAACTTAAAAACTCTATGTAAATGCGAGCTATTATTTTTCTCTGACTTGACTTTAATTTCACTATAATTTGTGTGAGCCAACCATAATGTCTTAGTTAGAAATTGTTTTACTCCACAGATGAAGATGGAAGCATTGATTAACTTTAGTTAATAAAGAGTAACAGACACATATTATACTGAATCTAATGAAGTTGTATGCCTCTTCTTAGTCATCATTATCTTTGACCTTTCCATGATATCTGCCATTACTATCTCCTTCTTCCTTTTACCTCCCTCAACTTCCTTCTTATGTGTCTGATTTCACCTTCTTTCATCTTCTTCAGTTGTTCATCTTCCTCTTTCCAGAATTTTATGTGTAAGGTAGCCTCAAAACTCTGTTCTAAAATCTTAGCACATTTGTTTTCTGGTCTCAATAAGAAAATAGTGATTCAGTGCCTAATCTGTGCCATTCATTGTGCTAGCTGCTAAGAATACACATTTAAGAAAGGAAAAGCCCCATAGGCGCTCTCTTTCTTTCTGTGTGTGTGTGTGTGTGTGTGTGTGCATGCGTGTTATATATATATATATATGTGTGTGTGTGTGTGTGTGTAATATGTGTATAGCAACATTATAAAAAGAAGAAATAGTAGCCACACAAAGCAATGGAAAATGAATATTGCACAATTATAAAGAACATAGTTCCAAAGAACAGTCATGGGATGCTACCTGCCTACACACCTTTGCAGAGATCAGGATCCAAGGGTTTGGAATACTGCATAATATTTCAGACTTTTCTGACATGTTGATTGGTTTTTCTAAATTTCATTTTCTTTCTCATTTAAAAAAATTATTTGTTGGAAACCGAGTGACTTCCCATCAGTTAAAGAATGGCTGAATAAGTTGTAGTATATGAATGTTATGGAATATTATTGTTCTATAAGAAATGATCAGCAGGATGATTTCAGAGAGGCCTGAAGAGACTTACATGAACTGATGCTATGTGAAGTGAATAGAAGCACGAGACCATTGTACATAGTAACAGCAAGATTATTATGATAATCAGTTCTGATGGATGTGGCTCTTTTCAACAGTGAGATGATTCAGGCCAGTTCCAATGCTTTTGTGATGGAGAGAGCCATCTGCCCCCAGAGAGAGGACTGTGGGAACTGAGTGTGGATCACAACATAGTATTTTCACCTTCTTATTATTCGCTTACTTTTTGTTTTCTTTCTCATTTTCTTTCCTTTTTGATCTAATTTTTCTTCTGCACCATAATCGTGGAAATATATATAGAAGAATTGCACATGTTTAATATATTGGATTACTTGCCATCTAGGGAAGGGGATTGGGGGAAGAAAAGGAAAAAAAATTGGAACACAAGATTTTGCAAGCATGAATGTTTTAAAATTATGCCTATGTTTTGAATATAAACAGCTTTATTTTTTTTTAAAAAAAGGGAAAAAAACTTTTAAAAATAAATAAATAAATAAATTGTTTAGTATAAGGGGATAACTCTCTATGAAGAAAAGAGTATGAGATACAAAACAATATAAAAATAAAAGATATCCAAAAATATCCATTTTAAAAATCTTTATTGACTTCCATTGCCTAGTTTAGGGGTCAATAAACTAAAGTCTGCCATCTATTGGCAAACTGAATATTTTTTACATTTTTAAAATAAAATTGGTCTGTAGGAAAAAAAAAAAGAGAGAGAGAGAGAGAAAGAAGCAGTTATTGGCTCTCCAGTTGTAGTTGGCTAACTTCCTGACCTAATGGATAAAATATCAACACCTTAGATTGGCATTTAAAGTTTCACAAGCCAGTAAAATATAATCTCCTTGTGGCAGACATTAATTCCTTGTTTGGATTGATGTCCTTGGGACCTTCTGCAATGTATTTAGTATGTTTAATAAATGTTCACTGAATTGAACTGAACCTTATTCTATTTACTTTTATTTCCATTCCACACTCCATGTTCCAGTCAACTGGATGACTAGACATTCTAACATTCCACCCTTTCATGATTCCTTTTTCTTCATTAATAGAATGAATTTTTTATTCATAGAAACTGATGTCATTCTTCAAATATGTTCTCCCCCTCGTCTTCACCTATTGAAATCTTTTTTTTTCTTTCAAGGATTGGAATCTCTATGAAGTTGCCTTCATTCCTTTAGTTGAAAGGGATTACTTTTTTGGCAAGTTTATTCTAGGGTTTGGAGTCCTCCCTTACCCTTATCATGTACTTACCTTATATCTTTTTCTTATATCTTATATCAATCTAAGGATTAAGTTTAATGACAATATCATTTTTAATTTTTTGTATCCTTGGGTAGCAGGTGATTAATAAGTACTGAATTGAATGCTTCAGCAATCATCACTTGCTTCAGTTGGGAAAAATTCTTGAATGTATTATGTAAATCAAGAACCTTAAATTTATCTCAACTCTAGCTTGATTTAAAATGTTTTCTCTAATGCTATAATTTAAAAGGACACAACCATATTTTATGTAGCATCAGCAGTTGCTAATTAATCAAACTAAGTTAAGACTAAACTGCAGACAGGCTGTCATTTGGGATCTTCACTAAACTCTGGTGAACACAACCATCATTCAAGCTTCCATCCTCCTCTAGCAACAAAGAGTGTTTACTTTGAAATGCTTTAGAGTCAACTGTAAGCAATCCTTAATACATTGCCAAAAAAATGTAAAATGCTGATCATTGGGGATTTGGTGATAAACTAAATGAAACACTGTGGATCAGAGTGTATTGTGACAAATATGCATTAGTAAAAGTAAATAAGCATGAAGACAGACCCATTAAATCCTGCTCGTATAATTGGTTCTTGAAAACATTTCATCCCAATATATTAGCCAAGAAATTATCATTAACTTGAAAACCAAGTTGGCTGCATCACTGAAGTTTTGAAATACAATTCAAAGTGTATCTCATGGCCAGAGATGACATTCATTCATATTCCTGTATAACAGCCTTAAACATGTGAACTCTTTAATGTTATAGATATGTTGAGAATATAAGTTAGAGAGAATTAAATTTAGAATAAAGATTACATCTGCTTAAATTAAAGCAAAGATGAGGAAGATAATGGGATGTCACACTGTACTATGATTCCCATGATTCTTCTCTGTTATTTGCAAATGAAAAAATAAAAGCTAGCTATATGACATTTTTCTGACTGCTCATATCTGTGAAATTATAAGTAAAAAGACTGGGGCAGGGGGGGAAGTATAGATTTGAGATGAGTAGAGAAGAAGGTCCAGGCTGCATCTTTGGAAGTATGCTGCACAAAACAACTATTTGGACATGTATACATATATTGTATTTAATGT
The DNA here is from genome assembly GCF_048593235.1 of Sminthopsis crassicaudata. Taxonomy (NCBI): domain Eukaryota; kingdom Metazoa; phylum Chordata; class Mammalia; order Dasyuromorphia; family Dasyuridae; genus Sminthopsis; species Sminthopsis crassicaudata. Next base: position 78,348,741 of record NC_133619.1, on the reverse strand, counting down.
ATACTTTAACATATTGAACAGGTATTGGTCAACCTGCCATCTGGGGTGGGGGGGGGGAAGCAGGGGAAAAATTAGAACAAAAGGTTTGGCAATTGTCAATGTTGTGAAATTACCCATGCATATATCTGGTAAATAAAAACTATTTTAAAAGTTTTTTTAAAAGGAAGTATGCTGCATTCTGAATGGCTTCTAACAGATGGTAACTATTAAGAACAGGGAATAAGGCTTATATAATCAGGAGTTTTTTATTGATAATTATTATATAGGAAACATCATTTTTTTTTTTTTGAGCACAGATTATATGGATGGGGGAATTGTTCTTATGTGAAAATTCACATATAGATAAGGAATGGTGCTTTTAGACAAAAGAGGGCTAATTGGTTCTGCTCAGAGCTGAACACAATTTTGGGGCCATGAGAAACCATTAGTATTGTTGGCTTTAACTTCAGATAAGCAGGTTAAACAAATCTTTGTCCAAATGGGAACTAGGTCTCCTTTGCTGTCTAGCTGGCTTCATTAAAGCCAAGTCTTAGAGGTCTAAATGTCTCAGAAGTACCTATTAATGGATTTCAGTGTTTGGATTATTTTACTTATCACTTAATTGCACTTGTACTTATGCAAGTAACTTCCTTTCCATTTGCATAACTAACTAAAACACTTTCTAAGAATGGAAGCTTGTTGTCTTTTCTGTACTGAGGGGTAGTCTACTTAGGAGGTAAGAAAGATATAAGTGTGTATGTGTGTGTGTATAAATTCACTATATATGCTTATGTATGTGTGGAATACTTAATATTATTTCACTGAACAGTATAGGCTCTGGTGGACTCAAATTCATCTTAAACAAATTTACAAGAGACTGGTAAATGAATCAGAATGCAAATCTATTAATTTACACTGAAAAATAAACCTACTAGATTAACTGGAATATGTTGCTTGCTGGATGCAGGGCATTGGAATATCATAAAAAGAGTATTTTTGACTTTGAGCAAGTCATTTAATCCTCTATCCTGAAATAAGACTCCTTCCAACTGAGCATGTAATGTTCTATGTGTGATATAATTTGGAAATGTTATTTTAGTCATGTTTTTCAGTGGTGTACAACTCTTCATAATCCTTTTTGGTATTTCCTTGGTAAAAGGTACTGGAATAGTTTGCCATTTCTTTCTCATCTACAAATGAAGAAGCTGTTAGGGGACTTGCCCAGCGTCAGACAGTTAGTAAGTGTTTGAGGTCAAATTTGAATTCAAGAAGATGAGTCTTCCCAACTCCAGGCTCAAAGCTTTATCTACACTGGCAGGGGTCCTCAAACTATGGCCCGCCAGGTTATGGCAAAATCAGACCAGAAGTTTGACCTAAACTCAAGTTAGCAATGCACACTTCTAGCACTGGGCTGAGGCGGCGGAGACAGATTTGAGGCACTCCCACAGTCTGAGGGACAGTGAACTGCCCCCCTTTTTTAAAAGTTTGAGGACCACTGATTCTACACTATCACCTAGCTGCTCCTTTCTAAGATTTGGGACACACAGTTTCCTTGATATAGAAAATCAAATCTCAACTTTGAGTTTCAAGATTTCCAATTTGATGCTCAGTTGGGAATTTTCAATTTTTTTTTCTAGTTGTATTTTTTTAAGTTATATGCCAAATTCATTAATCTGTTCTATTTTATTGATGTGGGAAATAAATTTTCCCCAAATATTACTTTGGCTGCATCCCATAAATTTTGCCATATTGTCTCATTGTAGTCATTCTCTTTAATGAAATTACTGATTGGTTTTATGATTTGTTTTTCATCTTAGTTATTCTTTAGCATTAGATTATTTAGTTTCCAATTAATTTCATGCTAACTTTCCACTGCCTTTTGTTGAATGTAATTTTATTGCATGATAATTCAAAAAGAATACATTTTCCTTTTGAAATATTTTAATATTTCTGCCTTTCTACATTTGATTTTGAGGGTTTTATATTTTAACATATGCTTAGTTTTTCTGTTAAAGGGACATGTACTGCTGAGAAAAAGATATATTCCTTTCTGTTCCTATTCAGTTTTCTCCAAAGGTCTATCATAACTACTTTTTTTGATATTCTATTTATTTTCTTTCCTGTTTATTTTTAGATTGGATTTCTCAAGTCCTGAAAGGGGACAATTGAGATCTCTCGTTAGTATAGTTTTGCTGTCTATTTCTTCCTTTAACTCACTTAATTTCTCCTTTAAAAATTTTAATCCTATACCACTTGGTGCATATATATTTAGTGTTAATGTTGCTTCATTATCTATGGTACCTTTTAGCAAGATATGTTTTCTATTCTTATCTCATTTAATATGGTTGAACTTTGCTTTTACTTTGTTATCAGGATTAACACCTTTTTAAAAAAATTTCAGCTGGAGCTTAATAGATTCTGCTCCAACCTCTTACATTTATGCTTTATTTGTCTCTCTACTTCAAGTATGTTTCTTATAAATACCTTATTGTAGGATTCTGGTTTTGATTGCTATCCACTTCTGTTTTATGGGAGAATTTGTCCCATGCACATTCACAGTTTTGATAACTGTTTATTTCTCCCCATTCTATTTTTCCTCCTGCTTTTCTTCTCTCTCACTCTTTCTCTCCTCATTAATGTTTTGCTTCTGTCTGCCAACTCAAATTTACCTTATACCCATACCCTCTATGTATGAATATACATATCCTTCTAGTTATATTATTAATGATACAATTCTTAAGGATTACAAGCATCATCTTCCCATGTTGGGATGCAAACAATGTAGCTCTACTGAATACTGTATGTTTTTTATTCCTTTTTTAACTTGTTTATGATTCTTTTGGATCTTGATATTACAGATCAAATGTTTAATTTAATTCTGGTCTTCTTATAAAAGCTCAAAATCCTTCTATTTTTATTGAATAACCATTCTCCTCTTAATGTATTATGTTTCATTTAGCTGGGTAAGTAATCACTGGTTTTACTCCCAGCTCCTTTGCCTTCTGGAATATTATATTCCATGATCACTAATCCTTTCAGCTTTAGCAACCAAGTTCTGTGTAATCCTGAATACATGAATGTTTGATCCCTTTATCATCATTTTTCCTTTATTTTTTCCTTTACCTGATAGTTCTAAAATTTGGATATGGTTTTCCTTAGAGTTTTTATTTTGAGATCTCTTTCTTAAGATGATTAGGGGATTCTTTCAATGTCTATTTTATCCTCTGATTCCAAGATATAAGAATAGTTTTCCTTAATAATACTAAAATTTCCTTAATGATTTCTTTAAAGATGCTGTCCAGGTTCTCCTTGTGATTATATCTTTCAGGTAATTCAATGATTTTGACATTATCTGAGTTTGGTCTTTCCTGTCACCCTAACAAATTTTTGTGGACAGATTCTTTTTTGTTATTTTTTGCTCTTTTTTTTGTCTTTTTCCTTTCTCAAATTTGAGCTTTTTTTATTGAGCTGAAAAGGACAATGTCTCAGGCTTCTTTTGCCAGGGGTTGCAAACCCTGGTTGTTTAGACCCATGAGGGACTCTTACATCTGCTGCTGTACTGATGGGGAGAGGAGTAGGCTAAACTACTGAAGGTTACAGAAGTCTGACAACTTACCTGGTGCTACTACAATCCTAATGCTGGTTGGTGTCTGACATGTGTTGTGACCAGTGGGCATGTTTCCTCAGGAATACAATGAAGCATTAGATGTTTTACTGCTGGAGGTTGCCTATTTTCCTGGGACTGATGTCCCATATGAATGGGGGTTCTCAGAGTTAGAATCTGCCCATTCCCCTGCCAGTACTGAGGCAAATGGTGGGTCCTGTGGTTGACTTTTGTTTGTTCCACTTTACTGGGGCTCAGAATCTACTGATCCTGGTTTGCTAAGGTGGGCTTATTGTTGGCTTCCCAGGATGCTTCCTGTCTTCAATTGTGCTCCCCAAGTAATACAGACCTTTTTCTGCCAGTCTTCCTAGTTTCTTAGGTGTTCCAGAATTTATTTTGGGGTGCTCTTTTATGATTATTTGGAGGTGAATATGGGAGAGTTGTAGCAATTTACTGCTTATTCTTCAATCTTGGCTTTCAGAAGTCAAGAATCACTTCTAACATTTTTATAATGTTGATATGAAAAATTTTCCATAGAATGGCTCACAGATTTCTGAATAGCAACTTCAGCTAAGGTATAAATCACACATGCAACAAACTTAGAGAGTACATATCCTTATAGACTGGCTCTATCAGTCTTCTTTTTGATGGAGCAGAGATATTACTATTTTTAATGCATCATATTTTTATGTACATAGTAGGCATTAAATAAGTGCTTTTACTTAATCAGTGTCTCTTTTATAGTTTAAAACTAAGCCATAGTAGATTTTTTTAATCAAACAGCCAAATGTTTTCCTTTTACATGTAAGGAAGAATTTAGTTCAACATCAACCATTTATTGAGTGCCTACCATGTGCCAAAAATATAAATGAAACAGTTCTTGCCCTTAAAGAACTTACATTTTGGTCTGGTAAACAACTTGTGCATAGAGAGGTATGTGCATCTTTTATGAAGAATAAATAGAAACTAATTTGAAAGGAAGAAAAGGTTTCCCCATAGAGTTTTGGAAGAAAATGGAGATTTTAATAGGCAGTGATAAGGAAAGAAAGTATTCACAATGTGGAGCAGCAGCATGGAGGCAGGAGTTGAAATGTCTTGAAGTATCAGAATAGCAGTAAGCTGAATAAGGAAACAACATGAAAAACTCAATAGCTATTTTGATTAAAAATTGTCAATTTTTAGAACTGCACATCTATTAATACTCATATGTAAATAATAAGACAGTATATATGCAAACATGTTTCCTAAAAAGTAAGTAGTATTGTGGCAGCTAGATGGCACAGTGGATAGAGCACCTGAAGTCAGGAGAACCTGAATTCATATCTGGACTCAGACACCTAATACTGCTTAGCTGTGTGACCCTGGGCAAGTCACTTAACCCTAATTGCCTCAGCAAGAGAAAAAAAGTAAGTAGTATTTAAATTTAAAAGGTGATGTTATTATTCTGACTAGTATTACTATAAAAGATTTTTTGGAGTATTTGCTGGTTTACATTATTAGCCCAAATAATCTAGATTTTGCAAGATAGAATTAATAAACTCGTTGATTGATTTTTTTCTAGGATACCTGAATCTTATCTTATTATGGCCTGAAGTTATAGTAACTATTATCTCTCCAATGAGGTTAGCACGTCCTTCTACATTTCCCTTTGTTTCCCATTATTCAACAAAGTTTCAGCATTTCCTGTACAGGCCTCTTTTAATTTTGCAGAAACTGTTGATTGATTTTTATTGAGTGCTGGTGGTGAGGAGAAGGGAAGGCTTGGTTTGTGCCCCTTTAGGAGGATAGCCTATAATCAGAGATCACACCAATAGGGCAGAAGACCTCTGGCCATCTTTTCCTCCCTCCCCAGTGACAGGACTGGCCTTAATAACACCTGCTCTTCCTATTATACTTTTTAGGGATCTGATCTGTGTGATTTATCCTTTTCCTTTGGCTGAGTGTTTTCCTTTCCATATTTGGCCTTTCCTTTACGTATTTCCTTGAATGATTATTCGGGGGGAAAAATCATTTTTTTTACAAATTATATTTTTAAAAATGTTTCTACATGGTAACATGTATTTGACCTTTTTAGTATTTTTTCTATTCTTACTATGACATTGTCTTTTGGTTACCAAATGAGTATATGTTAAGCCAATTTTTAAATCTTCCTCACAGACCATTCCAATGTCTTAATGTTCAGTATTTATAGTCTTTAAATAACTCTATTTAGGTTTGATGGTTATACTCCAAGATGTCTAAAACATGGTTCTTTTTTCAATGTGAATTCCCTGTCATTCCCAATGCTCCAAATATAAGCTCTTTGAGAACAAAAACTATTATATTCCCGGAACCTAACACAATGCCAGGTATGTAATAAGCATTTAACAAACTGCTTATTCAATTCATTAAATTTTCTTTCACAATTTTAAAGCAGCCATAATGGAATTATTTTAAATAGTTGAACAAACCTTGTCCATCCACATAATATCATTGCTATTATTGCTCCTTGTTTTCATTTTATTGCTCTTCCTTACCTGGTTTATGTTTGTAATTGGAGGCTAAGAAGAGCATTTCATTTTCTAGATGGCTCTCTTTTCTAGCTTCCTTTCTACTTCTGTATCATTTGAATCTGTGTTTAAACATGAGAAGAGTTGGGAGGAGGAGTATTTGAGCAAGCTTGCTAACTGGGGTGATTGCCGAATGTTTGACGAGGAAGTGAATATAAAGAGGTCACAGCTCATCATAAATCCATCCTGATGCCTGGTGTCAGCTGCAGCCAGCCCTCTATCAGAAAGGGGAAATCTCCTGAGTGTCGTGGATTAGCAAAAACTTCTTCTCATTTACCTTGCACTGAAAATACAATTAATAGTGTGTATAGGGAGAAGAAAGATAATGAAAACACAAGTCCCTGAAAAGCATATTCTATCCAGGTCATGAAATACAAGCTCATGCATTCAAGCTTAGAATATTTATAGAAGAGATGTGGTTGTAAAAACCTGAAATGGCCTCCCTTTGAAATGATCAGAAAGATGTGATCATTGTCTCAAAGAAATAATGCTTTCTGGCTCCTGGCTTAGGTCAAGGAAACTGCATAATTGTAAACAAAAGGCACCAGGAAAGGCCCCTGTATCTAGAGGGAAAAAACTTTAACAGAGAGCATTGATATCATTACTGTTGTTCACAATGCTGATATGGATTGCTGTCAATGGTTGAGGAACTAGTACTTCCATTAATGGGAGCTGAAGCCAAAAGCTCAGGTATGGTAATTATTCCATTATTCATTAGTCTAAGAAACATATTTAGAGTCAGCCACACAGATACCTGAAGAAAAAGGCAGTATCAAGGTGTTCCCTATCCCCTCCAACAAAACCTCTTCACTGATGATAGAACATGAGATTATTTGAAAGAAACCAGCTATATAAATGAAAGTTAGAACAAGGATAATCATCAATTTCACTACCACTGTCATTTTTCCCCTATAATTCTTGTTTCTTTCCCCTGCATGTCTCATCATGCTTAGCTGCTGTGTAATCTTCAGCAAACAACCTAGAAATAAAATACATCTTCTGAGATGGTAGTTAAATTTCAAAAACCTCCAGTTCTTTGGTATTTATACAATATCTGTGGTATTTTCCTTCCCTTTCTTTCTTTCATCCTTGGCAAAAGGAAGGATAAATAGTTAAAAGGAAAAGATGAACAAAGACAGATATTTGTAAGGATTTTGAAGAAGAAAAAGGATAATAGCAACAAATTAGAGAATATTATGGGAATAAAGGAAGAGGCAAGTGAAAGACAGGATTTTGGAGTCATTAAGCAAGGGTAGTCATTAGAATGTTGAAATTGTAGGTGGAATATGGGGGAGAGAAGTATTTCTTGTCCAAGGATTGCCTACTCTAAGATATTTTCCTTTTAGTTTAGGCACTTTTGACCAAGTGCCCCAAAATACTACCCTAAAGCTTTAGCAGGCAATAAGAGCATCATGGTAAAGAAAATAAGGCTCTGAACTGCTTGTTAGGGGTGATGTGGATTGGAATTCTTCCTGCAATACTAGAAGTCACGAAGAATCTCTATTTCCTCACTTACAGTATGGGAAGAATCATGCTAAAAGGCTATACACAGAGTGATTTTGAGAGCCAGATGAAAACATGAAAATACAATCATAGATTTGGAAAGGATCATAGAGGCCATCTATTTCAGTCTCCTCATTTTAGAGATGAGAGTGGATTGCCTAATTATTTAAACATTAATATTCTTCACTACCAGTCTTGTTCTTTCCAATGAATAAAATAAAGTACTTTGTCAACACTTTGTCAACATGCAATCACAATATAAATGTAAACTCTCATGATACTTGTTGGGTATGGATTTTATATATCATGCTCCAAGAACTACATGAGGACACAAAAAAAGACAAGAGCGTGTCTCTCCTCAAAGACCACATCCCATTGGTGAGGAGGAATGCACATATATGAAATAATAAGCCACATTTACAGAGTCACATGCAAATAAGAGTAAATATGGTAACACAAATTGAGTACATCAGCTGAAAGGAATGGAAAAGTGGCGAGTTCTAACAAGGAAGACTGGAGAAACCCATCCTATGAGATAGTTTGTAACTGTATAAGATACAGAGAAACATTCTAGGAATAGCTCTCGTAAATTTCAGAGTCAATTCTGGTACATGTAAATGTAATTTATAGATATGTTTTCTATATCCATTTCACAAAATCCTTCATCTTTTTTATTAAATATATAGAATCAACCAGTAATAATAATAGCTGACATTTATGTAGGGTCTACTTTGTGTCAAGTCTGGGAAAGTGCTTTAGATATATTATCTTATCATCCTCACAAAAATCCTTGGAGCTTGGCTTTTAATAATTTATTATTTTTATTAAATTACTAAGGACCTGAGTATGGAATGAGATGCAAAGAAGTATAATGAGATCCTTACCATCAATACGCTTATATTCTTGCAGGTGAGATAAAATGCAAGCACATGAAAAGCTAATTAATGTGCCTAGAAATAATGAATGCTTAATGAGCTATATAAGCAATTAATATGTAGAACTGTTTGAGAATGTGAAGGGTCCTTGGAGATCATCTAATCCAACCCCCTCCTTTTACAGCTGAAGAATCAGAGTTTCACAAAAGGTCAAGTGTAATAAGTAATTTAGAAAATGAGGTTTTAAAATCTGGTCTTCTGAGTCCAAATTGAACTCTCCTTCAACCATACTGGTTCCTCTAGATCTGTGATATAGGGAAGGAATGATCATTTGAACTAAAAAGTGAGAGAATGTCTTATAGACGAACTTTGAAGAATGGATCAAATTTTGATGAGTGAAATATGAAGAGGTGTGGGCAGTTTTCCAGATTTGAGGAAGAGCATCAGTGATACAATTATAGGCATTAGGAATGAATAAAAGGGATATTCTAGCCATTCCAAAAAACTTTCAGGAAAACTACCTGCATGTGACTAGATTTTCAAAAACAGCATTTCATGTAGAATAGTGATAGGAGAGATGGCTAAAAAGGGAGGTTGTAGATTGGGTTTGTGAGCACCTTTGACAACAAAATAAATAATTTATATTGTATACTCTAAGCCACTGGTGGTATGTAAGCAAGACAATAATATATAATAACATTAGGATTTAATTAAGATTAATAAGATTTTCAATGTACAAGATGAGTTGAAATGGGAAAATTTGGGGGGGCTACAAGAGTGGTTAGGTGACCATTTACAATTATTCAAATGCCTAGGAATAAAGGAGAGGACTAAGATGATTCCAATAGAGATGGATAAGGAAAACTGATGTAAAGGACATTATAAAGAAAAGTCAACATGTCTTCATGTGGAAGACAAAGAAGTTCATAATCTGAAATGTTAAGCTAAGATTATAGAAAGCATTGCGTTGTTTTTGGCAGAAATAAAAAGGAACAGCTGGTTTTAGAAGAAGCAAATGAGTTTGATTTTAAAATTTGTTGAGTTTTAAATAGTGGGAAGGAAATTATCTAGGTGAAAAGATCTAGGAAATAGTTGGAAATGAAGATGCAAGACTAAACCTTTAGGGAAAGATTAGGGTTGGAGACTTAAATTTGTTAAGTCATTTTTTAAAGAGACAGTAATTGAGAATAGAGATCTATTATAATGCATAAATACATATGTATTTATGTGTATATATATATATACACATATACATATACATACATACATACATACATACATACATACATATATATATATATACATACATACATATATATATATAAATAACAGAGAGAAAGGAATTGAAAGTCTAAAGACTGAACCCTTGAAAAGAGATAAAAGGACAAAATATGGCCCAGCAAAAAAATTCATTAATGGAGTTTCAGAAGTTAAAGGATCTCGATTCTTACTGCCTTTGTGACTTTATGAAAATCACTTCACCTGTCTTTGGGCTTTAATTTTCTCAACTTTGAGATGAGGAGGTTAAAATAGGTGACATGTGAGGTCTCTTCCCGTTATAAAATTATAAAGCTATAATGCTACTCATCTTTGCTACCCATTGTATTGGAGGCACTTATATAAACATAGTGGTAGACAGTGAAAAACTCTTTGTAGACTATATTAATTAGGTGATTTTTTTCTGCAAGTTTCAGGTGGATTATACTTAACTATCTGCATGACCATGGCAAGTCACTTTACTTGTTTACCTCAGTTTCCTCATCTGTAAAATGAGCTAAAGAAGGAATGGCAAAGCACTTCAGTATCTTTGCCAATAAAACCTGAAAAGGAGTCATGAAGAATCAGACCCTACTGAACAACAGCAAAATCTGTAGGTTTCATGAAATAATCAAAGGTAGTAAAAAATGTACCTTTTTATTAAGTAATGATTTTATTTCATATAAAAAAGTTGACAGTTACCTAACTTTTCCTTTGTGCAGTATGAAAAAGTTTACCCTCAAACTTCAGAAGATGTTATTCTTTTGTTTTCTTTATTTGATTTCTCTAACAACATTCTCACCAAATGGAGTTCATGAATGAAACTGACTCAGCCTTCTACCCCCCAAAACTATAATGCTTTCGTCAGAGATATCCTTCACTAGCAAAGTTGAGATTATTTATGCTAACATACCAATTTTTCTCTTTTCTGATATGTATTTATCTCAGAAATGTCTCCTCCTGGAAATGTTAGTCCCACTTTCCCTACAGCCCTAGGCAGTGTTAACTTTAGGAGCTTCTATTTGTCATGATTGTATTCCACTGGCATTTTTCATTACTGCTGCTTCCATTATGTTACTTCCCACACTAATGGGCTTCCTTGCACTATTTGTACTGTTCTTCATTTATTTCATCAATTACTAGTACAGCTTAATTTCTTGTTTGATATTCAAAAGCAGTTTACTTTCTGCTTTCTGGCTTATGCCCTACTTCCCATAATTACAAGATGGCATCTGTGAATTCCCAGCTCTTCCAAAGGGTGAGCTCAATTCATGTTATCTGTTGAACTACTGAAAAACTACAATACAAGGTATCCTACAAATCTCAGTAGAGTTTAAAACTTCAAGAAAACTTGAGGGACATACCATATTTCTCTATCCCAGGTTTTATTTATTTAGGAACTGGAGACTATAGAAAGATCCTTGACCCAGTTATAGAATTTCACATTATGTTGCTTTGTTATTATTCTATTCCTTTATTATACATAGGATTCTTATTAATTTGGAAAGACTGATATACTATGCTTCATCTATACTCATATTAGTGACAGACATACTGAGGCTTGTCTCATGGAATAACTGAGTCCTCCATTTTCTAGCAAGGAAAGTCAAAACAAATCCTTCTCAATTGCAAGTTGGAAAATGTATGTTTCTATAAAGTTAGATTTTTGATATGTCAGACTATGATTCCCATTATGCCAGATATGAATGTTGTTCTCTTGTCACCAGCACTTTATAACTGTCTTATCTAACTTAAATGGTATAAAATTAATTGCATTCTTTATTTTAACCTTTGTGATTATCCTTTTGGCTTGTAAAAATATTGTAAAAAATCAATGAAAGTGTGCATTTTTAAATGTTAAATATTTTAAGTTATCACAAAGAATTCAACAATGTCTTTTGTGGCAGGATATTTATTAAAATTTTAAGATTTCTTCCGTTCAGAAGCACCAGTGAGTGACTGGTAATTTTAATCGACTTGAATATCTAACTGCTCCCACAGTGCTCCAAAAAAACACCTTTAGTTGAAATACTGTTACATTTGGAATACATCAAACTCTTTACCCCAAAGAAAATGAGATGTTTCCTTCCTGTCCTGGACATTTTTAAGTGATAATAAATAAATTTGTGTAACCTTTGCTAAAAATATAATCTTAAATTTTCCATCTTTTAAAATTCCCTAGTTTTCTTCTTTTGTATAACTCAAAATGTTTTTGTCCTTGGTCACCAGACTTGTAGATTCGTTTGGTATATATTTTACCTAAATGGTTCTCTCTGCCCAGGATTAAAAAATAAAGTTTTGCTTGAAAGAAACTATTGTAAAAAGTGAGGAGTCAGGAGGGATTAGGTTCAAGAAGATATCAAATTTCTAAGACTACCCTGTAAATAAGTATCCAAAAGTCTGACATCCACTCAGGCTGAGATCTCTTTGTGGTGTTTGTATGTTTGTTGTCAGCTAATCTACAAGTAATTCTTCGATAAGGTTAATTCTCAGTTAATTACCCAGAGCCTTGACATGAAGTCTAATTGCCACTTGGCTAACAGATATTTGATACTTGTCCTATGAAGAATTTGTAGAGACTGAGAGAGGCAAGTTATTGACTTATGGCAAACAAACCAAATAAATACAGTATTTTATGTACTTTTAATTCAGGGCCAAGTGGATTTGGATGAAGTGTTTATTTAGTTTGCTGGCCATTTCAGATGCTATGGCGTATTGATTCCTTTTATTACTAGCAGCCGTTTAACCTGACCTCTTCTAGATCCAGTATTTTAAAAGTCATATATTTTAACTTTACTTATGAGCAAAGCCTGAAATGCTGTGAAAGGCTTTTTATTAGTCAAACTTCACCATGCTCTGTGTTCATGTGTCACCCACAGCAACAATATTTAGGGCTTCTTAAATTAGAGTGGCTGTTGGACTGTTGGGGAGGGGATGAAGGCAGCTATAAAAATGAACTCATAAACATTTCAAGGGAACAGAAGTTGATGACTAGAGAGGGTAGACAGGTGTAGGAAGGAAGGAAGGGGAAAAAAAGAAAAGAAAAGGTCTTCATTAACCATGTGAAACAAGTCTTGGTTCTAGCATGTCAGTTATATTTATGAGTTTTTAAAAAAACCTAACTGCAAGCTGGAATGTAGTTTTCATCAGTTTTTTATGCACATTTATCAGGAATGGATAGAAATATCAAACATACAGAAAGGTGTAATTCATTTCCTCAACTTATAGTTGTTCCCAAAGAGAAAAGGATGAGTTTAGAAGTTCTGCCCCATATTATTTTCATTGTGTTTTTCCTTTCTTTCATTATTTTCTTTTAAATATTTGAAAAGGAGAAAAAGAATGTGAAGAGAATGAGATGAAGAAAAAAGAATCAAAGCTGAAGAAAAGGCCCAAACTCATATATATATATATATATATATATATATATATATATATATATATATATATATATATATATATATATATATATATATATATATATATATATATATATATATATATATAAAATGTTTTTTCTCTCTCATGCTATTCTAGAACCACTTGTCTACTCGAAATACCTCACTCTATCCAGTAATTTAACATTACTTTTAAGACCAAAAATACATACTTTAAATCATTTTCAAAAAAAGTCCTACATTAGGAAATAGACTATTCTAGATCATGATTCTCTTTAATTTTGTAGAGTGAATAGTGCTATCATCTGAGAAAAAGGAACCATTTTATATCTCCCACCAAATCACAGCATCTTTTAAAGATGCTAGCAATTGACCTGTCAGCTTGTACACATATCCTTCAGAAGGCTATATATGATATATATGTGTGTGTGTGTGTATAATACATTCATAAAATATGTATATGTAACATATCTTTGTACTATTTATTCATTCTCTGTGAGTGTCCAAAGCCAAATTTAAACTCAGGGCAATGAGAGCTCCTCCCTTCAGATCCAGCACTTTGTCCACTGCATCTTCTGGATGTTCTGTGTGTATATATGTAGATTATATAAATATACATGTCTATACACATACACACACACACTATAGAAACTACTATGGTGCTGTAGTTTCACTGGTTTTTTTTTTCCCTTTTATATCTTAGTAACATGGGTCTTTTGCTTCTCTTATAAGTATTTGCAGACAGATTTAAATTCAGGAAAATGAATGTTCCTTAATTGAGGTTCAGCATTCTACCCACTGTATCACCTGAATGCTGTGTGTGTGTGTGTGTGTGTGTGTGTGTGTGTGTGTGTGTGTGTAGACATATATACACTATAGAAACTATACTGTAGTGACTGTGGTCTTACTGATTTTTCCATTTTATATCTCAGTAACATTGGTCTTTTGCTTTTCAGAAAATTTTTTATCAGTTTTTTTCTAATTATTAGAGATGTTTGTTTAAACAAATGTTCCTTCTACAACCTCTAGACCCTTCTTATTTGATCATGCTGCGAAACTGTAATGCTGAATTAGTGGGGTTATATAAGCAAAGAATTATCACTTCACCATAGGAGAAAAATCTGAGTTATGAAAAAAAACTCATATTGAAATAATTTTTAAAAGCCTACAATGCAAGTGTAATAATGGAATAAAGAGAATTTTGATGCTTATCTTTGCTTTAACTTTTTATGATTAAGCTGAAAGTATAATTTCACAAGGAAAATAAACCATGAAATTAATTTATCAACATTTCAGTTACATGAAATAGGAACTTCTCCTTTTCCTTCTCATGAATCTCAGGAATCAGGAAGTGATAGAATATGGAGCATCTTGGCTTTCACAAAATCATAGAATGTTAGATAGACATCAATAGGATTTGAAGGTAATCTGCTCCTTACTCATCATTTTATCAAGGGTCCCAGTTTCCTAAACTTATATTAAAAAAAACCTTCTGATGAATTTTAAATTCACTTCTTGAAATCCTTAGCTTCCCTGACCCTCTATTCAGTTGCCCCCTTAAAAGTTATTTTCAAATTCACTCAGTTGTTGGTGTCTTTTTTCTAATACTTACCCTATGACTCTTCTTGTTTCCCTAAAAAGAAATTCCTTCCTTTAATTTCAATTTGCTTATCTATATATCTATGTTTTTCTTTGTACTAGTACATAAGCTCATTGAAGTCAAGAATTGTTTCCTTTCCCTCTCCCTAATTCCATTACCTGTATTTGACACAAAGTAGATGCTTAATTGCTTGTAAATTGAATTGAATTAAATTAGTTTTGATTAAAAGAGATCACTTCAACCTGAGATAAATCTCAAATTTGATAAATTTCTACTTCCTAAATATTTTCCATGTATATATATATATATATATATATATATATATATATATATATATATATATATATATATATATATATGTAGTTCTGAAGAATCTTTCCAATATCATCCAGTACAAAGTATTTTCAATTCAGACGTCCAGATATTCTTAATTAATTAAAATGAGGACAGTACTTAACTGTTCTTTGAAATATACCACTAATGGCCCTTGTCAAGGTCAAGGTAAATTTCGTATTTCTTGATCTATTTGTTCCAAACAGGAAAGTAGTTCTGTCATTTCAAGAAGACAGATAGACTAGGATCAAAGGGCACTAGAATTCCCCACATGCAGTAACCCTACCCACCCCCACATTTTTGACCTTGGAAAATAACCAAACTTACTTGGGAATTGGGAGTTAGCTTTAACTCACATCTCCAAATTGATCCATGTCTATTTTTTTATTCTTCAAATAAAGCCCAAACTCAACATTTTGTTGACTCTAAAGTTGAAGCAGGACACCAACAAAATATTTTCGGTGGATGTCTTGTTTTTCTCCCATATTCTTGTGTGAACTATTATTGGCAAGATTTGCAACCAATCCACAAAACTTCAGCTGTCACCAAATCCCAACTGTTAATTAATAGAAAAACATTCCAGTTCTTCGCCCTCCACAATAGCCAAATATCAATAGGCTCTTCCAGCAAATGTTGTTTCTTCCCTGGAATCCTAATGTCTCTAAATCCCAAGGTGCAGGGTAGGTGATAATTTTGAATGGAATGTTCTGCAACTAAACTGAGAAAGAAATAAAGAAACAGTAGTTACCTTAGGGAAGTTACTCAGATTCCTAGAAAAACTTTCACTTGAGCTGGCTGTCATGGTGTGAATTAAAAGGTTATGTTAGAGGTTAAACTAGGCAATTAAATCAAGAAAGCAGATTATTCTAATGCCTGACATAACTTTTTTTTAAAAGAAGCAGGATTAGCAGTGCTTAGTGAAATATAAATTGCACAAAGTGAATAGAAAAAAAAAATTATTTCATCAAGTGCTCCTCATGGAAAAAAAAATTGTGCCAACTTTCACCTTTAATTTTTTCCACCTTAATTCTGTTACTGTATGAAACTCATTATCATTTTCTAGCTTTGCACACAGTGAGTGATGTCTAGTGACAAGTTGTTTTTGTTTTTCTATTTGGAAAGCATATTCCCTTCCTCCCTAAATAATTATGTGTGAATTAACCTTTTCCCTAACTGAAATATTTGCCAGTGATAGAACACACAAAAATGGAAATGCTTAGCTAATTTAGGCACTTTGGGTGTAAGATAAATTCTTTTAGGCCATGAGGGTATCATTGATTAAATTACTAGGCCAGTTCACTAAATGGGGCCCTTATGACCTAAAAGAGTTAATTCCCTATTGAAAATGTCTACCTTGGACCCAGCTTTATTCATTTGGGAGTCTCCAATCTGTTAATAATAATAGAAACAAGCCTATTTTGCTATAGATATTTGAAAAATACATTAAAATTCTAATTTTTTTTCCATATTTGTGAGTGGAAACTGATTTTCTTTCCCATCAAAATTCCAACTGTTGTAACTGTTTTTAAAAGTCACAGTTTCTGTTTGTCATATGGGCTACTGAATAAATGAATAAGGCAAAAGCCTCTAACTGGTCTTTAAATCATCATAAAGTAATTTAATTTTCTTTATGGAAAAAAATCTAGTAACAGTAGCTCAGTAAGAAAATAAGAAAGGAAAAAACAATATAAAAATGATTGGAAAGATGTCTTTCCCAACTTCTTTTCCTAGTTAATTTTTAAATAATAGGAATATCTTCTAAGAGGTGAGAAGGAATAGATCACATAGCTAAATGAAATGCTCCCTATGTTTTTTTTAAAGGGGAATAACTAAATTCTTATTATATTTTTTTGTTATTGTGGTTAGTCATGTCTGACGGCAAGGTCATAGTCGGGGGAGGGGTAACCCTACAATTTTTGTTTTATGGACCTGATGTTTAAATAGTTGAATTCTCCTAGATTTTAAATTTAATTTAGTAAGCCATAAAAATTAAACAAATCTGACAAGTTATTATGATTCAGCCATTTTCCCTTCCTCTCTATTGTTTGTTCACCAGAATAAACAAGTATATTAGGCTACATGCTAATTTAGATTGCATGTCAAAAAGTAGCCCTTGCCTTCAGTGGTCGTTGCTTGTCTATATAATAAAGTCTCATCTCCTTGATTTGATATTGGTATTCATAATCTCTTCCCAGTCTATCTTTCTCACCTTATTTCTGATTGATCCTTTGTATGAAAGCCTTCTACTTCAAACATCTGATCTATTTTTATTTCCTAAAACATGCCTCGCATATTCTCATTTTTAAATAAATATATTCATATCTGCCATTGGGATGACCTTCTCTCTTCTTTTTGCCCTCCTCCCATTAAACATTCTCACCTTCATGCCTTTGCTCAGAAATTTTCCCCTCTTCTAGGACATCCTACATGCTTTCTGCCCTTCTACTTCCTATATGTTTTTCTTGGCCCAACTCAATCCTACTTCCTTTGTGACATATTACTTATTCTCCAGCCTTGTTTAACTGTTTCCTTCTCTAATCTTGTTTTGTTGGAATGAAAACAAAACACACACACACACACACACACACACACACACACACACACACACACACCCAGAAATGAGCAAGCCTTCAATATGATAGTAATTCATTGATGCCAAAGTGCTTTGAGCTAATCCTATACTAAAATCATTACAGCATAGAACTGCATAAAATTCAAAGGAATAAACCTTCCAGTTTTGCACCAAGATTTGACCTAGAAGTTATACCTAATTCCCCAATTTTGTTTCTTAACGTTAAAAAAAAGTCTTAAAATCTGAATATTTTTGTGGAAAGTCAAATCTGTTTTACTTGTGGTTTTGAAAATACCAGGTTATACCATTTTAATAGTTGTGGCCCCCCAAAAAAGCACTATTGCTTCCTTCATTTTGTGGTGGACCTTTTAAAGGGTTAGCCAAAAAATCAACACTAAGTTCAAGATAACATGCTCAGTATGGTCTATTGTTGTCAAATAACTCCAAAGGACATGGTTTTATATTTGATCAACATAGTAAAGCCACGCAGACATATCTATACTTTGGAATTATATGTTATAAACCTCAATTATATTGGTAGGATCCAACCTTAGTTCCACTCTATAGTTCTGAACAAAAGCTTACAATTATAGTTATTTTTTCTTAAGTGAAAAGTAGTTTCAAGCAGAATTGCATCTTAAGTATACTTCTGTTTTTCTTGCAAATGTTCATCTTAGTCTGGATATAGATATTTGAAGCTGGTTGTTAGAATGAAAAATATTTCACTGAATTAAAAATATATTGAAACTTCCTGTTATGATTCACTGGGATATAGAGAGGAGCCTGAGTTTTCAAAAACTCTGCCACATGAACCCAAGCTCTCGTAGGCCCTAACAAGATGGAATTGTTTCAAGTAAGGACTTGGTAATGGGTTGCATTTTTGCCGGCTGAAGACCTAAGGACATTCTCATCACCACATTGACTACAGGATGAGGATTTTTTTTTAGCCTCAGAAACTCAGGAAGAAGAGACATTATGATCTGCTTTGATGAAAAAAGTATCCACATCATTGAAATCACTGAGTCTTTTTTTTATTATTTTAATAGTTTTTATTTACCAGATATATGCATGGGTAATTTTACAACACTGACAATTGCCAAATCTTTTGTTCCAATTTTTCCCCTCCCTCCCCCCCTCCAGATGGCAGGTTGACCAATACATATCAAACATGTTAGAGTATAAATTAAATACAATGTATGTATACATGTCCAAACAGTTATGTTGCTGTACAAAAAGAATCGGATTTTGAAACAGTGTACAATTAGCCTGTGAAGGAAATCCAAAATGCAGGCAGACAAAATTAGAGGGATTGGGAATTCTATTTAGTAGCTCATAATCATCTCCCAGAGTTCCCCTGCTGGGTGTAGCTGGTTCAGTTCATTACCACTCTATTGGAACTGATTTGGTTCATCTCATTGTTGAAAATGGCCACATCCATCAGAATTGATCATCATATAGTATTGTTGTTGAAGTATACAACGATCTCCTGGTTCTGTTCATTTCACTCAGCATCAGTTCATGTGAGTCTCTCCAGGCCTTTCTGAAATCATCCTGTTGGTCATTTCTTACAGAATAATAATATTCCATAACATTCATACACCATAATTTATTCAGCCATTCTCCAATTGATGGGCATCCACATAGTTTCCAGTTTCTGGCCACCACAAAGAGGGCTGCCACAAAAATTCCTGCACACAAAATCACTGAGTCTTAAAAATATTGTTTGTATAGATACTTCGCCACAACAGGGTTGACTCCTGGTATTGTACCTAGGGTCATATGTTAAGTAACAATCAGAATCCTGGCAAACCTTGTCCAGACTCCATCAACAAATCCCTCCAAGCATCCTTTTCTTTAATTATTTTTTGAATCTGACTTTTTCTGGATATATTATGGAATTAAAGTGCAGTAAAAACAACTCATAAGTTTCCTGCCCACAAATTTTTTAAACTCACACAATTAAGAACTTATTGTAAGAAATAATAAGTCTTGGAAATCCACCTACTTGGACTATAGGATTGTGATTTTACAGCAAAATTTTTTGATAGATATAGAAACACTTTGAAACATTTTGAAAAGTAGTCTGCTGTAATCAAGAAGGTCATACTTTGGAATAGCTCAGAAAAAAATCAATATATATGAATACTTGATCAAGTCTCCCTGGTAACTTCCTGTAGAAAAGTACGTACCTTTGAAAGATTTTGCCAAGTAATTTTGCATGTAGTACATACTTTTAATCTTTTTAATTTAAGAATCAATATTAGACCACAAAAGAGATAGCCTGTAGCTAGTGCTTTTATGTGAATGATCCTTAGATATGCTACATGTTGCATAGCCAAGATAACAAGATAGCCTTCTGGCAAGAGGGAGGGGAGGAAAGAAATTGTGATTTTTCTTTTAAATTATGTCATTTATGGATAGATAACTTGTGTTTATGTCTTTCAATTATTTTGAGACAGCTATTCTGTTGATCACCTCTTTTCCATTCAGTGCAATATTGTAGTATCAGTATAACCTGATCAGAATAAAGACATGAGTTAGAGAAGTCTGATAAGAGCCTGATGAAAAAACTCATATTGTAAATGAGCCCTAGGTGAGCTTATTGTCTCATCTGGTGGCCATTTCATTGATACACAGACTGATCCATTTATTTTATGGAAATGGTGACACCAAAACATGGTCACTTTACACTCAGAAGTAGAAGAAAGTAGAAGAATAGATTTGGCTTAGGGCAGTAGCACTTTTCAGGTCTATAGACAAGTGTCATGACTTTTGATAAAAATATGCTACATACATGAGGATATAATTACCTGTATAAACTCATCCTCAGTAAAGAGCCCATCAGTGATTCATTCTCCCAAAAGATGATGGCTATGACATAAAAATTATTTCTGGAATTTGTAGAATTCTTCAGTGTACAGACCAGGCTGTAATTTGTTGTTCTGGATGAGGGAGAATGGAAAGAAGGGTGAGTTTTCAAAATTTTCAGTTTCTTCCAACCAGGTCAGACCTTTTGATTTACATACAGTTGGGGAACATAATTGAGATTAAAAGCAATTTTCATAGCATCTTTTCCAATGAAAGATGCAGAACCCTCTTAATATTTTCCCCATGAGCTGGTGGGGTATAACAAAAATTATGAAACAAAATAAGTTTCTGGTCAGTTGAAAGCTGATTTGAAATAGTTAAAGGACACATGAAGATGCAAGAAGGCTTCAAAGAGCCAATATGACCTCAGCTTAAATATATGTGCCAACTTTTACAAGCACCCTGATTAAAAGGAAGAGATTCTTATCCACTGACTAAAAAGAATATTCATAATAAGTATTAGCTGAAAAAGTTAGATGGAAAATCTATAGACCTTCTATATTTGATCATGGACAGAGTAGCAAAATGTCCTTGAACAAAGCATCTCAGACAAAAACTATTAGCTAATACTCAGTGGACGACTAGAAGAGCTATAGCTTCTTCCTGCAGGATATAAGGTACTTCCTGCAGGATCAACCACTGTAGGATCTGTGGATCCAGAATAGCGTATGAAGTCTTGGAAATAATTTGAAGAGCTAACTACCAATTGTTGCAGAGATATGACAGCTAATAGAGTATTCTCATACCTGATAGAAAACATAAGAGGTATAATCACTTTGGGAAGCAGCTGAGACATTGCATCCAAAAGGGGAGGAAGAGTGACACAATGAAATAAGTAAACGACATCAGCAACTCTTTAACTGAAGATTGGTGAATTGCCTTTTCATTCATATTCCCTGGTGATATGTATTCTTTGAATATGTGCCCCCCACATGGGTATCTTCACTACATGTAAATAATTCTCAGGTTATCTCTTTTCATATCCACTCTTCTCATTGAAAGCTAATTGGTGTAGGGATAGAGTACCAGCTCTGAAGTCAGGAGGACCTGAATTCAAATCTGGCCTCAGACACTTAACATTTCCTGGCTGTGTAATCCTGGCCAAGTCACTTAACCGCAATTACTTCAGAAAAAGTCTACATATTTGTGGATAAAGGAGCCCCAAGTTTATGGAGGGTTATGTCATGTTGTCATTATTTTAGTACTATGCACCTGGCTGACTAAACAAAATAAATACATCAATGGGGGCTCCCTGAACTCTGGAATAGCTTTTATTCTTAGAAAGTTATGAGAAACTCAATTAATTTTCAGGGAATAAGTGAGTATTGAATCCACAACTACTTTATTGGTTTTTTCTTTGACCATTTGTGTGTCCTTTGTTCTGCAAAACACTTGCTTCTTAATTATTCACTTGATGATGAACACAACTCTAACATCCTAAGGCAAAGTGTCATTATATATGGTATATTTATTGTTGCTATCACAGAGAGGAAAGGAAGTTAGTTGAACTCTTAGAAGAAAAAGGTAGTACATGCTCTAGACTATTCTGATGGCACATCAACCAGTTTTGAGGTGTATAAAAAGCAAGCTGATTCAGAGCCATTGGCTTAGTGTTTCAGACTAGTACTAGTGGTACATTAGTGTAGAAGAAAGGAAAAACCAAAAAACCCTGTAAGAACTCTTTATAATATAACAGTATGATTTCAGGACTCATGTTTCTATGTGGTCATCTTTGTGTTTCATTGTATTGTGTGTGTCGGGACATCTTGTACACCACATTGTGCTGCAGGCTATAGGGATACCTAAGAGATGGAAAGTGATGCATCTTTGTCAGAAACTCTAGAGTGACTATATCATTGACAAATCTTGTGACCTATTTACTGTTCTCTTGGGTGTTCCTATGTCAGAGCTCAGTAAGGCTGGCAGTCAAAGATAAAGGACTTTCAGCAACTGGAACGTTCTACCATAGCTTCAAAACTCAGTCACAGATTGACAATCTAGTAAGCATCCTTATGATAGGGAGTCCAGCATGACCCGACACCTTTTCTCCTACCCGTTCATTCAATAAAGTAGTTCAGCAGTTATTGTCTTTTATGGAATATAAACATGGTAGATATTTTGTAGCCTTAGAAAGAATTGAAGCTCTTTTATTTTGGAGTGATTAGGCACATCATGCATTATGCATATCTTACTATATTGTTTTGTTTCATTAATTAGATATTTATATATTGTCTCCCTGATTAGTAAGAATAATGACAGCTAATATTTGTACAATATTTTTAAGTATTTTTAAGTGAATTATTTATATTGTGTCATTTGACCCTCACAACAACCCTATGGGATAGGTGCCTCACAGAAAAGGGAATTGAGCCTCAGAGATATTAAATGACTTATTCAGAATTTCCCGGCTATTAAATAAATGAGGCAGGAGTGAAACTTGGGTCTTTCTGATTCTAAGTCTAGTGCTCCTTCCACTATGCTCCCTAGCTCATTAGAGTGTAAACTCCTTGAGGACGGGGACTGTGCTTTATCTGTTGTCTCCTCTACCAGTAAATACCATGACTTGTACACACTAGGTGCTTGATAAGTGTTTGTTGCTTGATTCCTGTTACAGGCATAAAGACTGCATTTTTTTCTATTTGATAATCTGAATTAAAGCCATTCTTTTAAAAATCAAAGCTTTATTTCAGTTTGCCATTTTGTTCACTATTTACATATGGTCCACCAGAGAGAGATTCCCAATTAAACAATAGATCTGGAAACTTCTCTGGAACATTAAAATTGACATAAGTATGCTGATGAGATACTGCTGTTTATAAAAAAAAAACCCTAATATTCATGTCCTTATTTCTTTCCAAATTTCAGATTCATTTTCTCTTAGTCATGGTATTACCAGGGAAAGAATGTACCCATAAAATTGATGACAGGTTCATTAGGATACCTCTAAATTCTAGAAGGGCATATTTAATTAGTGCAGCTGTAGAGAGATTAGATGAATCTTTGGTCAGCCAAAGAAAGAATTGATTTTTTTCTTTCCTCTTTTGAGAGTCTTTTTTTTCCTAAAGCACATAACAATTAATACTATGTCTATAGTAGTTAGTAATGATTTAGAGGATAGCCCACTCACACTTTTAATGAATTGTATCTAGCAGAGAAGTCAAATGACTATCCCTAGTGGATTTGTTTAATGAAACTTATGTCTACCTTATAAAAGTTACACCACATTATAAAGAAAAAAAAATGGACCAAAGAATGAACAAAGTTTTGTAAAAGAGCTTGGCAGCTCACCACCTTTCTCAGGGCAGTAGTCAGCTCTATAAGTGGGTAGCTTCAATTGGACATTGAAAGAAGACTCTTCCCCAATACTAGTGTGTCAACACTGGCTACAGGGTGATTTGGCTACAAGAGGCATTGGCCAGGAAGGAGTAGCCTTAACTGACTTTAGATTTTGAATGTCTCAAAGAAATATATTATATTTTGGGACAGTAAAACAAGTTTCTTCCAATTGATCAATGATGGACAGAATCAGCTACACCCAGAGAAGGAACACTGGGAAATGAATATAAACTGTTTGCATTTTTATTTTTCTTCCCAGGGTATTTTTAATTTCTGAATCCAATTCTCCCTGTGCAACAAGAGAACTGTTCGGTTCTGCACACATATATTGTATCTAGGATATACTATAACATATTTAACGTATATGGGACTGCCTGCCATCTAGGGGAGGGATGGAGGGAGAGAAGGGAAAAACCAGAACAGAAGTGAGAGCAAGGGATAATGTTGTAAAAAATTACCCATGCATATGTACTGTCAACAAAAAGTTATAATTATAAAATAAAAATAATAAAGTTAAAATTTAAAAAAGTTTCAAGTTTTATGGGAGCAGTGACATCCAAGTAAAGGATCCTAGGGTCTTTAACAGCAATCATAATTAGATAGGAATAGTCAGGGCTGGGATTGAAATTCAGATTTTTTTTAAACTAACAATTTATTATATTTTCTAGCACACCTTAATATCTCCTACAAAATAGGATTTCCATAATGTTGGGAGGGTAGTTTAATGTAAGAGAAACCAAAAAAGGTCCATGCCTAAATTCACACTTGAGCTCCTTGTAGGTGGAATATGGTAATATTACAATATGCCCTGGAGAGTCCCTACCGCCCAGCTTAAAACAGCTATGAGGCAAGGTGATCTTGGGCCTTGAATTTATTAATGTAGTGGTATAAAGTCCATATTGTGAGACTGCATTATAGGGAAACTCCAGTGTATTAATAAATTTAACAGCAGCATGAAGTAGGACCACCTTTTGATATTTACCACCTAATTTGTTTTGTATTTCCTCATGTTTTTAGTTTTATTAGCTTTTAGTCAGTGACTACATTGCAAAATATATAGTAGAGTTTGCTTGAGAAAATAACTGTTTGAAGACCACCTGCCAAGAGTCCATAATTTTTGAGCACCATTTTTAATTTCCTCTAGGAATAATGTATTTTGAAATTATTTAAAGACCACCTGCTTATTTTTCTTCAAATACTGCTTAATGTTATAATAGAAACATTACAAAGATCATAAAATGCATTAGGTGGTAAACATAGCCTTTTGAAGGAGGGCATAAGCTCAAAATATTTGGGGAGTGGAAAATCATGAGATCCTCTTAATAATATTCTCTAGGCAGCTATCTATTTCACCTCTATTTAAAAGCCTGACCATTTTCTTTGGACTGTATTATTACTGTACCTTTTGATTCAATTCTGTTTTATCCAACAAGTATGTTTTAAGTGACCTAGATACTATGTAAAGTGATGGGAGTACAAAGACCAAAATGAAAAAAAATGCAAGCCCTCCCAGGACTTCCACTTTACATTTTTGAATTTACCAACATTTGATATATTATTATTTTATTAAGCACTTATGAAATGTCATAAAATGTTCTTTTAAAATATGAATGTTGATCTGAATTCTTATTATTTAAATAATTCAGATATCCAAAAGTTTTATCAAGGTAAGTCATCATCTAAAATACTCCTTCTATACTTTTGTAGATGACCTATATTTGTTTTAGTAGCTGAAAAGATTATAATGCTGCAATCAACCTTGTGGTGAATCTTTCCAAACTAAACTAGATTGGCCCTAATATAATATGCATACAACATAGCACTAGGCCAGTACTGAAAACCTTCCAATTCAGCCTGCATTTATTAATCACTTACTACATGTAAGATACTATGCTAATTTTAAAAATCCTAGGCTAATAGAGATAAAAAGACACACACACACACACACACACACACACACACACACACACACACACACACAATCTTTGGAAATATGCCCTGAAAGTGTTATTATCACAATCAATAAAAATGAATTACCTGCTCAAAAAAAATTCTTACTTTAACACAATATATAAATGGGAAAAACAAAACTGGAAAAATATAATAATTTAACAATAAGGGAATAGTTAAAGAAATTGTAGTACATTAATGTAACTGAATTCTGTATACTTGATGGTAAGCTTGGAGGACACAAAAAACTCTGTGAAATAAGGCAAAGTGAGAAATGACTCAGAAAAAAAGTCCTCACTTATTCACTATGACCACATAAGATTAAAAGTGCATGAGAAGGGCAGCTAGGTGGTGCAGTGGATACAGCACCAGTCCTGAAGTCAGGAGGAGAGTTCAAATCTGGTCTCAGACACTTTGACACTTCCTAGCTGTGTGACCCTGGGCAAGTCACTTAACCCCAATTGCCCCAGCCAAAAAAAAAAAAATGTATGAGAGTGAATGGAAAAATAAAGAATACTGCTGAGGACTTAAAAGGAGTAACTGAAAAGGTGTTCTGTTTCTTCATGTATTGGAATTAATTAATTTAAATGTGAACATTTACCAAACAACTTTAGTTGGCTGTCTTGGTGTGCAATATTGTTTTTAATAAAGTATTTTGTATAGATGGACAGAGTGGTTTTTTGGTTTTGGTTTTTGGATCTTTTTAAAAGAATCTCTGTGAGTACCATATGGTTTAGCAAAAAAAAAAAAAAAAAAAAAAGAAGAAAGAAAGAAAGAAAGAAAGAAAGAAAGAAAGAAAGAAAGAAAGAAAGAAAGAAAGAAAGAAAGAAAGAAAGAAAGAAAGAAAGAAAGAAAGAAAGAAAGAAAGAAAGAAAGAAAGAAAGAAAGAAAGAAAGAAAGAAAGAAAGAAAGAAAGAAAGAAAGAAAGAAAGAAAGAAAGAAAGAAAAAAGTATTTTGATTCATTTCTCAAAGTTCTGGGGCCAGTTCATTAGCCAACTTCAGTATCTGCCAAAGGTATATATGGATCAGTGTACCAGTTCTGTTTGTGGTCAGCTAAATGCTTTTCATAATCAACAGCAAGCAGTATGGACTAATGATAAGTGGATTTGGAGGCAGAAAACCAAAGTTCAAATTTGGGCTATACTTACGCAAATCACTTATTTTTCTCAGCATCAGTTTCTTAATCTGTAAAATAGCAGGACTAGTCTACATGTCCTCTAAGATTAAGATCCCTTTGAGTTCTAAATCCAATTGATTGGCAACCGTGTAAATTAGCCCTCTTAGTCCATTCTATCTTCCTAGAAACCATATCATATCCAGCCACTTGACTTGACATTCTACCTATCTTGCCATCTGCCTGTCATATGAGCACCTTTGTAATTAAATACTATTTTCATGCTATCCTTTGTTTTCTATATGTCAATCTCATTTCTCCAGTTTGATAAGCCCATTAAGAGCATAGATCATGTCATATTTATAAATGTTTAAAAAATGTCTAGAAAACAATTGAAGACATAAGGTGCTTAATAAATACCTATCACTTTCTTAATTTTGGCTTAATAATTAAAATTCATTTCAGTACCAAATTTTTACCCGATTGCTATGAGAGATCCAAAATTTAACATATCTGAGAGAAACATTTCTAGCTGTTTTGCAAAGAACTCTGAAGTTAATAGTTTCTATAATTTCTATGTATGGTAATTTGAATGTTAAAAAAATAATAAAAGGTAAAATTGAAAAAGTTAATAGTAATTCCTATGTCTTTTAAATACAGATACATAGTAGTTGAAAATAAAACTTCAACATCTAATAAAGTTATCTTAACATGGGAGACAGTCAAGAAATTTAACTACAATCTGACCTTTTGGTTTCGCTAATAATTTTTTTTTAATCTTACTAGTATTGGCTATTTTTTAAAAATTACGATGTATTATTTTTAGGACATGCTCTGCATATGAGCCCCACAAAAATGTAGTCCATTCCACAGTCAAAAGCAAAAGGCCAATGTGCTACTCAGGAAAGCAAAGCAAGGAGTAAACTGCAAAGGGAAAAGATCATTTGAAAAGTCAGCATTACAAGTGAAAAGTCTGTTACCAAGGTACAAGATTTTTAAAGGAGAAATTGAAAGAGAATAAAAATGGTCTTGTCAAACTGTAAAAATAAAACTATTTAAAGCTTATGTAACAGAGTAGAAATGGCAGAAAAGGTTAATATTACAAAGAGAGAAGTTAAACGAGAAGAATAGTTTTAAAAAGAAAAGGAAAGAACAGAAGAAAATGAGGAAATAATTACAGGTAGAAGAGTCATGATTAGAGCTTTGAAGGTAAGGAGAAAGAGCCCACAAAGGACAGGAAGTAGTGGGCTAGCTTCCAGGAAATAAAATAAGGATGAAGCATTATTTTTAACTATGGCATTCTGGGAGAATAGAGCAATATTGGAGGAAGGACATGTTAAATTTCCAGAACATTCTTAAGAAGCTGAAAAGTGCAATTATCATTTCCATTTCCAGATGAAGAAATTTGCCTTTTTTGGGTCAACTGTGAAATTGAAATTCAAATCACTGCAATTCAACTCAATGGAGAATATATGCTTCAGTGAGGATAAAAGAGAGAGGAAGGAAGGAAGGAAGGAAGGAAGGAAGGAAGGAAGGAAGGAAGGAAGGAAGGAAGGAAGGAAGGAAGGAAGGAAGGAAGGAAGGAAGGAAGGAAGGAAGGAAGGGAGGGAAGGAGGGAGGGAGGAAGGAAGGAAGAAAAGAAGGAAGGGAGGAAGGAAGGAAGAAAAGAAGGAGGGGAGGAAGGAAGGAAGAAAAGAAGGAAGGGAGGAAGGAAGGAAGAAAAGAAGGAAGGGAGGAAGGAAGGAAGAAAAGAAGGAAGGGAGGAAGGGAGGAAGAAAAGAAGGAAGGGAGGAAGAAAAGAAGGAAGGGAGGAAGGAAGGAAGGGAGGAAGGAAGGAAGGAAGAAAGGAAGGAAGGAAGGAAGGAAGGAAGGAAGGAAGGAGGAGGAGGAGGAGGAGGAAGGAAGGAAAGGAAAGAAAGAAAACTAACTATTTTGTCTTTGGTAATCACTCTTTACCTTTTGAATCTAAAACAATTCATCTGTGTTTTTACCTATACCTTTAGGAGCAGGGTGATAATCTCACATTTAAATCCATTATTGGCTTTGCTGCTACCTTTTCAATTTACAGGGAAACAATTGTTAAAAAAAAAAAAAAAAAAAAAAAAAAAAGATGAAAAAAACCCATACTCCTAAAGACAGAAGAAAGTTTTAACTTTTTGAGATATATTCCATGTGATTGCCTAAAATGTTCAAATGCAAAGACTAAATTTATCCTGAAAGATTGTGATAGTGAAAGTAAAATAGAAGTGTGCTCACCGACTTATTAAGAATATTATCTGAGTCCATTTCCTAATTTGTGAAATGGAGAAAATCATCTCCAGCTCCTTAGAGGAGATTTTTTTAAAGTGCCATAAAAATGTTTTAAACATTGATAATCCAATGTGCTTCACCCCCCTCTAAAAAAAAAAAAATTAAGAAAAAGGAAAAAAAAAGTGAAAACAGCAGAGCTCAACCCACAAAAAGACAATGAGGCATACTGGGGAAAAAATCATAGGATTTGGAGTCAGAGACCTGATTTCAAATCCAAACTCTATCACTGTCCTGTGTGTGACCTTCAAGTCTTTGGGCCAATTACCATATCAGTAAAATGAAAGGCTTGGATGAGTTGAACTAGAAGCTCCTTTCCAGCTCTCAATCCATGATTCTATCTCTTTCTTTAGACTTAATAGTTACTTGATAAATATTTGTTGAATTGAATTCTTTAAAACTTTTATTCATCTTCACAATTTTTATTCCCATTTTCTAAAAGCAGTTGACTCCCTTGGATCTTTTGTCAAGTCAGTTGAAGTCTATATGATGGATTTTCCCTTCAACAACACTTCCTTCCTAAGAAAGAGAAATAGAAACCAAAAACACAGGGAGAGAGATATTTTTTATCTTTCTATGTCTGTCCTGTCTCTCAAAACAAATTTGAATTCCTTCCAAGGCAAGATCATGTTCTGTCATTGTTCAGTCAGGTCTGACTCTTCATGATGCCATTTGGGGTTTTCTTGGCAAAGATGCTGGAGTGGTTTTCTTCTCCAGCTCATTTTATAGACCAGGAAACTGGGTTAAATGACTTTCACAAGGTCACATAACTAGAGAGAATCTGAGGGCAAATATGAACTAGGGGAAAGCAATCTTCCTGACTTCAAGCCTTGTATTCTAATACTGTGCCACCTACCTATCCTTAGGGATATCTTCCACTTCTCTGTATCTTTATATGTATCAGTCCTATACTTAGGAGGTCCTGTCCCTAGGACAACAGTAAATCCCTGCTTATATAAATGATAATTTAGAGATTCCTCAGTAGGAGAATGAGCAGGAAGATTGTTCTATACAAGTTCAGTAGAGTATGACTTAGGATTTTAGCAACTAGAAGTAAAGGAAATGTTAACATGATAAATAAAAATCTAGGGGCAACTTGGCATGTAAAATGTACTTATTAACAATCTGGCCACAAAGCATTTTTGCATCTTAACATCATGTTCTTCCTTGATTCTGATTGTACAATTTGAGGGAGATTTCTTTTTCAAAAATATTTGACTAAAATAAAATATTTTTATTTGAATAAATAATAACAATAAATAGCACACTTAAGAAGGCAGTAAGATTTTTAAAGTACATATTTTAAATAGCAGTTTATCATTTCTATCAAATAATAATAATATAATAGAGATGATACACAAAGCCAAAGAGGCTTTTATGATTTTTTTTGGTACAATACTTAACACAGCTTCTCAAGCAATTCTCTGAGGTACTTTTTGATGCAGATGGAAATGCCAAAAACTGTGGTGATAGTTAAGTGGACTAATAGTGTAATGAATTAGGTGGGAAGAAAACCTTTCTACAATCATAAATTTGGTAAATTTTGTTATCTACATCATCAACCTTAAGTTTTATATTTAGAATCTAGCAAAGTTGTTTTATGATCTTTCTATAATCTTTCCTTTGCTTGCTCTTAGATATTCTCTAAATAGGATACTTGGTAACGTTGGTCTAGATTTTGATTAAATTATTATCTTTAAAGGAAAAAAAATACAAGGCCTCAAATGACTGTTCAGCCATAGCAGTGGAGGCTAGAAATGTTTCAAGTCCATTGTTATCACTGTACAAAAAGTTCAACTTGGATCAAAGGGACAACCCCAAGGCTTAACCCCTAATATATGTAAATCAATTTAATTTGGCCTGTGAAATCCAAGGAAGTCATTTTCTCTGGCTACTATAATTTATATTCATTTTTAAACTGTCCGCTATATGTGTGCCACATATTGTGCCAGACATTGAGAAATAATAGAAAGAGAATCAAATCCTAGAGAATGGGCTTGTGACAAGGGACAATATGATGTAGGACCCATAGGGAATTTCATAAATCTTCATTTTAAAGTAATATAAGCTAGATCTGTTTCCTAACTGATGTTTCTTCATTTGCTGTATATCAGAGGATAAATTATCAGGAGAATAATCATAATCATAAAATTTAGCATTATTTATTACTTTAAGTTTTGTGAAGTGCTTTACAAATATAATTTCATTGCAATTTAAGACAATTCTTAACTACCACTATACACTTCTCAGATGACAACAAAAGATAATGATGAATGTTGGAGGGGATGAGGGAAAACTGTGACACTGATACATTGTTGGTGGAGTTAGGAATTTATCCAACCATTCTAGAGAGCAAGATGGAACTATGCCTGAAGGGCTATTAAACTGTGCATACTCTTTGACCCAGCAGAGCTTCTACTGGTCCTGTATCCCAAAGAGATCCAAAAAAAAAAAAAAAAAAAAAAAAAAAGGGAAAAGGATAAGAACCTATTTGTGCAAAAATCTTTGTAGTAGCCCTTTTTGTAGTGGCAAGAAACTGGAAATTGAATGGATATCCATCAGTTTGAGAATGGCTAAATAAGTTATGGTATATGAATATTATGGGATATTATTGTTCTATAAGAAATGACCAGTAGGATAATTTGAGAGCGATCTGGAGAAATTAGATGAGCTGAAGCTAAGTGAAGTGAATACATGCAAGAGAACATTGTACATAGCAAGAAGAAAATTATATGATGATCAGTATTGATGGATGTGGCTCTTTTCAATAGCAAGGTGATTCAGGCCAATTCCAATGGTCTTTTAATAGGGAGTCATCTGCATCCAAAGAGAAATATGGGGATTGAATGTGGATCACAACATAGTATTTTAACTCTTTTTGTTGTTATCATTTTCTTGCATTTTGCTTTCTTTCTCATTTTTTCTTTTTGATCTGATTTTTCTTGTGCAACATGATAATTGTGGAAATGTGTATAGAAGAATTACACATATTTAACATACATTGGATTACTTGCTGTCTAGGAAAGGAGGGAAGAGGAATGGAGGGAGAAAAAAATTTGGAACAAGGTTTTGCAGTGGTGTTGAATTATCCTGGCAGATAAGTGCTGTAATTTTACAGATGAGGAAACTGAGGCAAATAACTTGCCAATAATCATACAGCTATCAAATATGTAAGGCCGGATTTGAACTTGGATCTTCATCATTCCAGTTTTAGAAGAGCTTGTATTTTGGACAATAGATCGGTAATTTAACAAGTGGGTGGGAGGTAAATTGGATAAGAGTTAAATCTGACATCAAGCTTCTAATATGAATGACAAGAAAGCTAGGAGAGTTGAAATAAGAAAGAGAATTGAGTGAGATAAGTGAGGAATTGGAATTCAGGAGACTGGCATTCTGGTCTCTTTTCTTCCATTAACTTGCTGTGTGACCTTGGGCATGGAAATTACTATCTCTGAACCTCAGTTTCCAAATCTACATACTGAAATTACTAGGGTAACTGCTGAAGTCCTTGAATGATTCTATGATTCTAAGATCAGTATTTAAACTATTAGCATGACTTTCAGGAGGTTGTAAGAAACTACTGGAGTTATATATGAATTCTTGGCACTGAAGGATTTTTCAATTGCCATGAAAGGAGTTTAGGCTCCAATGAGAGCAGATAATGTACAGACCAGATTACATTTTGCCCTCCAATAATGAATAGGAAATAGGGCACTGTGATAAGCAAGGGATGATGATCAATATTTGGAATACTGAGATAGGAAAGGAGGTAATTAGGACCATTATAGACACAGTTAGCACAGATAATGTAATTTGGAAAATTATACATTTGGATATTATGGGGATTCTTTTCTAAGCTAATGGATTTGCTATGATATCTAATAAAGCACATAAGACTTTTTGCCTCTAGGGAGTCTACTAAAAAAAATCAAATATACAAATTTTTCAGTAAGTATAATCTAAAATGGAAAACCAAAGGGAGAGTTGTTGGTGAGAGAAAATATTGTTATGGCTTCCTGCTTGGCCTTTATAATAATTTTTCATTCAAAGAGTCTTAAAGCACTCTATCTATTAATTTCACATCACAACTCCCCATGAAACAAGTCAAGCATTTTTATTGTGTTTGCCCAAGTTCATTGCACACAATAAGACAAGGCAGAATTGGAAATGA
The DNA here is from genome assembly GCF_048593235.1 of Sminthopsis crassicaudata. NCBI lineage: Eukaryota > Metazoa > Chordata > Mammalia > Dasyuromorphia > Dasyuridae > Sminthopsis > Sminthopsis crassicaudata. Next base: position 78,315,327 of record NC_133619.1, on the reverse strand, counting down.
AACCTGGCCATTTTGATTCATTCCCAGCCTTGCACTAATTCATGCTGTGACCCTCAGAAAGTCATGCAATCTTTTGGACCCTCAGTTTTTTCTATTGGGCAGAAAAACTGTAATAACACTTTTCTTCCCTTATGTGGAGGGTGTTTTAAAACATAATTATTTTTATCAAGTTCCTTGAAATCCTCTGCATGTTATTGAAATGTGTAAATTAATATCTTAATATTAATTTATAAGACAAATATGTTAATCACAAAGCTGAAGCTGGGAGGAAATACTTCCCATGCTTTTGACTTAACGAACACTTTCCCTAAAATAATTTTTTTTTTTTGTTAAGGATATATTGGTAGCACTTTCATCAATAATGGAAGATCCAATTACTTCTCTTCTGGATTAAGGCATTCTTTTATTGGGAGATTTTAATGCTAGAGTGGGAAGTTCAAACATTGCCGATGAAATCTCAGACTAATTAAATGATTTTAGCCTAAGGGGAAGGGCAACTAAGACGCTGCTATTAATCTTTCTAAGAATAGCCTCTACATATGGTTGAATAAATGGATATACCTTGATTTTGAAAGTATAAGAAAATAGTCAAAATAACTATAATTTTATTTTTTATTAAAAAAGCAACATTTTCAATCCTTTTCCACCATTTTGGGCAGAGGGTAACTTCATTTAAGAATACTAGAATGGACCAAATAAAATTAATTCTGCTAGGTAAAGCCTCCCCCTCATGTTTTAGGCATGGTACAATAGTGGTGTGATGGATAAATGAAATATTCAGCTCTGTGTTGGATATCATAGTGAAATTCTTGCATGATTGCCCCGTTGCAGAGCTATGAAGGGTGGGAAATAAATAGTAAGACTCATCTTCTCCATAATTGTATAAAAAATGAAAATCAAAGCTTGGAGCAGAAGGATAGAAATGGTATTCCATTGAAGAATGAAGTGATTTCCAAGAGACTTGCTTATAGGCCACCATTTCTCTGTTCCCCCTTTCTTATCCCTAAACCCAATTTTCAAATATCTATATAAGCAAGAGAATTAACCTAAATTTGTGAGAAGGACTTAGCAGCAATGGGAATCATTGCAAAGCAAGTAATCCTTTCTTTCTTCCTACTACTACGCATCTTTACTGAGCCTAAGAATGACCCTGATAGAGCAGGTACAGCAGGGACAAGGACAAGGTTTGGGGGATTCATCAGTTTGGGCAAGTGCTTGACTACATCTAAAGAACTTCATCTAATCATCTGAAAGACACTTTAGATACCTTTTATAATGTTAAATATTGATTTCTATTCTCAAAGAAGAACTATTTCTAGATTCTATACAAAGAACTTTTTGAGGAGGGATAAGAGGAGGTACTTACATCAGAAAAGGGATTCAAGATCCAGTAGCCTTGGAATATCGCCTCCTCTGGTATAGATATGAACTTGGACAAAGGTATAAACTGTTCTAGCTGAGTTTTTAAAAAAAATCTTGACTGCCATTCAGGGATCTCAATCTTCTTCTTATAGCAACTAACTCATGGAATTCTATGCATGGAGCCAGTAGCTTTCTTTGGCATTGAGAAGCTATTCTGCATTAGCATCTGTCTCTAACTTTGATTATGAGACTTCTCTAACAGCTGAATTTTGTCACTTCCTCTCTTGTTTGCCACTTGAGCAATGTTTTATCCCTCTATACAGTGAAGATAGGAACAAATAATACAAAAGTTGGCTTACACATTCTAAATATTCAGTAGATTGTAAGTTTGTTACAAAGTCTCTTATTTAGGTCTTTGTATCCCCCATGCTTGCATATAGTTGGCATTTAATAAATGTTGTATTGAATTGAATTATACATGTATTTTAAACAGAGCTTTACATTCTTACAAGGCACACTCATTTGCTTTTCACAGAAAGATATGATTTCGTTAGTAACCACTAACTGCCATAGAAATTATTCACTTTGATCATGCCAGGAATTTGAACATTATTAGTCTTTAAGTGGATACCTTTGATAATAGTAATAACATGTTGGAAAGCTAGGCAAAACCAGGACTAATAAGAAATATCATCTAATATTTAATATCTGTAAGGGAACTTGAATGTCAAAAGATCATTATTTAATCCACAAATTAACATTGCTACTTTGGGGGAGGAGAGAGAACGGAAGCAGTTAGGGAGGGTTTGTAGCTGATTTTAACCTGCTCATATAATATTGTTTCTCAGATTAGAGAATTGCAAATACAGAACTGGAAGGGACCTTAAATATCCTCTGTCTACTTCAACTTTGTGATTTTATATATGAGCACCCTATGTCCAAAAGAGATGAAGTGACTTGTCCAAGATAATATGGATAAAAAATGACAGATCCTAAATTTGGACCCAGGCCTCTGATTTAAGAACCAAAAATTATTCTACAGCATGAATAACTAAAGATGAGATTAGCTGATTCTGTTTTATGTTATCTATAATCAGGAGCAAAAATACATTTTATTTGCAGGGTGTCTGCTTTTGCAGAAGGCTTCTAGGGTGCAATTTGGTTAATTGGTATTTTAGTAACATTGTATTTTGACAGAGATTTCTATTTTGGTAGGAAAGTGGAAAAAATTGGAATTTGTGTTGACTATGTTAGAAATTAATTTAGAGGACTAAATTGTTATTCTATGAAGCTCATTCTTCCCATAATGTCCAAAGTTATCCCTGCTCTAATTTCAAGAGCCTAATAATGAAGGTAGGGAAGAGTTTTTGAGCATGATAATCCATTGTATTCTATACCTTCAGTTTATAAACTATCCCTCCCCCCAAGTTGACTGTTGGAATTTAACCATAAACTTTTATTAAATTTAGTTGTGGATCTGGGTGACTAGAAGGTTACTGCTATCTTCAAAATGAATAGGAGAGTCTGGAGGACAAATACATTTTGGGAGGTATGTCTTCTCTAAATTTAGAGGGATACTCACATGAAGAAGCAGAAGATGCATGAAAATTCCACAAAAGAGACTGAGAGGAGAGGGTCAGAGAGGAAAGAGAAAAACCAAGAGAAACAGTGTTATACTTGGGTTGTACATTGTATAGAATAGTTAGCTCTTTATTCTGTCAACTATGAGAACATTGCACTTAAAATGAGTACCCATTTGTACACATGTCATAGCTTCCTTATTAGATTATATAGTAATTTGTCATAATGTGGGTCAGAATTCTCAAGTCTTTAAAATGTTTTTCTTTGTAAATTTTTTATTATTGTATACATTATTCTCTGGATTCTATTCCTTCATACTGCATCCATTTAAACAGTTTCTTTCCAGGTTTCTCTGAAATCACCTCTTCATCATTTCCCAATGTAGTGACTTTTTATTCAGAATTTTACATTGCTACCAAAATGTCCATATTAATTTATAGGTCTACTAATACTACATTAGTATTCCTGTTATAGTTACTCTAACAAATTTCATTTTTCTATTTTGCCATTTGCCATTCTCATACTCTGAATTGGAAATTTATAGTTGCTATAATTTGCAACTCTTTAATTGTTAATGATCTGGAGCACTTTTTCGTGGTCATTGATAACATGGATTTATTCTTTTAAAACTGCTTCAGAACGTTTGTGTCTTGGGGAATGGCTCTTGTTTGTTGGTCTTTAATTTAAATCCCTTCCTTATATCTCTTAGATATGAGACCTTTATCAAATAAACTTGTTGCAAAAATTTCTTCCCTTTGTGTTTTAGATGCATTTTTTTTGTGTGTACAAAACTTTTAAAATTAAATCATGTAATCAAAATTGTACATTTTATCTTCTGTGATCTCTATTCCTTATTTAGTCATAACCCCCATACACACACATACTTCTATAAATCCAAAAGACAGTTTTTTCCTTGTTCATGTAATTTATTTATGATGTAATCTTTTATAACTAAGTCATGTACCCATTTGGAGCTAATTTTGGAATATAGTATGAGATATTGCTCTAACATAATTTCTTCCAGATTCTTTCAGTTTTTCCATATAGTGTGTCTTTCTTCCATTATCTGGGGATTGTGGGTTTATCAAACTCTAAACTACTAGGTTCATTTGCATTCATATTTTATTCCATTGATCAGTCTCTCTTTTTTAACCTGTACCAAATTGTTTCAAAAATCACTGCTTTCTTTTATAGTTTAGGATTTGGTATTTCTGGGACCTGTTCCTTCCTTCATTTTTCATTATTTTCCTTGAGTTTCTTAACCTTTTGCTCCTTCAATTGAATTTGGTTGTTATTTTTTCTAGCTCAAGTAAATATAATTTGATTGTTTGATTACTATGGCACTGAATAAATAAATGAACTTAAGTAGCATTGTCATTTTTAGTATATTGACAGCCACTAACTCTTAATATTTTTTCATTTATGTAGGTCTATATTTCTGCAAAAAAATTGTATTTTTATTCATATAGTTACAAACAACATTTGTTAAAAGTTTCCATGTGCTGGGATTAATAAATAGCTAATATAATGAAATACATATGTCCATATTTCTGATATTATAAGACATACTTTCATACAGAGGTATAGATAAATCCTTATTTATGTCATGATGTGAATTTTGAATGATTTATCTACTTTTATATTCTTTAGAATTCATTAGATCGTTATATTCCTCCTTTTGTCAATTTTATAATTTACTGAATAATAATTAATGGACAAAAGAATTATTTTTGTAGACATAGTAACCAATAGTTTCTTATGATTGTTTCTAATTTACATTTTTTCTCCTAAAACAAAACATCCCTAGAGGTTAATGATAAGAATTCTTTTCTGTAGAATCTAAAGTCCTTACTCTTGCTTCAATATCCTAAATCTCTCTCTATATATATTTTTTTGCTTTAAAAGTATGTTCCTCCATTTCAGTTACCCCTGATTTTTTTTCTTGCCCAAGGGTTATAAAATATCTGAAATATAGTATTTCCCTTGACTGATTAAAGAATGGCACTAATAGTTCTGACTTTGCAGTCATCCCTGTATTCTATTCATGGGATTTCACATGAAAGGCTCTTTAGATTGATGCTCCTGTCTTTTTGACATTTACTAAAGAAGAAAAATGGGGATACCAAAACCTGAAAAATAGCATGTTTTTGCCTTGAGATATATGGTATAAAGTATAAATATTGCTCTTTGTAGGCACTTCTGAAATTATAAAGAATCATAATATCATGAAATTGTCAGATTGCAATTTTTTTTGAGATAACCATGTTCAATTCCTTCATTTTAGAGATGAGAAAATGGAGGCCAAATCAATGTTGAGACTTTCTTTTGGCCATCCAAGTTATAATAGGACTCAGCCATTTGTCTAGGCATTGTTTAATTTCCAAGAAACTAATTAAAATTCTGAGTTTCCTATGAAAGCCACACCTTGGCCCACTCCATCCAACTGTGATGACTACACTGTCGTAGATCATAATCAAGTTACTTACAAAACAATTTTTGTAATTCTTTTCCATATTTCATTGTGTTACTTTCAATTGCAGAATAACTTGGCTTCATTGGGTTTCTTGCCAAGATTTCTGTGTACTGGATTCTACTTTCATTTCTTTTTTTTTTTTTTGTTTATGGGATGACATTGTTTATATTTTCGTGATCCTTCTACCTAAAGTTTTAAAAATGAATTAATATTTTAACTGCTCTATCTCTCTATTTGGCCTATAAGTCAAGTGTTTGCTAAATCCTTCTTTGATTTCTTTATTACAGCAGTTGATATACGTTGGTTAAACTTATTTTTGAAATCATTGTAATCAGTATTGATTGATGTTCTTGTGACCATATCCCTTTTATATATCAATAACTTTTTTGAGTGGTTCATAATGGAATTTTTAATTTTCATGCTTTATCTTCTAATTTTTATTTGTTATTCTAGCTTTTGATTAATTTTGATCTTTGGCTTTAACTAATCAATGGCCTGAGTGAACAAGTATAGTATATCAGATTTGTGAATAACTCCCACATTATTAATGAGTCATTTACTATTTATTAAAATACAGTTAATTTAATTTTTTACAATGCTATGTAGTATTCATCATGCCTAGTGCTTTCTAATTCTCTATTTCAAGGAAGGATTTATGATTAAGTATAAGGCTGCAGGGAATAGTAGCCCTGGCCTTCAAATACTTAATATGCCTCAGGCATATTTTCCAACCACCCCTTCAGTATTCCATACCTATTTCCATCTTCACAATAAAAGAAGTGATTATGAAGCCATATTTTAGCTTCATTGGGAAGTTCTTTGTAGAAATTATCTCTCTTCAACCTTTCCAACAGATGTTAGTCCATAAGCTGCTTTATTTTCAGTTTGTTTTTGTTGGGTTTTTTCTTCAAATACCAGCAATAAGTACTGCAATAGGAAATAAATATCTCAGGAAATGGTATTTCTTGTTGCCTTGGACACAAGTTAAAAACAACTCTTTATTTGTCGCTCCAAGGAGAACCTGTAGGCCATCTTTATCATTTAGTTTCAACTTTCTTCTGGTTCAGCTCTTTTTATAAAAAAGTGTCAAGTGTTCTAATTCTATTCCTCCAGTAGTATGTTCCCTAGTCCATAAGGAAAGTTCATCATGTTTAGAGTGCCAGTAACTAAGTTAATGTTTCCTGAGGATCTAAAATTTCTTGTCATGTCCTCCATTTCCTTTACTTCTACTCTGATGTGGAAGCTACAGAAGGGGCCATAGGACCAAACCAGACTGAAGGATATTCTTGGGTTGCATTCCCAAACCTATTGATGATGTCTTACTTGCAATATCTAGACAGTCTTTCAAGCCTTTCCAGCATAATAGAGCAAGCCAGAGATTTCATTCCATAGGCGTAGATTTTCAGAATCCAGAATCACCTTCATGGTCACAGCAAGTCCATTAGAGTAATATTTTATTATAGTTTTTTTGGGGGGTTGTCTTTTTGGAAATCATCCTTAAAAAGACTGGAAAGCCTTACAGCCTGGAAAAATACACTGACTGAGATTGTGGGCAAACATATGCATAAATTATATTGCATATATGTATATACTCTACTTACTTTAACCCCTTCTTTTCCAGAACCTACTGGCAAAGATTTTGGCCCTACCCTGGGTTTGAAGAAGTCTAGTTCCCTGGAAAGTTTGCAAACAGCGGTAGCCGAAGTCAGGAAAAATGATCTTCCTTTCCATAGACCTCGTCCTCATATGGTACGTGGGAGAGGATGTAATGAGAGCTTTAGAGCGGCTATTGACAAATCTTATGATGGACCTGAAGACTTGGAGGAGGGTAAGTCACTGAGTTTCTTAAACTGTTACTTTATTGAGTGACAGTCTAGGAATTATGGAAAAGACTGAGCACTGAACTACAGAGGAAAATGTTTCAAACCTTGTAATTATAACTCTAATATTAAAAGTAATTAATTTTCCTGATCTTTTTGCCCTTTGGCTCAGAGAACGTTGGATTGGATAACCCAAATTGCAATTTATTTTCCAGTACAAACTATAAGGGGAAAAATGTTCTCCCTCACTTTCCCATAAGGACTCCCTGTCATTTATCCTTAGGGTAGGAGCACTTAGAATGCTTTGCCTGACTTTTTTTTTCCAAGTCATTAGGAACAGCCTCATCCTAAGGACTGACTGCATTAATTGGGTAGAGACGGTTAGGTTATATTAGTACTCAAAACCTCTTCTCGAAATAAACTCGCACTGTTTGCTTCCCAGCATGTGGGCTTTCTGAACTGATCAAGGTTAACAAGGCAGCTTTCAGAGAGATTACTGTTTTATCACATGTCAGGGCTTTCATACTATCAAATAAGCCACACTAATAGCACTCTGTCTACTTCACTACAGAGAACCTTGCTTGAAGTAACCAGTTTTGAGTCAATCTTTCTTAAAAGTATACAACTAGCCCTACAAAATGGCAGAATTCTCTAATGTTCCTTTTTGTAATTGTTCTGTATTTTACATTTTTATTAAATTACTAAACTTACTAAAATTTTATATTTTTACTAATCATAAATTGTTCCTAACCATTTATATTGATTCTTCTTCTTCTTCTTTTTTTTTTTTTTTTTTTTTCTGTGTAGACGGTCTGTCTGATAAGAGTTCTCGCTCTGGTCAGGGAGCTCAAAATTGTGAATCTAACCCTCAGGGGAATGATGCACCAGAGAATATAGAAAATAAAGCCAAGAAGAACAAAAAAAATAAAGACAAGGAGAAGAAAAAGGAAAAGGGCAAAGTGAAAGTCAAGGAGAAAAAACGAAAAGAAGAGAATGAAGATCCTGAGAAAAAAGTTAAGAAGAAAGGCTTTGGTGCCATGTTGAGGTACAGTCTTTCTTAGCAAAGAAAATTAATGCCTCTTATTTTGAAGCTGGCAGAATATGCTTGTTTCCTCTGCCTTGAAAACCTGCATCTCCAGTGAAATCTGTCCATACTCTGACTTAGATCTGGCCTTTTGGCAAGGGCTGATGCAAGCTAAATGTTTAAGTTGTGCCATTGAAGCTCCTTTCTTAGTTGATGGGGAATCTTGATGGTTCCCTTGTCGGAGGAAGAATGTTGGTAAAAAACCCTGCTTAGGGAGCTATTAGAAAGACTCCAGCTCTGCATAACAAAGTCTGCTTTATTCAAGAAACCTTAGGTTTAAAGATATGCTTTCCATGCTGTAAACCTTAAAATACTATATAAATGATAGCTTTCATTTTATTATTCTTATTATTATGTCAGCCATAGAATTCTGCAGTACAAAGAGAAAAGGGTAAAGAAAAAGTATTAAACAAATAGGCCTTTCTCTAAATTAGAGGCATCCCAGTAGGTAAACATACTGCCACCTTTGTTCAAATGAACAGTTACCTATTTGCAGCAAACCTCTGTGTCCAGCACATTTAATCAGCTTTGCTGTCTTCACTGACACCAGCAGCTTTCCCTGTCTTTTTTTCCCCAACGTCCAATAAATATCTTTCCCAGTGATCCTCTCTGGGAACTTGCTTTGGGAGATGCTTCCCCTTGCACAGACAAACAATGGCTTTTCCCCAAAAGGCCCTGTGACATTATCTGATCCTGCTGACCTACAATCTGTTCAAATTAGCCAGATTTCTCATGAGATTTCGTTTTCCTGTGATCCTATAGTCTCTTCCTATCCATTTGGCATATTGCTTTCTGAGCTTTTTCTTATGCAACATAATCCCGGGAATTAGAAGAGTTTATGGGCTGTGACTTATGCATCCTGAAAATAATAGCCATAATTATTCTATAATAAAGGTAAATATTACTGGGAAGATGCCCTAAGAACTCTATAGGAATTCATAATTATTTTCTCTTGCCTCTGTAATATACAGGGAATACTTTTTCTCTTGTCCCAAAATCAATTGCCTATGGAATAAAATAAAAGTCTCTAGCCAGGTAGCTAGCTTCTTCCATAATATGGCTCAAGCTTACTTTTCAAGCCTTATTTCCCTTATATTACTTCCCCTTTAGGCATTCTGTTTTCAAGCCAGACCCACCCCTTCCCATCATAAATGGTGGCTATCTCCCATGCCTGAAATGCACTCACTCTTCAATCAGTAAACATTTAATAACTCTCTACATTGTTCCCTGTGCTGATTGTTACCAAGATGGGGATCAACAATAGCATTTAACTTAGGCACCAAAGTTAAGCTTAACTCAAAGGAGTTAACTTCAAAACCTGGGTCTATTTGGAACTTGGATCAAGGCATAAATAATGTGCTTTCCAGAGTCACAGAACTTAAGAAATAACTACCAAATGGAATAACAGTGTCAGAATCTGACAGTGTCTTCACTGGATGGGATAAAACACTAAATCTAATATCAAAATTAGTGAGAAAGGGACTGAACCTCTGATTTTAATGGCTTTGGGTAATCGATATAAATACTAAATCCTCCATTTCTATTTTTTAAAAAATCAGTTCTGGGGCAGTGGATAGAGCACCAGCTCTGAAGTCAGGAGAACCTGAATTCAAATCTGGCCTCAGACACTTAACACTTCCTAGCTGTGGAGCTTGGGAAAGTCACTTAACCCCAATTGCCTCAGCAAAGAAAAAAAAAAAATCATTCTGTAAGTACAAGACAGAGGAGACATAAGACCTGAATGAGTACTGGAGCCTTTAGTGTCAGCTTCAAAGGAGGACCTAGGGCTTTATGTAAATACTTTTAGTGCCTTAAAAAAATAAAAGCAAAGACCCCTGCCCCCCAAGGAGCTTGAATCCCAATTTTTATCCCCTCAGATTCAGCTTGGGGAACCACCTCCTCTAAGACACTTTCATGGAAATGAATTTTTCCCTCACATCTCATATTTTCCAAGGCTACTTTGTCCACATCTCACTTTGGCTCTATACTAATACTAGACTTTGCCTTCTCAATGCCCATACTCTACCCTCAACTCTATTTATTTATATCATGTTTTTATTCTCTAAATAAATTACAAAATCCTTAGGGATGAATACTTTGTCAATTTTTGACTTGGTATTTCCAGAGCCTTACCCAAACTAGACAGTTATTAAATGTTTGTTGAGTATAAGCTATGTTAAAATACACATGAAACTAGATCAGTGTATAAGCTGATGTTGGACCAATCAAGTTAACCAGTTGGAGGAGTTTGGGGAGGGACAGTAATGTCTTCCCTTTTTTGGCTGCCTTGCTCCTCTACATACCTCTAACTGCAAGCTTCCCTGAACCATTTCATTCAAAGATTCACTAACCCCAGGTTACTTTTTCCTCTACAATTTTACTAAACTTTAAATTTCCAAGGAGGTATTTAATTTTCTCTACAACGCAAAATAGCAACTTGTTTTGCATAGCCTTTTCCATCTGAATCTTTTTGAGCATATTGAAGTTACTGCTACAGGCACATTTTCAACAACAAAGGACACCAAAGCTGTTACCATTAGCCGACAGATTTTGCTTCCTTCCTCATCTGTTATTCAGATATTTACTTGTTTTCCTGTATTTTGCTTTGTTTTGTTTTTAAAGATGGATTTTTTTTTGGTGTAGCTTCTCTTGAACTTAAGCACATGATTCCAAGGTTTACATTTCCCAATAGAATTTTTTATTTTCTTGTTTTCAAATTCAGTGTACTTAGGGCATTGAACCATTCATACGGCTAGACCTTTGGGAACACAAAGACTCAATCAAAGAATCATTTATTAAATACTATGCTAGGTTCTGGGAATACTCAGAATGCCCTCAAAGAGCTTATTATCCATTAGGAAGAAGCAACACACAAAAAAATATAAACATATATGAATATGCAATGATAGTGACAATTGAAAATGAGAAAAATCTCATTATAGAGATGTTATTTGAACTGAATTCTGATGGGAACTAAAAATTCTAAGAGGCAGAAGGAAAAAGTACATTCTAAAAGTAGGGAATAATTTGGTCAAAAACATAAATATATGAAATAAAATGTCATGGATTGAGAACTGCATGGAAGTCAGATTGGCTGTGTTATAGAAAGTATGAAGAAGGAAAATAATATAAAATAAGACTGGGGATGCATGGAGTCTTTCCCAGATTATGAAAGGAAATGAAAACAGAGGAGTTTATTTTTTATTATGAGAGTGAAAAGTAGGAAGGAAGGAAGGTAAAAAGAAACAAAGGAACAAACAAATGAATCAAGCTTTTATTTAGCACTGATGCCAAATGATGAACTAATGTTATCTTATTTGATCTTCACAACAATCCTGAGAGACAGGTGCTATTATTAATCCTCATTTTGCAACTGAAGAAACTGAAACAGTTAGAGGTTAAGTATCTTGTCCAAAGTCACACATGCAAGTGTCTGAAGCTGGATTTGAATTCAGGTCCTCTTGACTCCAGGCCACTGGCTGATTCTATCTATTGTACTGCCACAAATTCTATCCATTGTAGCTGCCACAAATCAGATAAGACTCTAGAGGAGGGAAAGGAAAAAGCATTTATATAACACCTACTACTTTTGCATAACCCATTAAAGAATAATTGTCCTCTCTTTTTTTTAAGGAGAGCCTTTGCTTTAGAATCTAGCCTTCTTTTGGATTTATTAAAAAATTAATTTTAAACAATTGGAAAACAAGAGAATCCACTTAATTTATAACTTCTGCAGTCATCAAACAAATAATTCTTATAATTATAAGAATAACACAGCAGGATACAACAGAAGGAGAGTGAATTTTGGAGTCAGACAACCTGAGTTCAAATCCCGTCTCTGATATTTACTGCCTGTAAGACATTGGATAAATCACTTATCTTCTCCTGATCTCAATTTCTCATAAGATGGTTTTTAACTTATAAAAAAAGTTGTACTAGATAGTGTCTGAGGATTCTGTAGTCTTTAAATTGATAATTCCATATGTACCAAAAATCTAATAATCCAGTATATGTATTTTCTGGTTTCCATATGAACCCCTTTAAGCAGTTCATATGTAGTCCTTTGGAAGGTCTCATAAAATTCTACCAGTGAAGATAAAATAGGCAGGGCAAATAGCAGACTGATTGTGGATAGGAGTTCAGGGGGCTCCTTCCTAATGAGACATGAACTTTAGGAGATAAGATCAACTTTTCTATCAGAATTGACCATTGAAATTGACTCAAATGACTCTGTGTTCTATGAACTGACCACAGCTTAACTGGAAATGCTACCAGCAAAATTTTATCAATATAAAATCTCCTATTTCAAAAATGTCTCTTGTTGTGACTTATGTACATGAAAATACCCATAAGATGGGTCCATTTAGCAGCTGTGTACCTGCTTCTGAGATTCAAGTAATTGGCAAATCACTTATAGCCTCCACAAATTATGACTTAAAAAGCACATTCTTTTTAACCTAAGAGTATTGAGAAAATTAATTTATTAATGCTGGTGAAGCACTTTGAAAATGAAATTGCTGTACTAAGATAGAGAGTTTCAATTTTATTTATTCAATATATAGCTTGAATTTTTTCCCTTACTGTGTATTATTTTCCTAAAGATGATTGAGTTGGCTCTGTCAGTTGTTACATTAAGTGATTAACACCCAAACTGCTCAGAGCCTAACATTCTATATTTACCTTTAAAACTGAATTCAGTAAAGGGAAATACTAGATCTACAATCTTTAGGAATGAGTTTCTGGAATTGGCAGTAGTACAACAAAAACTGGGTTAAAAGTCCCTTTCTAGGGCTGGATTTCTAGCTCTGGTCACTTTTCTTAAAGTGTGAGGTTCTTCTTGTCCATTCAGTTGTTAACTTGTCTTGGAAAGATAAGCCATGTGATCATGATGTGTGAACATACATATATGAATAAGACAAGCTAAATTTCAACTACCACTGAACGGGAATTTCCTTTACCTAAAGTTATTATTAGCTGACTGGAACTGATATCCTAACATGGAGTCTTTGATTTGCAAATCACTGGTCCCTCTGACCTTAATTCTAGTACTGATTTATATCTGATTATATAAGGGCTACTCTTGTCTTGTACTGTTACCAGTATAGGTCATTTACCTCAAAAACATTTGCACTATAAATGTAATTGAGACACAGGTAGACTGACATTTATCATTCAGAAAACATTTATTAATCACCTATGGTAGATGTGATTGCCTCAGGTTCTGGGAAGATATAATGTTCCCAAACAATCTTTTATCAATTTCTATTCTCATAGAGCTTATATTCTCCCTATTATTACTGAAGGTTCCACCATCCTTCCTGTCCCCATACTGGCAATTTAGGTATCCTCAAAATCTCACTCTCTCTCCAATCTATTGCCAAGATCTGTGTGTTTTATCTTCATAACACCTCTCACATAGCCACTGTTCTTTCCTGTATCACTGCCACCATCATAGTGCAGCCTTATCACATCACACCTGGACTATTGCAACAGCTCACTATTTGGTCTCCCTGCCACGAGTTTCTCCCCACTCCACTCCACTTCCCCTTTCCACCCAGGTGTCAAAATAATCTTTCTCAATTGCTAGTCTAACCATGTCATCCACTCCTCCTCATCCAATGAACCTCTGAGTTCTCTACCATTCAAAGCCTTTCATAACATATCCCCTTACCTTTCTAGTCTACCTACACCTTACAACTCTCCACCCCTTCCCCATACATGCTCTGCAATCCAGTGACATGGTCTTCCTTATTGCTTCTTATAAAGAGGTCTTTGCATAGATTTCTGGGAATCCATGACCTTGAATCAAAAAAAATTGATATCTTCATTTTCAGTAATCTTTGATTTTCTTTGGAACCCTATGTCTTTTGTTGTATGCATTTAAAAATATTCTTCTGAGAAGGAAGTCATAGGTTTTACTAGTTTTCTAGAAGGGACGTAAAAGAGGACTTTTAGAACTTCTGAGTCAAGATAATGAGCTAAATCAGACCTGATAGAATAGAATATGAATATATGTGAAGTCCTACCATAGATTAAAAAACAATTGATTATACATCTAAAGGAGAGACATAGACAGCAGTGTGTGTGAAAATTAAGATGGAAATTTTAGTCAATCAATATGAGTCAAAATTTTGCATTTGGAAAGGAAAGAACCCCAGATCTGAAGTCAGAAGCTCTGTGTTTGAATCCTGTCTCTGTGACCAACTGAACAAATTTGAAGAAGTTACCATCCTTTCTGTAAGCCTCCACTTCCTCTTCTGTGAAATGAGAGAATTGAATTAGATAACCAGTTAGGGACTTAAAGTCATAAATCTTATCTTCCCTATAGTTCAAAAAGGCTGATTTCTACAAGAGATTCCCATCACTGATGGCTTTTTGTTTTGTTTTGTTTTTTTTACCCCTGAGGCTGGGGTTAAGTGACTTGCCCAGGGTCACACAGCTAGGAAGTGTTAAGTGTCAGTTCAGATTTGAACTCATGTCTTCCTAACTTCAGGGCTGGTGCTTTATCCACTGCACTACGTGGTTGCCCCATGCCTTTAAGAGAAAGCTGGATGGCCAGACTTGTCAGGGATGTCAGGAAATTTTTGCTTAGGTACAAATAAACTGTGAATTCATTTCCATCTGTGGGATTTCAGAAATAGATAGGAATTCAGCAGGAATAGGACATAAGGAGGAGGCTATTCCAGCCACAGGGAACAGCATGAGCAAAGACTCAGATTCAGAGAAAGCAGTGAGTTTGGGGGACAGCAAATAGTACAAATATGACTGTTGGAGCAGGCATTTCTTTTGGCCTCAATTGTGTGTGTATGAGATATATACACATAATACACATATATAAATACCAAAATTATTCATCTAACTTAATGAGGGAAGTGAAAATCAAACTTTTGACCATCTGTTGATGCATGTAAAATGCTGATGGAAATATGCAAAAATACTTAGGAAGTTAGTTCAGAGCTGTATGACTCCAGGGGACAGTTAGACATTTGTTGGGTGACCTCTGAGGTTACCTATATTTAATGTTTTTGTGGACTGGGCAAAAAGAATGGTGGCCTTTCCTCTCATGGGAAGAAACCCTGCCTAAGGGTTACCGGTGTGATTTCCCCAGGCTGTTTTGGGGAGGCAATTCAACTGCATATTTTTTACCAGGTGCATCTTTAGTACTTAGCATATTTGAAGATCCATAAAAGGCTTCCCTTTCTGCATCTAGATACTTCCTGTCACTACTGCTCAAAGCCGTAAATAAAAGATAATCTTGATTATGTCCACTTTAGCACAAATGTTATCAACTCACATTGAAAATGCTGAAGCTAGTATATAATGTGCATTGTCGGCAATGCAGATGGTGAGCTTGGTTGACAACCATATGGGTCATTCATTGTATCTTCCTTCCACTTATACAAGTATGGAGGTGGGATTACTTTCATTCTTTTCAAGGCAAGTCAAGAAGCTTATATTAAGTGCTTATGAAGTATCATACAATGCAAATGCAAGTAGAAGGAAAAATAATCTCAGCCCTTAAGGAGTTTACATTCCAAAAGGGAAAAATAATACTTAAAAGGAAGCTGGAAGGGGGTTGAGGGGGTGGGAGGGAAATAAAGATACTTGACATGTGGACAGTATAGACAAAGTCCATGAGGACATTTAGGAGGACAGCCTAGAAAAGAATGACACAAAATATGGTTGTAGCTTGTTTTTAGAGTTTTCTGTAGTACTAAATGTAAGGCTAAATTCTATTTTCTAAAGTACAGGTCTGGTTTGAAATTTCAGTTTATTTGGTGTGTTATTTTAATCCTTAGTGAATATATAGTCATACTTTATTAATATTACAAAAAGCACGATTCTGATCTGACTTCTCCATGAGAAAGTATTTTTCTTAGACTAGATCAACCTTCTTTTTAAAGGAATTCTATTTTGAAACTTTTTATAAAAAGAAGAGCCAAGTCCTGGATTATTTTTTGTATAAATCTTAATTTTCATATATTGAGTTTTCTTAAAACAAAATAATGCATTATTTCCTTTTCATTCTTTTATGTTTTAAAATTGAATAGTTAATCTTCTTGACTATTGGCCTGTACTCAATCCCATTGCATCACCTATGTGCTCTCAAGGTACTTATATTTTATTAGAGAACACAAAATATAATATGCATATGCATATATTTGTACATGTGTATCTTTACTTACACTGGTATATGTATATATGACATGTCACAGAGGGAAGAGAATTTAAATGGGATGGAAATTGAAAGTCTAGAAGGCCTTCTAGAAAAGATGAGATTTGATCTGAGGCTTGAAAGAAGCCAGAGATCCTAGGAAGAGGAGGTGAGAATGGTGCTTTCCGAGTATGGGAGACAGCCAGTATAAGTAAGCCAGTATAACGAGATGTTAGAATGAATGAAAGAGAATAAAGTATGAGAAGACTAGAAATATAGAAAGGGGCCTTACATGAAGAGATCTAATTGCCAAAAAGAAGATTTTATAAATTGTTCTCCTGATTCTACTCACATACCTTTGTAACAGTTCACATATTTGTCCCCAGATTTTTCTGAAATTTTTCATTTCTTCCAATATAATAGTACTTTATTATATTGATTTAGCCTACTTTCTTCAACTATTTCCCAATTGAAAAGCACCAACAAGGAGACTAAATAAGAGGCAATATATTGTAGTAATGCAGTGGTAAAGTGATACCTTGGTCAGTCAATAAACATTAATTAAGCACATACCATATTCCAGGTATTATGCTACATTATCTTGGCATTTAAAAAAAAAAAAAAAACAGTTCTTGCCTTCAAGTAGCTCATGAACTAATGGGGGAAGACAACACACAAAAAGAAGCTGAAATGTGTTGGGGAATGGGGAGAAGGGAATTACTTAGTACAGGAACATAATTAAGTCCACAAGAGTGGAACCAAGTAGGAAATAATAAGACGCCTGCCCCAGGTGCCCTATTTAAGTAGAGAATGTGGGAGGAATTTCAGATATCCACCCTGCATCCTCTCCAATCTGAGTGAAGAAAAGGCTCCAGAGTGAAGGATATTAAGAAGGTATAAGCTTCAAAATTGATGTTGTCATCTAGGAAGATGAGTTTCTGGAGATCACGATGAAGTCCAGAAGTTCAGTCCGGTGAGAAATGATTAGCTAAAAGAATACTGGCTATATGAATAATGAGATAGACATGTATAGATGTTGCAAAAGAAAAGAGCATAAGATTTCATAAGAGAATGGACATTTGGGATGAGTAAGAGTGGAAAGTCAACCAAAGTTGTAACCTAGATCATGGATAGAAGAATAATAGTACCTTCAACAGCAAGAAAACATTTGGGAAAGTGGGGGAAGTTTGGAGAGGAAGATCGTGAATTATCCTTTGGACATGTTAAATTTAAAATGACTACATCATCTAATTTAAAATAAGAAAAATGTAGTTTGTAATTTTCAAAATGTATTTGAATACTTGAAGGTAATAGTTAAAACTTCCTAATGTTGAACCCAATGATAGAATGATCTTTACTGTATTGACAATGAAAGTTTTACTTGGAGAAAATATTTTCAACCTTCAGGTCCTCGAACTTTATATGTGTAGTATTCACTTCAGTTGTATTGCTTTTTTAAAAAACAATTGTACCGATTTCAGCAAAGTGGCAAGATACAAAATAAATCCACATAAATCCTCGGCATTTTTATATATCACTAACAAAATGCAACAGCAAGAGATACAAAGAGAAATTCCATTCCAAACAAATGTTGAGAGTATAAAATATTTGGGAATCCATCTACCAAAGAAAAGTCAGGAATTATATGAGAAAAATTACAAAAAACAATTGTACCGTATTAGTTCATATAACTCTTCTTAGGTCTCTTTAAAATTGTCTGCTTCCTCACTGATTATGGCACAACTGTATTCCATTACATTTATTACCATGACTTGTTCAGCCATTCCTCAATTGATGGATTTTAGGATTTTTAGCTTCCAATTTTGTTTTGTTTATGGTTTCTTGCTGCCACAAAAAAAAAAAAAAAAAAGCTGCTGTAAATATCTTTGTACAGTAAAACCATTTATCTCTTTCTTTGACCTCTTTGGGGTACATATAGGCCTACCAGTATTATAGCTGAATTAAAGGGCAAATTTTTTGTAAAATTCCAAATTACTTTCTAGAATGGTTTAACTCATTCACGGGTTCAACAAAAATTCATTAATATCCTTGTTTTCTTATAGCCCCCTAAAATTTATTTCCATGTTTCGTCATCTTTTCTAATTTTCTTGGTATGAGATAGAATCGCATAGATGCTTTTATTCTCATTTCTCTAATTCATAGTGATTTGTAGAATGTTTTTTATATTGCTGAATTGCTTCCCCTAAGAACTACTTGTTCATAGTCTTGAACTTTTTATTAATTGAGAAATGGCCTTTATTCTTATAAGTTTGAATTAGTTCCTTATAGGTCCTCACAATGAGACCTTTATGAGATAAACCTTCTGCAAATGTTTTCCCCAATTAATAATTTTCTTTTTTAATCTTAATTTTTATTCAATTTGATTTTGGAAACCTTTTTTTAATTTTATGTGATCAAAATTATCCATCTTATCTTCTGTTATCCTCTTTATCCTTTGTTTGGTCATGAATTTTCCTCCTACCTATAGATCTACTAGGTAATTTATTTCCATGGTTCTCTAATTTGTTTATGATGTGACCTTTTATGGCTAGGTCAGATATCCATTTGGAGCTTATCTTTACATAATATGTGAGATGTTCCTCTAAATCTAATTTATTCTATACTGCTGTCCAATTTCCCAAACAGTTTTTGTCAACTGGGGAGTTCTTATCCCAGTAGATAGGCTCTTTGTATTTATCAAATACTAGGGAGTACTAGATATATGTGTTTCAATATCTTATATAGCTAATCTGTTGTGCTGATCCATCTCTCTATTCTTTAAGCAATACCAAATTGTTTTGAGAATTACTGCTTTGTGGTATAATTGAAAATCAGTCACTCTTAGGCCCCTTTATTCCCACTTCTTTTCTTTATTTCCTTTGAGATACTTGACCTTTTTGTCTCCATTTGAATTTCATTATTATTTTTTCTAGTTCTATAAAGTAATCCTTTAGTAGTTTATACTTGTTTTTATATTGTTCTTATGTGTATCTTACAAGGTAGACTCTAGTATTTTATTTATTTTATAGTAATATTAAATGGAATTTATCTCTTCCTGGTGGATTTTATAATATTTTATAAAAATGCTGATAAGCCAATTTGATTAAAAATAAAAGAGAGAGAAAAATCAAATTATGGCAGTATCAAAAATGAAAAAAGAGAATTCACAACAAAATAGTAAGTATTAAGGGATGTTATTAAAAATTATTTTGCTCAATTATATGTAAAATTGTCACTATATGAAAGCAATAACTTAAGTGAAATAAATAAATATGTATTTACAAAAACAAAAGAAAATATCCAAATTAACATAACCTAAAAGAGAAAATTTAAACAATCCAATTTCAGAGGAGCAAATTTAACAAAATAAAAGAAAACACTCCAGGATCAGATGTATTCACAAATGAATTGTATCAAGCATTCAAAAAACAATTAATTCCAACAATGTATAAACTATTTGGGAAAATATCAAAAGAAAGAATCTAACCAAATCCCTTCTGTGACAGATATGATCTTTATGCATTAAGGGAAAGTCAAAACAGAAAAAGAAAACTATAGACCAATATTCTTAGGGAACTTAGATTCAAAGAAATTTTCAGTAAAAATTAGCAAAGAGATTAAAGCAGCATATCACAAAAAATATATACTATAACCAGTTTAGATTTATACCAAAAATATATAGTTGGACTAATGTTAAGAAAATATAAACATAACCATATTCATAAAAACAAAAATAAGTAATATGATCATTATCTATAAATACAGAAAAAGCTTTTAACAAAATATAATAAACATTTCTATTTGAAAAACTACCACACTGGAAAACATAGGAGCATATGAATCTTTCTTTAAAATCATATGTAATATATGTTTAAAATCAAGATTTACATCTATAAAGTAAACTAGAATCCTTCCTAATAAAATTACAAGTGAAACAAGGATGTCCATTGTCACCATTTCTATTCAACTTTGTACTAGAAATGTGTATAGCATTAAGACAAGAAAAGGAATTACAAAGAAGTACTTACAAAGAAAAAAAACAAAATCATCACCTTTTGCTGATGAAGTGATAGTGTACTTAGTCAATTAAAAAATTAATTGAAGCAGCAAACTTGTAAGATAGAAAACAAATCCTCATATTTATTATTTCTATTCATCAGTTATAAAATACTATGCTGTCATGAAGTAATCTTATAATATACCTTTCCCACAAAGATACTTTTTGACTTGATTTTTAAATTAACTTATATTGAGACTAAAGTTTAATATTATCAGGGACTGTGCTGTCTGTCATACATTTCTCCTCTATATCCATGATCCTTTAGTGATTGTTACAGGTCTGGTGTATAATAAATATAATGTGGCAATACCCTATCATTACCTTTTTCCAGATAGCAGTTGTAAAATTTCTGGATTAGCCCTTCAACTTTATGAGTATGAAGGGTAAGTAAACCAGCTAATGTAGCTGAGCCAATGAAATTTTAATAGCCAGTTCTATAAGGCCAAAGGCCAACAGACTATAGTGAGGAACACTTGGCTTTGTGAAGCACAAGCCATATTGATAGATGAAGGTTCAAATGAGGAATGAAATCCTAACTTAGACTGTGGTTATAGTGTGGAAATTCTTAATTCAACTTCATTCTGGATTCAGAAATATATTGAATCTCAGTGTCCTTATGCTTTGTGTATGGAGCTTGCAAGAAATATAGGAGCCTGACCCCTTCTTCCCTTCCTTCCAATAAATTTGCATGTCAAAAGCTATCACATTTATACCTATCCACTGTTGTCCATGGCTTTCTGTGCTTGAAAGGGATGCAAAAATGTAGAGCCTTGCAATTTTACCTAGCTTCTGCTGAGGTTTTTTTTCCCCTCATTGGTAGCTCTGAATTTTGTCTTTTCATAGTCCATCTTAGGTCATTTAGTTTCTTTTTTATAATATGAGGCATAATTTTTTGTTTCTTCATCTTGTTAATTTTCCAATTTTCCTTTAAGCTAAGTGCCTCAGTGATTTTAATTTTTTATTCTAGTTGGAAAGAGGAATGACCCTTTTTTTTCATTATTACTATTATAGGCCTTTATTCAGAATGATACTTTTTATGATGAGCAGTGTTGGGCCTATAATGGAATTGCAGAGTGGGTAGTATAATACACAGATATTGACTTCCATTAAGTCCAGTGGTGTGATAGCTGATAATATTTATATATTTATGTATTATACATTTTAGCTTGTGTTGATTTGCAAAGTTAAGCATCAGTGAGGAAAATTAGCACCATAATGTCTATAGGTAGGGAAAGGGAGAATGTAAAAAAACAGAGAGATTCATCTAAATTGAGCAGGCAGTAAGTAAAAATGATGGAAATAAATGTGGAAAGATATATTAAAAAGTAAAAGTATGGATTAATTTCTGGTCAAGCAAACTTACAATTATTTGTTAGGCATTTATTTCTTAACTGGAAGAGAATTTTGTGACGGATTGTACACTCACAGAAGGCACGAGGGAGAGATGTGAGCTAGTGCTGGAAATGCCCAGAATGTGCAGAATTTGTTTTGCTATCTGACTTTAATAATTTTCTTTTCAGCTGTCAAACGTGTCAGCAAATGTTTGTTTATAGTACTAACCTGTTTTTGAGTGTGTGTTCATGGAAAGGCTGGGGCATGGATGGAGTTAATTAGTATGAAAATGTAAGGGTAGCTTGTTTTTCAAATTATTTAAAAATCTGATTGCTGTTCATCATCTTCCCCTCCTCCCCCATGTTATCCTGATTACTCTGTAGTTGTGTTTATGGTTGTCCAAAGCAGCAAGATGATTTTCTCATACTTATTACAATAAAAATGCTCACGTAGAGTGCCAACCAAAGGCTTATTTGTTTAATTAGGGTTCTCTTCTCCCCTTAATATGCCTGCACAACTCCCATTAACATTAATGTGAATTACGCAAGTGCACTGAAGAAGAATAGACCCCTTTGTCTCATTATTTCACTAAGATAATGAGGTTTAGATTTGCTAACAGATCAGAACAAAAAAAGTCCAGTGGGGGGAAAATGGACTTAACTTTTAAAGAAACCAGAATGCTAAAAACAAATTTCATAGGCTATAAATTATAAGGTTTGTACTAATAAATAAACTTTATTTGTATTTAAGGTGAAATGTAATCATTTAAGTACTGAATTAATAAAATACAAAAGATTTGTTAATGGAGCTATTTGCATATTCCCATTAAATAACCAATAAAATATATTAATAACCATTTTATTCCTCTATGTAGACAAATGTACATAAGCTCCTTGGGTGAGTGTTTGTTTAATTTGCTTTGTACAATGTCCATCACAATGTCATGTCCTTGTAGGATGGTTAATAAATACTGTTAAATAATGAAATCTACCATTTTAATAACTTGCCTTAGAAAATGGAAGTGGTGCTTTGTTCCTCACCTTTCATCTGAGAATTTTAGCATAATTTATGAGCATTCATCTTCAGGATCCATCATAGAGAAACACTGTCAAGAAATATCTTCCTTTATGGATAGAGGGAAGGAGACTCTGAGAAGGTAAATAGCTTGCCTGAGGCCATATGAATTGGTGACAGGCAGGGAACCCTGTTGCTCTTGCTTGCTTCAGCATTATTATTTAAGCAGACATAACACTCTAGCTACCTTATAAGCTTTCTCCTTTTTTAAAAAACAGAATAATCTTGCCCACATGTGCAAAAAGTTTGTAACAGCTCTTTTTGTGGTAGCAAAGAATTGGAAAATGAATGGCTGCCCATCAGTAGGAGAATGGCTAAACATGTTGTGACACATGAAGGTAATAGAATATTATTGTTCTGTAAAAAATGATGAACAAGAAGATTATAGAAAGGGCTGGAAAGATTTACTTGAACTGATGCTAAGCAAAACAAGCAGAACTAGGAATATATTGTGCACAATAATAACAAGAATGTGCAATGATCAATTCTGATGGCCTTGGTTATTCTCAGTGGTTCAGTGATTCAAAACAATACCAATTGACATTGGGCAGAAAATGCCCTCTGCATCCAGAAAGAGAACTAAGGAGACTGAATGTAAATCAACACATGCTATATTCACTTCTTTTTCCTGTGTTTTTTTTTTATCTCTCCCATTTTTCCCTTTTGCTGTGATTTTTCTCTATTAACATGATTCATAAAACAATGTGTATTAAAATAAATTTATTATATAAAAGGACAAAAGAAACAAAACATAGGACTCTGTATCATTCTTCACTGGCTTTCAGGAGAATATACATAAAACTGTCTTTAGGAGAATATGATAAGAGTGATGATTACAAGAATGATTTTATATTTGTTTTCATATTTCCCATATCTTGTGCCATACCTGGCATCTAATAGCAGCTTAATAATGCTTATTGAGTGAATAAATGAATTGACTATATGAATGAAGAGAGTTTGGCAGTTTTCTTTACTATGTCCAATAGTTCTTGAAAAGAAACTGGAAATATAGCATTTTCTTCAGATAATCAATTCAGGGCTATTTTCTGTACCGTGTTAATAAGTTGCCTGCACATTAGGGACCTAGAACAAATTTGATTAATGATGAAAAATAACATTGGAAAATCAATCCTGGATTTCCAACTGTGTGATGGGCATATACTCATATGTCATGCCATTTTCTCAGAATCATTGTGTCCAAAACCAAATCCATCATCATCTTCCCTAAATTATCTTACTCTTTTTGACAGTAGAAAGAGTATTATCTCTACATTCACTGAGTTCTGAACCTAAAAGTGATCTATCCCTCCCCATCTCATCATTACCATGCCTTCTTTTGAGTTTTTATATCTTGAATATTGATTCCCTCTTTTCCAATTCCTTTGCTATGACCCAATTCAGGCCCTCATCCTTTGTCACCAAAATGATTGGAATAGTCTCTTAACTGGCTTTAATATGTCATAAAGGATTTAGACCTGGAAGGAACCTTAAAGATCACCTTTGCTCCCCAGCCTTTCTGCTTTCTAATCCATCCTTCAAATCACCATCTGATTCATCTTTCAAAAACATAGCATTGTTATCTTATCTTTAACCAAGATTTTCAGTGGTTTCTCCATTGCCTAAAAGAAAAATGTTCAAATGTTTCTACATAGCATTCAAGAATCCAATGCTTAGTATAGTGCTGAGCGTATATGGGATGCTTAATGTTCTTGACTGACTGCATGACCTTTGCTGTGTTGGACAAAATTATCTTTCTCCTTCAGTATAACTCCATTTGGGCAGCTAGTTGGAACAGTGGATAGAGTACCAAGACTATAGTCAGAAACATTCATTTTCTTGAGTTCCAAACTAGCTTCAGATACTGACTACCTATATGATCTTGGGTAAATTACTTAATCCCCATTTTCCTTAGTTTCCTCATCCATAAAATGAACTGAAGAAGGAAATGGCAGACCACTCCAGTATCTTTGCAAAGAAGGCCCCAAATGGGTCACAAAGAGTCAGACACAAATGAAAAATGGCTGAACGACAGAGCTCTATTTAAAATTTCTGCTTCAA
Source organism: Sminthopsis crassicaudata (assembly GCF_048593235.1). Taxonomy (NCBI): domain Eukaryota; kingdom Metazoa; phylum Chordata; class Mammalia; order Dasyuromorphia; family Dasyuridae; genus Sminthopsis; species Sminthopsis crassicaudata. The sequence goes on along the minus strand of NC_133619.1, from coordinate 78,290,328 downwards.
CCAGAAAACCTAGAGAAAAAAGAATATTAACACCTTACTATTGAGGAAACTAAGGGAGAAATTGACTAATTTGCCCAAAGTTATACCAGTAGATAATATCTGAAGCCATATTTGAGCTTGATTCTTCATGACTTTGGGCCAGTCCCATATCTACTGTTCCTCCAAACTTCAGCAAGGATTTGTATGAATAAAAAAAATTAAAAGGAGATTGTGTAGCTACTATGTGATAGAGGCAGAAGTTGGGTCTGGAAGTAGCCATGGGAAGCAAAGAGTATGCTGACTCTTCTTTCAGTTCCATTATATCAGAGGGCAGGAGAGATGGAGCAAGCAGCCTAAGAAAAGGTTTTAAGAGAAATTATGTCTCCAGGAGAAATCTTGGTTTCATTGAACACTTGAGGACAGAAGCAATTTAACAAGCAAAGATAAAGTATAATGGTTCCCTAAGAGAGGAATTGGAAGATTTCAAAGGTACAGAAAAAAAAAGAAAGAAAGAATACAGAGGACTTAATAAAGGGGAGGACCAAGACTGAGTTTACTATGGGAAGGATTGCCAGTCCCTACTGTATCCTCTTTGGTATTGGGAATTCTGTGTCTTGTGAGCACCCAGGCCAGGGAGGAACTTAAAGGCTATCAAGATGTAAAAGTGGTAAAACACCAAGAGAAGTGATGTTATTTCCATCAATCTTTGGTGAATGGCAAGTGGGGAATAAGCAAGGAAATGAGACCAGTTGGATGGCTGGCATCCACCTAGGGGAAAGATCCTACACACAGAGAGAGACAGAGTTGGCACCTGGACAAAGTCCCCAACACCACATGCTAGTTCTGGCTCTTGATCTGTTGAAACACATCTAGATCTCCTCTCCAGCTACTTTGTAAGCCTTTAGAAACCAAAGACCTTTTTTTACATTCATACTATTTTCCAACAGTACTTAACACAATACTTTGTATACTATAAGCACACAGTAAATATTTGCTGACTGTTTTAAAATAATGAGTTAATTGGGAATATATATACATAAAAGTAGAAATGTTTTAGCCTGTAAGTTTCTTAAATAATAGCCAGAAAAATAATTTAAGTGATACAAAATTGAATTTGTGAAACAAATAATGAGAAAATGCACTTCTTTTTTCTCTGAGATGAAGTAGAAAGGTAAATTAACTGGTAATGGTAACCAGATGCTCTCCATTTCCACTAAGGACATAACCAGAGAGAATTGGACAAAATTGTTGGAGGAGGAATTAAAATATGATGACTGTTAAGTACTGAAATGATCAACTTATCTCAAGTAAAGAATAGGTTAAATAATCCTCTGAAATGATGTGGGAAATCTGCCAATTAATTAATCAGTCCATCAGCAAATATTTATTGAGTACCTGCTGTAGGGTATAGAAAGGAAGTATAACATCCCCTCAAAGATATTACAGTTTAATTTAGTAAGATAAAATTGAAACATAAGAAGCAGAAACCATGAGCAAATAGTATAAAGCCATGACAAAATCCAGTACTATGATGTTAGTTTTCAGAAAAAAATGCCTACTTCATAGAATACTGAAACAGACTTTTAGAACTGAAAACAAATATGTAAAGCTGCAACCTGGATTTAATTGGCTTATGCCATTAAGTAAGTATATTTTGATGACTATGATAATTTGAATATTTATTTCTAAATTTCTAAATTTCTTTCCATATATTATCTCATTTGAAGTGTTAATGAGATATTGACTTCTTAAAGTTAAGAAAAGGTTGTAAGAAAATCAGAAAAAGTTGAAAAGATGTGTCTTTCTGTTATAAATTTTTAAATCATGAAAATGATGTGAAAATAGCAGTCTTTCTTACATTTACTCACAATGAATTAACTTCTGTCCAAAGTTTAGTTTATAAATGACTACAATGTAGAAATTTAGTACAATGATCTTTTGAATCTCTTTCTTAACTGAACTTTTGGATTGGAGGCAGGGACAGTTTTTCATCTTTGGGAGATATGCTGTCCACTCTCTAAATATTCATTTTTATATTTGCCTTATGCCTTAAATAATGCCACCAATTTGAAGTTGGAAGAGAGATCTGAGCCAACTACTTTAACAAATGTCCAAATTCTGATTCACATATAACATGCCTAACAACTGGTTTTTCAGTTTCTTCTTGAAGAACTCTAGGAATAGAGAATTACATTTCTTGAAGGCAGTTCATTCAATTTTTGAACCATTCTAATTTTTAGGATTCTTTTCCATTATGTTAAGCCAACCTCTATCTACCTGCCATCCTGTTTCTACTTCCTCCAGAGTTCATCACCTCTTTATCTCTACAGCCAAGTGAAAATACTGTTTTACATGAACACCTATTAAATATTTGAACTCTACTATCCTGAGGCCCTTAAGTCTTCTTCTCTTAATTATTTCAGCAAGTATGCAATCATTTTGAATTTCCTCATCCTCCTGGTCATTCTCATCTGGACAAAATCAATCTTTTCAATATCCCATCTAAAATATAGTTTAACGATCTGAATGCAGTTATCCAGATGTGATCCAACTGACAGATTATGTTAGGATTATCACCTTCCTTCTTCTTGATACCACTTATGTCATTAAAGAACCTATTAGTTCTTTTGACTATTAGATCATGCTGATAACTTATATTGAGTTTTAAATTTACTAAAAGCCTTAAGTATTTTACACATGAATTATTGTTTAACCATGTTTCTCTCCCTCCCTGTAGTTTTAATGAATGACTTTTTGAACTTGGAGACAAAATTTAAATTTCTCCTTATCAAATCTTATCTTGTAAGTGTTGACCCACTAATATTTTTTAATCCTGATTCTTTCATCCAATATGTTATCCATCATTCCCAGCTATCATGCTTCTCAAGTTTTATCCTTCTGATTTGTCTAAATCCTTTGACACTACCAGACCCCTCTTCTTCATATTTCCTCTTCTCTAGATTTTTCCCCTGGTCTCCTGCCTCCCTGACTGCTTCTTCCAGGTCTCCTTTTCTGGATATTAATCTAGCAAAAATCCAATATCCAGATCATACCTGCTAACCAATAATGTCCCTTAATATCCTTTCCAGGGTCCTCTTCTCTTCTCTATATATACTATTTCCTTTGATAATATCATCAGCTCCTGAGAATTCAACTATCATCTCTATGCAAATAATAACCATAACTTCTCTGTTGACATCCAGTCTCCCATCTCTAATTGCTTCTTGAATATATCAAATTGGATATTTTATAGACATCTTAACTTCAACATGTACTTCCTAAAGCACAGGTCTGAAAACACACACACACACACACACACACACACACACACATACACACATACACACACACTATTCAGTAGACTCTTGGTTTTTTTTTTTTTTTGTTTTTTTTTTAATTGCCTTTAGGATTAAAGGTAGGATTTGCTGTTTGACATTTAAAGTCCATCATAACTCAATCCTTCCCTACATTTCCAATCTTCTTATAGTTCATATCCTCTCCACACACTCTTATACACATTACCCTACACTCTAATGACACAGGATTCCTTCCTATTTATTCCTGGAACATGACACTCAAATTCCTGACTCCAGGCATTTTCCCTTTGTCCTCTATGATTCTGAGACTCATTCATTCCTTTTTCCACCTGTTGGCTTCTCTGACTTTATTCAAGTCTTTGCTAAAGCCCCACTTTCTTTTTTTTAAATTTTATTTATAAAATTTTTGACAGTATATATGCATGAATAATTTTTTTATAACATTATCCCTTGTATTCATTTTTCCAAATTATCCCCTCCCTCCCTTTACTCCCTCCCCTCGATGACAGGCAATCCCATACATTTTACATGTGTTACAGTATAACCTAGATACAATATATGTGTGTAAATACCATTTTCTTGTTGCACATTAAGTATTAGATTCCGAAGGTATAAGTAACCTGGGTAGATAGACAGTAGTGCTAACAATTTACATTCACTTCCCAGTGTTTCTTCTCTGGGTGTAGTTGTTTCTATCCATCATTGATCAACTGGAAGTGAGTTGGATCTTCTTTATGTTGAAGATATCCACTTCCATCAGGATACATCTTCATACAGTATTGTTGTTGAAGTGTACAGTGATCTTCTGGTTCTGTTCATTTCACTCAGCATCAGTTGATGTAAGTCTCTCCAAGCCTCTCTGTATTCCTCCTGAAAAGCCCCACTTTCTATAGTAAATCTTTTCCCATTCAGTTTTCACATTTTTATATCCTTTCTCACTGTGAGCTCCTTAAGAGCATGGACTAGTTTTTGTCCAGTATTTAGCACAATGCCTTGTACATAGTAGGTGCTCAATAAATTATTATTTGAATGAACTGTGTTAGTGCAGAATAAAAATAATCCTTAAAATAGTTTACTTTTCTGTTACATTTTATAAATACTAAAATACCTTTGAAGTGCATATTATTAGGCCCATTTTATATATCAGGAATTTGAAACTCTGAAAGAATAATTTACCCAAGTCATCAAACTATTCAGTGTTGGAGTTCATATTGGAATTAAGGTCTTCTGACCTTTGCTTTTCCCTATTCCATCTAGTAAAGGACTAAAGCTAAAACATAATTGTCATCAAGAAAAATTTTCTGTAAGAGTACCATATAATAGACAAGGTTAAAGAAATAATTAAGATAACATGTCCTGGGAATGGTTTCTACACTTGGGTTGCAGAAGATATTACCAGTGGGCAGTAATCCCTGTGGTTTGGGGTATTAGTTCCTGCTATTGATCAGCTTTTTTTTTAACCCCATGGGACTATAATTTTCTACTTTAAATTTCAACTCTAGTCGATGTGTATTAGAAAATCAATATCATAGCTTTGCTCAGCTTTCCTTCAGCCTCACTAGAATTTTGAAACTATGTAAAGAATGTTTTTTATGGTGGAGATAGACAGTAAAATACAAATAGTGAAGCTTTGACCAATTTCCTAGCACCTTTAAAATTCGCATTTTCAAGTCCCTCTATTTATCACTGCAGAATCATTCCTTGTGTTACCTTTTTTTGTTGTAGTTTAGAATACCTAAAATGGTAGAGTTATTCAAATTGCTCTTAGAAGACTGTGGGACCAAATAAAATGGTCTTACAGTTAAAGAAAAGTTTCCATAATTAAGTTTACTTTTTCATTTCAAAATTTAATTGCTTTATTCTCAGTGATATCATTTTCCAAAATACTAAATAATTCTTCAAACTCCTTGATTTTTTCATGTTTCAAGTATATTATGTCATTATGTCTAATCAATTCAATTCAAATGTTTTCCAGCACCTAATACTTTGTGTACAGTGCATAAAACAAGAGGCTCCCAGAATATTGTGAATAGCTTGGAGAGAAATGATTTATGAGAGAACAAAGATGAGAGTTAGGCAGGTTGAGATCATATGGATGGGTTGTAATCTTCATATTTATGAGTTACGCATATGGGATAACAGATCTATTGACAAGAACTCTTTATCAAAAAAAGAAAACTGATTCTCAACAAACAAAAAAGAACCTAAAAAACCGGCAACACTGCCATGATCAGTACAAAAGACATTTTACTTACTAAAAAAAAAAATGAACAAAAAGCTAAAGTAATTTTTCCTTCAGTGGATTAATGGGTGAGTTTATTTGGAACAGTTGTTTGTGTAGGCACATCCTAAATATTTAATTCTGGTAATTGTCTCACTTAGTGATAGCAAAAAGCTGTGATATGTCTATTTGATTGGTGATGCTTCTATAAATATGGACCAAAAGTCACTCTAGTCTATTTTGCTGCCATGTCATTTTGCAAGTACATAATTTATTTTTTTGACCAGTGTTAGCCTTAATCACTCTATTTCCTGTTTTCTCCGATTGTTCCTTTGAATTTCTATTATTGTAATCAAAATATAGTATCTTATAATTGTCAAACTCAGATTGTAGTTTATTCTTACTCAAGAACATTTGAAAGAATATTCATTACTTGTATTTATTATCCAGTGAATTAGCACATTTGTTTTGCATCGACAGCTTTACAACTGAGTCTTTTTTACCTTTTTTTTAAAATTTCACATCAAACCCTCTCTTCTCCAGATAATGAAATTCATAGATAATGAAATAACCCAGCATTTTGCTTATTTACCCAAGATACAATGTTCACTACAACCATTGGAAAACTATAGGCTCAATACTTAGAAAAGGCCAAAGAAAGTCTAATACAAATAATTCATTTTATAGATAAAGATATTTGAGCCACATGGAAGAGGAGTGGCAGAAGTAGAAGCAGAAGTAAAATTCAGCCATTGATGAGGTAGACTAAAGGACAGCATGGAGAAGGTGGAGGTGGAGGTTTAACTAGATATTTAAATGTGCCACTTGAAATAAATATAAGTTCCAAAGTAGTATCAAAATGTACATTGACTGGTAAACATGGATTATTTTATTATTTAAGATGCTTACTATAGTCTTCACCATCCCTTAATATGCCACTGGATCCATAAATACCAGCTATTTTGACTTTTGAATGCTTCCTTGGTCTGTGAATGTTACAATATTTAGACTGAAATTTAATGCTATATTCTTTCAAAATATATTTTCAATGATGTCTTCAAGTATTAAGAGGCTGAAAATAAAAGTAATAGATCTCATATGTTGAGCAATCAAATAAGTTATAAAGATTAATCTCTTAATATTAGAAAGATATTAAAATTGACATAAAAGACCCCTGTACTTCCTAGTGCATGCTAAATGTCCCACTTTAAATATGACTACATACTATGATGTCCCCCAGAGCAGATTTCTCAACAGAAAGAGAAATTAGGGGTTCTGTGTGTAACAGAAATTCTAATAGACTGTTTGACAATAGTAGGGCAGGCAGATAACATTTTAATCGGTATTGTCATTAACAACTATCAATAGAGAGGAAAAGATATTCTTGTCTTTGTGAATTATGATTTATGACTGGCAAGGCAGTCACATTGAAGTATATTTATTTTATAATGCAAAGACATTGATTAAATGCACATGGCATCTCAAATGTAGTTGACATTTTAAGTCAAAATTATTACAGACATAGAGTCATTCATTTAACTCTTGCTTTAAAACAATGTCTCAACTGGTTGGTTAATGGAAGAAAGTCTAGCTGGGCCAATATTTCAATACGTTGATCTGTTATTTTACTGACAAGAAGAAAGAAAGGCACTTCCTATGGGCAAAATAACATTTAAAAATACCTAGGATATCCACACTTGATAATACCATGGTCATTTAAAATATATAGGGATACAGAGACTCTCTCCCCTTCAGAAAAGCTTTCATTGTCAATGAAATGTTTTTTTTTTTTAACCTAAAACCCACAACTCTCTCCTGCATTGGGAAAAAACAACAAGCTTGCACTCTCTCTTTCCAAACTGCTTCAAATATGTTCCTTAAATAATTGATAAGCAGTGGGGCTGGAACATTAATATAGTTTAGGGAGGATGGTTTGTGTAATGTATATTGCTGTCTGTTGCCAATAGATGAGCAACTTTAAACAACATAAGTGTTTGAGTATTGATTGTTGATTTGCAAGATTTAAAGTCCAATAATAATTGTTGTTTGAAAGCCTGCTTGCATACAATGTCAGTATTCTTTGATCTCTTCTTTAGGTTATCAGCCCCTTTTAGCTTCAGAACTAACTTTGAAGTTAGGTATGGTGCATCTGCATCATTTTACTGTCCTAGTTTTGAAATTACAGGCTTTGCTTTAACCTCTCATCATCAGATGTAGACATTCTAAATTACAGAAAGATGATTTCAAATAAGATTAGAAAGCCCAAAAAAGAGGAAAAAAACACAAATAACCCTAAAATTTGTAATGCCCTTTAATTTTTGCCATTATATAATGCTTCTCTCTATATGTGTATCTGTGTGTAGCTAATTTGACCCATGGCAAATTAATATACATTTCCAAGAGTAAAATGTATTTCCCTCAAAATTAATGAAACTTCAATCTACAAATAGGTGCAGGTAGCTCATCCATAGTATGATGCCTCATTAACAATCAAGCTTCATATAGTTTGGTTGAACAAAAAAGAAAATTGTAAAATATCCTGCTAGTTATTAACTTGTGCTGCTGAACTACACTGATAAATCCATCATCATCTCTTTTCAAACATATTATGCCTTTCTTGTTACTGCACAGGGTTTATTGCTGTCATTTGTGCTGGAAGGGTAGAGAGAGAAAACAAACAAAGAAGTCATACCTCCCTTTGCTAGTTAGCCTTGGGAAATGTTTATAGATTAAGCATATTTTCATCTCATTTTCATCAAATCATAATTTGTATGTGGCCACATCACCATTTTCATCTTCCATCAACATGTGCATATATTTTTAAGGCTTTACATTGCACATTAAAGGTCAACAAATTGGATGGGGTTTGGTATAGACAAATCCCACAGAATTCTGTTTTCATGTACCATAACTGAATTTGAAATGACAATTGTATATATTTAGGCACATATATTTGCCTTTTTTTGAAAACCTGATGAGTGCAAAGATAAATGATATTTAGATTAAAGTTAAATTTGGCCAAGTTAATTAGGAGAATGGCTAGTCAAGCAAAATAGGCCTTAGAGAAATTAGACAATTTCTTTCTCACTTTCTTCTCATGAGGATATTTGCGTTACCTTCATATCACTTTAGGTTGACTACTGAAATGTTATTTTATCAGAAAATCGTGGAGTATGCAGGGACCCAGAGGTCTTCTAGATTAACTTTTCCTCTGCTTGAAAACCTTTGGTGATAGGGAGCTTTCCTTGTTCTACATTGAAATAACCCTAAAAGTTAAGAAATTTTTACTGGTAGAGAGCAAAAAAGTAATTTCAAAAATGCTACCCCAATGGCCTGTTATCATCGTCTGGATCCATGTAGTACAATAATATCTGGAGTATCTTTCTTTCTTCTACATGACAGATCTGCAACTATTTGAAGACTACTGTGATGCCCTTTCTGCATCTCCTCTCTTTGAAATAAAAATAGTCATAGTTCTTTCAGCATACCATTTTATAGGATAATTTGCAGTCCTTTTATCATCATGGCTTCCCTCCAATTTGTCAACTTTGTACTCCAAAGTAGATTCAGTAGCCCAGGTATGTCTTAACTAGGGCAAGAAAAAGAGGGTCCATTGTATCTTATGTTCTGCATATTATGCTCTTATTAATGAAGCCTAAAAGCACTTGTACTTAGGTGACTTCCATAATCACTTTGTTGACTAAGAAATGGTTTTTCAGTCAATTGAGATTCCCCAAGTATTTTTCACTCAAATTATTGTCTAGCCCTACCACTATGATCCTGTGGTAGTACAATTGGTTTTCTAAACCCAAAGGTAGAA